>NC_048597.1:3097019-3397019 GCF_003668045.3 Cricetulus griseus | reverse complement strand
AGCCAAGCCTGCAAATGAAATGGAGGTAGAATTACGAATCTGAAAACCTACAGTCTTGAAAGAGAAAGACTGCTGTTCTGAGGATGACATCTTGATGTCACTACAAGGTCCACATGGCCTGGCATATGGGCAAAACTAATTTTGTGGGTTCAGGCCCAGCAGTCTTCTGGTTTAGGGGAGCTTGTGTTCTTGCATGCCAAGGAAGCTGTACCAACGTAGCTGGCTGCATTTCTCAGCATGGGGAATCTTGGTCTTTTGGAATGTCAAGGAAAGGTAAAGTGTTTCCCTCCACACATCCATCTCTGGGGACATTCTGTTAGTGACACGTGCTCTTTCCCTGAAAGCAGCAGAGTTCTTGTATTAACAGCATGACTTTAAGACTTGCTAACCAGCCACAAGTGTTAGGGTGCACGCCTTTTATCCCAGTCCTCAGGAGGCAGAGACATAGAGTTTTAGGCCAGCATGGTCTACAGAGTGAGTTCCAGGATAGCCAGGGTTACACAGAGAGACCTATGTTGAAAAACAAGTAAAAAAATTAAAAATAAAAGTTAAAGAGTCTCGTTAAAGCCTTGTGTAGCTCATACCTAAATAGTGCTTAGTAGACTAAGGCAGGATTGCCAAAGGTTGGAGGTCAGTCTGGGCTTCAGTTTTTAAGATCCTGTCTCAAGAATAAACATTTTTGATAAAAATACTTTAAACTGTACAGTCACTGAAATACACTAACCAAAATGCTCACACTTGCTGGGTCTCCCTCCTTTGGCCTCTCCAATGCCATCAGTGGCCTGCACTGATCCTACAGTCCGCTCCCTGTGGTGTTACCAGCTTTCTTTCTCCCTCAGCATCTCTGCTCTTCGAAGGGCCTTTTTTAGTCTCAGGCTCTGGCTTTGGAAGAGCAGATGAGGAAAATCTGGAAATTTCTCTGTGGCTGTTCCTTACTTTGGCCCTGTCTCCTTTAGCATTGCCTTCAACTTGTCTTGAGCACAGAGATGGTCACTGCGGGGTATAGGCCCTTGATTCCCATCAGGGGTGTTTGTGTGGCCTGGAGGTTCTAGGCTCTCCTCCTCCTGTTCTTCATAATGCTATTACACACTTTTGGTTTGTTTGTTTGTTTGGTTTGTTTGTTTGTTTGTTTGTTTGTTTGTTTGAGACAGGGTTTCTCTGTGTAGCCCTGGCTGCTCTGGAACTCCGCCCTGTAAACCTTCTGGCCTTGAACTCAGAGATCCTCCTGCCCCCACCTCCTGCATGCTGGGATTAAAGGCATATGCCACTACCACTGGCTTTTTGAATACTTTTTTTTTTTAATGCTTTTATTAATACCTTTAATGTTCTTTTTCTTTGTTTTTGTTTTTGGAAACAGGATTTCTCTGTGGCTTTGGAGGCTGTCCTGGAACTCGCTCTTGTCAACCAGGCTGGTCTTGAACTCACAGAGATCCTCTGCCTCTGCCTCCTGAGTGCTGGGATTAAAGGTGTGCACCAACGGCTGGCACCTTTAATGTTCTTAACCTTTCTTAACTTAAATGAGTAGCAATTATAATTTTTAATCTGCATTTGTCTCTAACTCTTCAGTGAGTTATAATTAATGCAGCATTAATTTTGTTTGTTTATTTTCTTTTTTTGAGGCAGGGCCTTTCGATATAGTCCTGGCTGTCCTGGAAGTTGCAGAATAGTTTGAACTCCCAGAGATCTCCCTGCCTCTGCCTCCTGAGTGCTAGGGTTAAAGTCGTGCACCACCACGCCCAGCCTTGATTTTTCTGTTTTAAATACAGAGTTTGAAAATAACTGTGCTCATGGTGATTCTTGACTATAACTGTACATTTAAAGTTTCATTTATTTGATAGAATATAAGCTCAGTGTTTCTTGACTGTAACTGTGTTTAAAGTTTCATTTAATTGTTGTGTCCGTGTTTCACCAGCCTTTGTGTCTGTCTGTGCCCTGCTGATGGCTGTAGCTATTAGAAGAGACCACCGATGCCCTGGACCCAAAAGTTATAGATGGTTGTAAACTTTCTATTAGGGACTGGGAACTGAACCCATGTCCTCTGTAGCATTAACAAGTGCTCTCAGCCACTGAACCAACTCTGCCCCCACCCAACCCCGTTAATAACTTTTCTTTGGTAATAAATTGCAGCATAAAACTGAGATTACTAATTTTATTTTGGTTATTTTGTTTTCTTAATTACATATTTTCCTATAGGTTATTTTATTTCTCTGTTTTCTTGTATCTTTACCTGCAATCAAATATTCCTTCCCCAAACTGTGTTCATAAAATTGTCTTTAACCCAGCAGACGCAACTCAGATTCTGCAGGCCCCTTCGCAGTGCCTGACCACCTTCGCCAAGATGTAGAGGAGTTCGAGGCTCTTTATGACCAGCACAGCAGCGAGTATGTCGTCCGCAATAAGAAGCTGTGGGACATTAACCCCAAACAGAAATGCTCCACGCTGTATGAGTACGTACCTTTGCATTCCTGCGGCGCATTTACAACGCTGCCAGCGCGGGATCCAGGCTGTTTGATTGTGTCCTTTACACTTGTGAACATGTTTTCCATTTGGCTCATCTCTGGGGAATGTATGTTCAGAACCTTTGCCATGGATTTCACCAAGTTTATTGGGGTTTTCAATTACTGGATTCAGAGTCCCAATCATGGTTTGTCAGTTTGAGCTGCTGAGACTGATACTTTTTGCTTTTAACCCTGTCCTGATAGGGCTGGTAAAGCAGGCTTTCTGCCATGGTCTTGGGGTTTTGAGACAGCATTTCACGGCCCAGCTCAGCAGCCTTGACCCACAGACCTCCTCCCTGAGCAGTCTTTCCAGCCCTGTTTGAATACGGGTACAAAAGGCTGCTGTTCGTTAATACCATCCTGTTCATTATGGGAAGTGACACCGAGTAGTCTGACTGTGTTTAAAGTGAATTTGTACACACCCACACCGTTCCCATGAACCACCCTGTTGCTTGTGTCAGCTGCATGACCACTGTCAACTTGATTGATACAAGCCATCTTTACGTCAGTCTCCACTATCCTCACTAAGGATTACTGTTTTAGAGGAAACACCTTATATCCCTCAGCCCTGTGCTTTGACATATTTCTCTGTAAAGATGCAGACAGTGGGAACAGTCTGAGAACAGAGCTGTATTTAACCATGACTTGAGAAAGGACAGATTATCCTGTGAGGAAAATAATATCCATAAAAAGCATTAAAATCGGTCCGGGTGGGGGCTGGAGAGATGGCTCAGCAGTTAAGAGCACTGACTGTTCTTCCAGAGGTCCTGAGTTCAATTCCCGGCAACCACATGGTGGCTCACAACCATCTGTAATGAGATCTGGTGTCCTCTGCTGGCATGCAGGCAGAAGACTGTATACATAATAAATAAATAAAATCTTTAAAAAAAAAAAATCGGTCCGGGTGACAAGTATTTGAGGCAGCCATGCTGACAGAGTGTTGCCGTGAGGGACAGGCTTGTCTGTGCATGTACAGCACAGGAAGTCCTCGTCTTGTGCTTCATAGGGTGTTTGTAACCTACTTCCCAGAGAGGTGTCTCCTTGTTGCATTCAGCTGCCATGAAAGCCTCCACAGAGTCTTAGTGGTGTCCAGTGTGCTTTGCATCTGAGTTACATTTTGACTGTTACAGAATAAATATAAAATTTAATTGGAAGAAGCCAGTTCTTTGAACAAAATAGACAAGAAACTGGAATGAACAAACCCAGTTCACACCTGGTGCCAGACTAAGAGCTCAGATCCTGTAATGTGAATCTGGGTCTTGGGACAGAGTGGATTTTTGATCAGGGATGATGCATCAGTTCCTCTGAACATTGCATATTCCTGATAAACATTTGAATGCATTTACTGTATGCAAATTAAATGGTTTTGTTTGTAAGAGTTTACTTGAGGTCAGTGAGATACTGAGATTTTTGTTTGTTTGGTTGGTTGGTCTCCCCGCTTTCTTATTTGGCATTTTTGTTACTGGCATTCTTAATATTTTTTCTAAATAAATTTTCTTGATTTTTCTATTGTTTTTACATATATTACACAGTTACTAGTTGGAAGTTATAAAATAACATCTGAGCTTCTTTTCTGTCCCCAAAGAAAGCGTTAAGGGATTGTGTTCACAGGACAAGTGGGTTTCTGATTAATGTGTCATTGGTTCCAATCTGGATTTCATTGTTGGGGGCATAGATATCAGAAGTAAAATATTTTTGCCTGGGGAAGAAGAAAAGAGAACCCTAGTACTTTCTTGTAACTCAGTGTAAATACTGTCTTTTCCAAGTTACTTCTCTCAGCTGCTGGAAGAGCATGGCCCCTTGGACATGAATGACAAGCTGTTCACTGAAAAAGATGAGTTATTCCCTGAAGAAACTCGACAGATGGTAGAAAAAGCAGGAGGTTTGAAATCTTTCCTCCTGGGATGTCCTCGTTTTGTTGTAATAGACAACTGTATTGCATTGAAAAAAGTTGCCTCACGACTCAAGAAAAAAAGAAAGAAGAAAAACATGAAAACGAAAGTTGAAGAAGTTTCAAAACCAGGAGAATATTTACGAGTTAAACTGCCACTAAACCCAACTGCTAGAGAGTTTAACCCAGACGTGAAGCCTACGCCAGTCTGTGAGGACGTGAGGCCCACACCTGGGCCAGCTTCTGAGGATCTGAAACCCCAGCTGGACTCTGATAGCTCTTCTGGTTCAGCTTCTGAGGACAGCAGGCTGGAAGTGGTCTCTCCCGACTCTCCCACACAGCTCTCTGAGGATGTGCATCACCTCACAGGCCCGCATTCCTCTCCTTCCCCAACACCAGCTCCTGAAGATGCCAAACCGACGCAGTACTGGGCTCAGTCCCACGTGGTCACAGGGTTCTGCACATACCTCCCTTTCCAAGGGTTTGACATCACTCAGCCTCGGCCAGCATACATAAACATGCTACCAAGCCTGCCCCAGTTCACCGGCATCTACACGCCTTTGGCCAGCATTCCTTCTGAATATCCCATGCAGAGGGTCATGCCAGTGGTGCCAACTTTTGTAGCCGGCGACAGAGCAGATAAAAGCGCTGCTGCGTATTTTGAGAATCATAATTTGAATGCTGAGAATGACTCTGGTAGGCAGATTGCCTCTGGCACACAGTTCCTCGAGGATTCTTTGGGAATAGCTGTCAAGTCCCAGAGCAGCCCAGCTGATGCCAGTATAGCTCTGAGTGAGCCTGACCAAAACAGCAGATGTGGGAGCACTGACGGCCCATGGGAAGCTTCTCTAGAAGGTATCAGTGAAGAAGCACATACTCCACCTGCACCAGCGGTCGCCATACAGGTAAGGCTTAAAGAAAAAGGAATGTTTAAAAGAAATATTTTCATTACCACTTTCTGCGTGTGTGTGTGTGTGTGTGTGTGTGTGTGTGTGTGTGTGTGTGTGATGCGTGTGTGTTGGTGTGTATACACACACGCCACAGCATGTGTGTGCACATTAAAGGACAACTTTAAGGAGTCAGTTCTCTCCTTTCACTGTAGGGTGGGGGGCTGCACACAGTCTATGAGGCTTGCCAGGCAAGTACCCTTACCTACAGTGCCGTCCCAGTGGCCTGGAAAGGGTGTTTGTTGCTACAAAAGCTAAATTTGTTTTTCATTCTTCATTGCCATTATTTTTACTAAAAGAAGTAGTTGGCTTCATAGTGGTTATGAAAATTTTTTCTTGAAAATCTGTAAGCTGGGTGGTGGTGTCCCAGCACTAAGGAGGCAGAGGCAGGAGGATCTTTGTGAGTTTGAGGACAGCCTGGTCTACAAAATAAGTTGCAGGACAGCCAAGGCTACATAGAAAAACCCTGTCTCAAAAAACAAAACAATGTGGGACCCCTGTTGAGGGCCCTACCCTGCCTGGGAAGTGGAGGGTGGATGGGGTGGGGGGCAGGCCGGGGTGGGGGGGGAGGGGTGGTAATGGCTCCGTATTGGTAATTTTCCCACATTAGGGTGACGTGAGGGGAGGGAGAGGGAGAAGGGATTGACACGTGAAACAAGCTTGTTCCTAATTTGAACTAATAAAAAAATTTACAAAAGAAAAAAAAAACAAACAAAAAAAAGATAGAGAAATGTTTGTCAGTATGAGCCTTCTGTAGGCATCACAAGTACCTTTATTGTTAAAAAGAAGTTTGGATGAGATTATTATATATAATAATCTGTGTCCCTACCAAAGTTCTACCCTGATAAATAACATGAGATAGTCACTTTCATGGTTAATAAAGGCAGGAGGAGGGGGTTGTGGCTACTTCCATAGGGAAGACCACACAATGCCAATGTCAGCAGCTTCATTCACAGCAAAGTCCCAGTAGTGGCCCCCAGTCTGAGCTGACAGCCCTGCAGAACCCACGGTATGTGATGCCAGCGCCCCAGAGAAGATAAAAAGGTGGGGTCTGAGAGTGAGCCTCGGGGGAAGAGAACTTGTTTAACATGTACAAAGCCCTGGGTTCCAGGCCAGTTACTTGATAAGGAATGAATAAATAAATAAGAAAGAAAGAACTTGGACTACATGTGCCCAGGTTCTGCCAGACCAGGAGGGGGAAGGAGAGTTGTAAGGGGACGACCAGGTGGAGAGAATGAGTGCTTTGTGTAAGTGCCTTCTTAACAAGCCTGCAGTTACCGCAGGCTTCTCTGCAGCTGTCTCTGGGTGTGAATTCAGTAACCCTTGCTGAATCCTGCTCACCTTAAGTTTTCTGCTTCCTAGGAGCTTAGAAAATATTGATACTAGTGAGCTAGCATTAATTTTGGTTGTATTCTAAATGATGTTTTCCTAATAAAACCTTTATATAAAGAGATATAATTGAAAAAATATCCTTGGAAAATCGTGGGCATGTTTTAAACTGTCACACAGTGGGCTCATGTTGAGCCACGTATGGCTGAGGACTATTAAGTTTTAAGCGGTTGCTCTGTCCCACAGGTGTCTCAGGGTGTAGCACACCAGGAAGTCAATACCGAGCCCTATGAACCTTTTGAGATGCAGCAGGTGAGTCAAAAGTATATTCAGTTGTTTAAATATTTCATTTTTTATGAACATATATGAATGGGTGCCAGCTAATCCCAAAGTTACTGTGGGATACACTTTAGACTATAACAAAAACTGTTGGTTTTGTTATTGAAAGTTGAGAAGAAGCAGCAAAGAAGTTTAGGTTTTGTTTGCCTTTATGTGTTAATTCAAATGATAATGACTTTGTTTTAGCCGATGTGATGAGCTTGATTAATGTATAAATAAGGTTTTGACATGAACGACATCAGAAGATCAAAGACTCGAACCCCTTTTAAAGTGGTTCAGTTATCTTGTTTAAAGGTGAAAACATCACCACTAGTGTCTATTATTGTTCTGGGAATATTAACTAATAAAGTTAGGTATTTAAAAAAAGGACGTATAAGTATCATTCTTGGAAATTAAGACCAGAATAATTGAAAGATAATTAAATACAAGATACTTTCCATGTATTAAGACCAACTTACTAACTTAAGAGAAAATATTACATTTTTAGTAGCAAAAAATCCATTTCAAGATATCTAAGCTACTATTGAGAGACTTAATGAAGAGATGAAATGCCTGAGTACTTGGTTGTTCGGGATGTAATGAAAAGATTGATTTCTCCACCACCCCCCAGTTTTGTTTCTTAATTCAGGGCTATCTTACTACATAAGTGACCCTAACCATGTCAGTAGTTATCTATTGAGCCAGGCTGCAGTGGGCACACCTTTAATACCAGTACTCTGGAGGCATAGGCAGGCAGAGCTCCATGAGTTCAAGACTGACCTCAAAACTTCATGGCTTAAAATAACAGTAAACATTTGCTCTGGCACAGTTTTTCTTGTTCGGAAGCCCAGGAGCTGTTCAGGAATTCTGGGTCTGGAAGAGTAAGTATTCTTAACACAAAAAGGGTTTGCCAATCAATAAGGAAAAAAAAAATAACCTGTCAGAAAAATGGGAATTAGTGTGACTATACAAGCCACAGTAAAAGAAATGTTGATGATTTTTAGACATTAGCAAACAAATCAATTCCATATGTATGGTATTGAGAGAAGTAAAATGCAGCATTGTGGGAAAGCTATACAGATTTATCTGCACTGATAGGTGTGTGGAGACCAGTGGACAAATAGTTAAATATTTGTTTTGTTTATCATTTTAACAGCCAAAATTAGATACAATTGAAACTTGCCCTATCAGTGGCTGAAATGTCTTGTGTTCATGTATTGAAATATTGTGTATTGAATGTATTGAAATACTGTGCGGTTCTTGAACACAGAAGCAGCTGTAGTTGAGTACACAGAACTGTGTTGCTCATACTGTCTAAGCAAGACCTTTATAGTTTCATAAACTAACAAGCCTTTAGATTATTTTAAGTACACATTACTAGAAATAGTGAGAAATTGAATATCAGCTACATTCATCTTACACATGCCAAGTTTTTTTTTGTTTCTTTTCTTGTTTTATTGTGAAAGGGTCTTAACTATGTACCTTGGCTGTCCTGGAATTCATAGAGATCCACCTGCCTCTGCCTCCTTAGTGCTGAGGTTTACGGTGTGCACTACCACACCCAGCCGTTGATAATACTTTGATGTGCTGCCTTGTTTGTTCATTTACATATAGTTAAGTGATATCTTGTAAAAGATGGATTCTTGTTTTAATGCATCTGGAATTTGATTCTTCTGTTAGTACCTGTTGGAGAACCACAACATGTTTTCTTATTTCTTTACAAGAATGAGTGGCAATTTATTTGCTGTATGAATTATTGAACTCTTAGAATGTATCTACTGTCTTTGTAGACAGTCCTATAGCAAATCAGTCTGTTGAACACAGTATATATTCAGTATGTGGGCTGTTCTTATTTTTACTTAGCTCTAAATCAGGAGAGTCAGTCATCATTGAGAACACTCACAAATGCTGTGTTAAATTAGTTCTTAGTTTCAAGACTCTGAGACAGGTCCAGGTGACTGGCAGCTTTCCATCCATTGACAGTTACACTTGAATCCTTGACTGCTGTGTTTTTCTGGGACTTTGAGAAGTTTCTACACACTCTCGCCCTTGGTTTTCAGACCTATAAAAAGCTTATTACATATTTCTTATGCAAATATGATGAATTTTAAATATAATAACCTAAAGCTACCATTTAATGTCTCAACTGTCTGCACTGGTGCCTATATAGAAGTAACCAATAATACCATATGCATTGTGATTCTCTTATGAAATTGAGAATAAATTAGAGACACTTGAAGTCTTTATGTCAAGCCCGGCTTGTGTGTCAGGGTGGGTGTGACCGTTTCACTTCTTTATAGTGCTAAATCTCGGTCTGGACAGACATAAACTAACTGAGGCCTCCAGAGCACATGGGTTTGTCTGCCTGTGCTAGCTGGAAGTCACAGTCTTCTCATAAATCCTATGATTTCCATTACTTGATTCCTTGCCCTTTTAGTTGTGAAGTAGTCTGTTCTGTTGCAAGTAAGTTGTTAAGATGGCACAGGTTTGTGCCACTAGGGTTGATTACTGAAGAGGACTGCCACAGGAGGGCAGTCCTCTGCACCTCCCGGTTTCCCAAATCCCACAGTGCTTTCTGCAGACACAGTGGCACTAAATTACATAAATATCTGTTGTTCATCGGCATTTCATAGGACACTATCACATCTTCTTTTTCTGTTTGTTTTGATTTTAAGCTAATCGATAGTAGGTAACAGAAAGCAGTTCATTGGTAACATTTAAAAAAAAAATTAGCAAGTAAGCAGAGCAGAGGTGATACACACCTTCAATCCAGCACTCAGGAGGCAGAGGCAGGTGGATCTCTGTGAGTTCAAGGCCAGCCTGGACTCCAGAGCGAGTGCCAGGACAGCAGTGCTACACAGAGAGAGGTATCCTGTCTCGAAGAAAACAAAAACAAAGCTGGCTCTTCTGAACAGTATTTAGAGGTTTTAAATTCTGGATTATTACAAAAGTTCCCACATAAATTTTCCTTTTACCTTCCTTTGAGACAGTTCAAAGCAGATGGCAAGTTTTAAGTGGCTGTTAATTGATGCCTCTGTGGTTTACTCTTAGGGGGACCTTTCCCGGATTGAGAAGGAGCACCTCCTGTTAAAAGACCAGCTGAAGGCAGCATCGGAGAAGTATGAGCAGATAAAACTCAAGAGCTCAGAAGAGACCGGGGACCTGGAAGAAAAGCTGAAAAGGAACGACGAAGAAAACAAGGTGACCCTGTCCTTGATTGATTACGTGTGGCAGAGTGAGGAGGGCACCGGTGTGAGCTGCAGTGTGGAGCCTTGCACAGGGCTTTTGAAGAGAGGACTGTAAATCTGGGGTTTCATTCATCTTCAGTTGCATTTCTCTGGTTAATGGAAACTCTTCCGTTCCGAGATGAATTCCGAAGCCAGCAGCCTCACAGGGGAGGTGACGTGTGAGGCCAGAGTCAGTCTTGGTTCTGCTTAGAACTGTTCTGATGGGGCAGTTAAGTCATTTCACTTAAGTTAGTTTTCTCATCTGGAAGATTCGGGAGTAACTGCATATTTCCCGAGTTTACTTTAACACTGTGCATGCTCAGGTCAGGAAGTAGTGGTTCCATTGTTGTCGTCCTCCATCTTCTAAGTAAGTGGGAGAGTAACTGAGGGAGCCCAGGGCAATGCGATTTCGGATGCAAGAGAATTATGCTCTTTTTTAGAGAAACTGCTGCTTCTTTAAAGGAAACAGAGATTATAACTCGTTGCCGAAGGGAAAACATTGTTTGAGATTGGAATATCCTCAGAGGAAAAGGGTGGATGGTCGCAGGGGACTGTGGTGACAGTACCAGGACCTGTTTGCATGCAGATAGAACAAAGGATGACAGGAGTTAGTCGTTCTCTTCACTATCTTTCTGGGAAAAATAAAATAGTAAAAAAAATAATAAACCCTAGTTAGCACATGACACATGGGATACAAGCTTGAATAAATGAGAGATTAAGTCAAATCATGATACAAATGTGGTTTGCCTCAGGAAGATTTACACTGTAATTCCTGTGGCCTCCTGTGTGAGTGACAGGCAGATTCAGGCCCATAGTCACTTCAGGTAGTCATTTGGTGAGTGACATTTGTGACAGATGTCACCAGCTCCACAAAGTGGTGGTCAGGCTGGGTACTGTGTTTATACAGTCCCGTGAGCCTGCTGTGTGTAGAGATCATCTCTGCTCTGGGGAGACGGTGTGCCCAAGAGGAGGGCTGTGACAGAATAGAGCTTGGCTGCTGCTCCCTGGCTCTCATGCGTGAGGTCTCAAGCTTTTAAGAGAGGGTCTTACTGTGTCGTCTAAACTGGGTTCCAACGCAAGATCCTTTGCCTCAGTCATGTTGGGAGCGCAGGCAGGCAGCCTATACCAGGCTCCTTGTGCCTTTTCCTTCTATGAGCTTTAGCTCTGGTGTCATGTGACTGCACTCAAGAACAGTCCAGTCATTTCGTTCCTCAGCATGTGCTTGTTCAGTTTCTAGACTTCCCTGGTGAACTAACTGTGTACCTCTTAAGTTGTGTTTCTGAGTTTGGTTGTGTTAATAAGATCATTTCCTTATCAATTATGAAGCAGCTTTGTCATTAAGGGCGATGAGTGCAAACAGCACATGAACAATATTTTCATTGGCAGAGCTGTGTGTGTGTGCACACAAACGTGATTATAATTCTTTACTTTCTGTTACCTGATTTCCTGGAGGTACCTTTGCCCAGTAGGTTCGCATGCCCTAGCATAGCCTTGTGGTTGCCTATAATCTTTTCACAGCACTAGGTCCAGGTGAGGTCATTGGCTCAGAGTGTAAACAAAGGTGGCGTGGCTTCCAGCTACACAGCAAGTCGACTTGGTCTTGGAAATAGAAGTGGCCATGTAGAATACAGGAGTTTATTTATCCATGTGGAGGGCTTGCGTCATCCTAGGCCCAGTGCTGGTGCACTGTTTGGCATCAGTAAGACTTTATTAGCAAGGAAAATGTGGACAACTCCCCTTCCCCAGCCTGAGGGGGGAAGCACACACATCCATCTAGAGTACTCTCTGACGTAGGTCTCGGCTATCACAGGAACTCCACTCCTTAGCAGGCCCAGCTCTAGAAGCATCAAAACCCTTGGTGTCTGAGGCTGAAGAGGGGAGAAATGGCCTCTTGGTCTGTATCGTTTTGACTTGAAATCCATTACTTCCTATTGTATCTGTGTAGGTTTATTGTAGTCGTTCTTTCTGAGGGAAAAAGCCCCATGTTTCTGTAGCTGAATCCTTGATCTCAGCATGCTCTGAACCTAGACAGGAAGAACTAAGAAGTTAAAGTCTTTCACTAGCAAATAGGAGCACAGGATTTCATTAAACGGTGTTGGTAGTCGTGGAGTTTGAGACTGGACACTAACATCTTTTTAGTTGTTATAAACATTGCATGGATTGTCTGGTGCACTTTAATTATTAGAAGCAGTAAGGTATGCCATGTCTTGCTTGTGGCTGGTATTTTATCTACAAAGTACCCTACTCAGATGCCTTGTTCCATGTTTATCAGGACAGACATTTCAAAAGCAGCAGCTGTGTAAGGGGCTGAGAACTAACCCTGGGAGTGGTGTTGACCCTTACCTCCAGGGCAAGGGAGTAAGCAGTGATCACCTCAAGAGAGTTTCTCTGCCATACTGCCTGGACTGCAGACAGGTGTGCAATCCAGATGCCTTTAGTGATCAGCCAGGGGTGTCACATTTATATTTCTAAAAGCAAGAATAATCTGTTGGACTTGCCAGCAAAAAAGTATTTCCATGATTATTCAAATCTTTCCTAAATTGCTCTTAGATCTCCAAGACAGAATTAGACTGGTTCCTCCAAGATTTGGACAGAGAAATTAAAAAATGGCAGCAAGAGAAAAAAGAAATCCAAGAAAGATTAAAGGCCCTGAAGAAAAAAATTAAAAAGGTTGTAAATACCAGTGAAATGTAAGTAATGTTTTATTTACGGTGTTATTGTTTTTAATATCCTATGGGTTCTGATTCTTGTCACGGTCTTTGTACTTCATTTCAAATACATATCAAGTAAAAAGCCTTAGAGATAATATTTCCACAATCGTTTTACATCATTTGAAAAGCATCCATGGAAGAATTCTTTCACCTAAAACTTGGTCTGAACTGGAGTGTTTTCAGATTGGTTATATGTAAGTGGGAGTAGCCTGGTGCTGAGTCAGCAAAGGTTCAGTTGCCTACAGCCGGACAGCACTGTGAACATGTTTACTGCCCTGCCGTGCTGGGTGGCTTAGTTACCTATTTTCTTACTTTGCGATGGTGCCATCTCACGGTGTAACCCGGGCCATCCTTAACCTCTAGATTTCCCTATCGTGTTCCTGAATAGCTGGGATGCCAAGCATGTTCAATCCTGGAAAAAAAAAACTAAAAATTGCTGAGTTCCCGGGAGCTTTGTTTTGTTTTCTTCATGGATGTGGGCTGGAAGTTTATTGTGTGGAGTTGTAGTGAAAAAACCTGAAAGGTAACTGAGGTCTTGTGGCTGCTTTTATAGGTCTGCCTACAAAAATGACGGATTAGATAAGGAATGCGGATCGAATCTGGACCAGTCCCTGGGAATCAGGCAAACCAAGATTTAATTTTTCTTAGCATCTTTCACTACACTCTCAATAGACTCCTCTGTCTCTCAGATAATTCTCAAGTCCTGGATATGCAGATATCCGGGTTTCTGCTTCTATCTCCCATTGTCAGTACAAAGAATGGCCAGATTTTATTGCTGTCATTTACTCCTTTTCTTTTTTTTTTTTTTTGAAGTAGGGTCTCACTGTGTAGACCAGGCTGACCTTGAACTCACATAGATCCACCTGCCTCTGACGAGGTTAATAGGCTTTGCACCACCATGCCTGGTTTTTTTTTTTTTTTTTTTTTTAAGATTTTATTTATTTATTATGTATACAACACTGCTTCCATGTATATCTGCACACCAGAAGAGGCACCAGATCTCATAAGGGATGGTTGTGAGCCACCATGTGGTTGCTGGGAATTGAACTCAGGACCTCTGGAAGAGCAGTCAGTGCTCTTAACCTCTGAGCCATCTCTCCAGCCCCTGTTATTTTTTTTTTTTTTTTTTTTTTTTTACCCCCCTTTAATTAGCTTGAAACTAAATGCATTTGAAGCACTCTTCTGAGGCACAGTGTGGCTCAGTAGTGGAAGTGCTTCCCTGACATGCAGAAGTGGGGCTGGAACCTGTAGAAAAGACTTCTCGTGCTTCCTGAGACTCCAGTCTCAGCGTGGAGTTGGTTTGTTACTAGTTTTCATTGTGAACTCTAGAGTTCCCTTTTAATCTCTGATACTGGACACTGTGGATCAGCAGTTGTGTTTTGCTTTGCTTGAGTAATGCTATTCTGCATAATCTTTTCTGTTCCCGTCATCTTCAGCGGCCTTCCTTGTAATACATTTTAATGTGCGGCCATGGTGGAACAGAGATCACAGTGAGCAAAACAGTCCAGGCTTATAAAGAAGGGTATGGTGTGTTTTTTTGTAGGTCATGAAAACTAGAGCGGGAACCACGAGAGAAAAGAGATCTCACAGTTTGAAGTGTGAGATATGTTTGACGGGAAAACAAAAGGAGAGTGATGGCGGGAGGGGTACAGCAAAGAACCCTGAAAATGCCATGAACAGCTTTGTACTGATCACCTTTTTCCTGTTTTTATAACTAGTCCATGATGGAATTTCTTGCTTGAAATATAGAGGGCGTTTGAGAACAATTACGTATTTATCTAGATGCTACTCCTTATATTCTTAAAAGCCAGTGAACGAGACTAGGAAACTGGCTGTCGGCAAGTGCGTGCCTTGTAAGGACCTGAGTTGTCTCCCAGCATCCACTCAAAACCGTGGCTGTGGTGATGCATACCTGTAACACCAGGGCTGTGGAGGTGCACACAGGAGGATCCCTGGATCTCACAGACCAGCCACTGTATCCCAACTGGTCAGATCCACATCTCAGAGTCCTGTGTCAAATAAAACAAAGTGGGTGGCTCCTGAGTCATCACACTCAGAGTTAATTAACCTCCGGCCTCCACCGACACACACCTTCACCTGTGCCTGGATGCGTGCTCACACACGCTCTCTCTCTCTCTCTCTCTCTCTCGCACACACATGTACACACATGTACACACACTCGATGCCCTCATGTGATCTCCACACTTCTTCCAGACACTCCTTTTCGGAGCACACAGTGAGTGAGTCGTGTGGTAGCGCATGAGGCAGCAGTGCGCCGGGAAATCGTGAGGTGACTTTAAAGCTCCGCTCACATTTGACACCGTTGTGATCTCCGGTTTCTTTTACTGTTGTTCACAGTGTTGCACTCACAGATGAGAAGACGGCGATAGAAGAGTCTATCCGGAAGGGGAAAGAGCAGTACGAGGAGAGCCATCAGAGAGCGGTGGCCGCGGAGGTGAGTCCAGGACACATGCTGGTCAGCAAGGGCAGAGGGCCCTTTGTTTGCTTGTGTTTCTTTACACATGAGCATGATGCTGTTAGAGAAACTGGGAAATTAAGGAACAGGCTACCGTCCATAATCTAATTTCTAAATAAAATAACTTATTTTTCTTTGCCTAAGGACTTTTATTTTTTATTCCTTCTTTTCAATATTGGGACTTCATGTTTGCTGCAGACACACCTCTAATGCATCCCCAAATCTGGTTTATGCTTGTTGCAGAGATGTGCCATCAATATATCTCAGAGTTCATAACTGTTTTTCCTATATAACATAATAATTTACTTATTTCTCATGCTTTTCATGGAATATCTTCATCATACTTAATCAAGTGACTTTCCATGAGGTTTGTCAATATTTACCAGTTCTTCAAAAGCAAATTAAAAGCCCCCCTCCCAGACTGGAGCGCCAGGTCTCTGCTGGTAAAGTGCTTGTGTTTACTGAACAACAAGGACCTGCGTCCCATCCCTAAAATCCCCCCTTTTTAAAATCTGGCATTAGGAAGACCGAGGCAGATGGATCTGGGGCTCACTAGCAAGCCGCTTCTCCTGCTTCCAGTTGCAGGCTAATGAAAGACCTTGTCTTAAACAAATGCACAAACAAAAGGTGGAATGAGCTTGAGAAATGACACCAGCGATTGTCCTGTGGCCTCCATGTGTGTACACACATACACGAGAACCTACTTAATAAAATAAATTACAAGTCAACCACCACTAGTCACCGTGTTGGTGACTAGTAATTCTGTCTTAGATACACCAAGTAGCAGATTAGGGAATCACAGGTTCAAGGCCAGCCTATCCCTAAATACAAAAGAAAACGAAATGTGTGTGTGTTTGGGTGTCTGCATGTTTACATATGTATTCTCCAGTCCCCCTAGAGAAATGCACATTAATGTTGGTATACTATTTGAAAAACTGAAACAAAGGAAATGGTTATGTGTAACACCTTTATTTTTTTGTTTGTTTCTAAAATGTGATTTCCGGTATTTGAGAAACAAGCTCTGTTTATTGTCACATGTGTCTGTGGTTTTTCTGGGGACAAGAGAAACGGAATGAGTTGGTTGCCCGTGTGGAAGTAGCAGGCTTCCCAGTCACTTATCAGCCTCTGGTTTCCTGGCCTCTTTAGCTCATGCTTTGTGCTGCTTGGCAGCAGGTTTGCCTGGAGGGCCCTGGGCAGGTTATTGAGAACCAGATTAAAATGAGGCTGTTCGTATCTCCTGCACTGCATTTCTTCCATGACAGCAGTTCCCTTATAGGGAAAGCTGAAAGCATGCCCCAGGTGTGAGTCCTCACTGTGGCTGGAGGTGGGCACTGTAGACCCTCCCCTGTACTCACAGGTAACCTGGCTCTGTGCTGGTAGTGAGATACAGAGAGTCATGAGGTTTCATGTCACTAAGTAGATGTTTTTGATGTCTTTTTCATTCCTGTTCCCCTGATGAAATTACAACATAATCATGTTCTCATGTGGCTGCCGTCATACTAAAGAGAAACGGGAAAGTTTTTAATGCTTAAACATAAACTTTTCAAGTAGTTTCAGATTCTCATTTTTAAAATATTTATGTATCCTATAATGCATTGACAGGTATCTGTCCTTGAAAACTGGAAGGAGCGAGAAGTATATAAATTACAGAGTGTGGCGACACAAGCAGAAACCTATCTTAAAAACCTCAAGCTGATGAACAGGTACTGGGGCCTCCTGAGTGTTCTTCCTGTCCTACATTTGGGAAGTAAAGTTAGAAACACTTGAAGAAAAAATTTTTTGTTGTTCTTGAAATGTTGCTGGAGTTTCTGTCCAGCCTGATCCCACAGCCAATTAGCCCCAAATAAGCACACAGACGCTATATTAATTATAAAACTATTGGCCAATGGCTAGGGCTTCATTCTGGCTAGCTCTCTCTTAATTATTAACCCATAACTACTAATCTATGTATTTCTACATGGCCTTATCTTACCAGAGAAGGCCTGGCGTCCTGTCTCCCTGGTCTCTACATGGCGTCTCCTCGAGGTCTCTCTCTGCCTATCTTTCCCAGAATTCTCTTCCATCTAGCCCCAGCCATCTTCCCACCTCTACTGGCTAATCAGTGTTTTATTCATCAACTAATAAGAGAAACATATACACAGAAGGACTTCCCCCATCACTGAAATATATTTTGATCATGTTTTTCCCCTCCCCCAAGTCCTCCAGGAACCTTCTCACCTCCTTACACCCAACCTTATGTTCTTTCTCTCTGTCTTTTTTTTTTTTTTTTAAGATTTCATTTATTATGCATATAGTTATCTGCATGCATGCTTGCACACCAGAAGAGGGCACCAGATCTCATAACGGATGGTTGTGAGCCACCATGTGGTTGCTGGGAATTGAACTCGGGGTCCTCTGGAAGAGCAGCCAGTGCTCTTAACCTCTGAGCCATCTCCCCAGCCCCTGTTTCTCTCTCTCTCTCTCTCTCTCTCTCTCTCTCTCTCTCTCTGTCTCTTAAAAAAAAAAGGAAAAAAAGATGAAAATCAAAACAAATAAGAGACCACTATGACTAAAATAAAGGGGAGAGGGGGGAAAGCAAAACGAAACAAAAAGTCCAAGAACAAAAGTGCATTTTGTGTTAGCCAGCTACTCCCGGGCATGGGGCCTCCCTGAGGTGTGTTTGCCATACCCAGTGAGACTCCATTGAGAAAACTCATTTTCTCTTCGACACTGGGGATCAGTTACAAACAGCTCCTTGGTTAAGGCCTCTGCTTCTCCAGTGCAAAAGACTAAAGTATGTACTACCTAACCTGCTCCAGAATTTACAGTTTCAGAAATACTTTGTGCTGTGTGTTTGTTTCTGTTTGCCTTTTGTTTGTTTTTTTTTTTTTTTTTTTCTAGATAGGATTTCTCTGTAGGTCTGGTTGTCCTGGATCTCACTCTGGAGACCAGGCTGGCCTTGTGCTCCCAGAGATCCACCTGGCTCTGCCTCCCAAGTGCTGGGATTAAAGGCGTGCATCACCACCACATGGCCTCTGTTTGCCTTTAAATGCTTTTAATTTTTCCAGTCTATGAAGTGGATATTAAGCAGTTTTCTATTTCTGAAATTTTCCAGTGAGTCTGCTTCCTATCCTGACATGGAGAGTGACACACAGGAGTGGGAATCGTTTCTTTCTGATGTAGGAGAGGAGATTGAGAGCACAAAGGTAAAATAGAAACCTCGTTACAGTTCCACCAAAGTCATTATGATGGTTTCAATTCTCAGGAAACTACTGTCATATTTTTTTTTAATTTATTTATTAGTTCTAGTTAGGGAACAAGCTTGTTTCAAGTCCCTTCTCCCTCTCCCTTCCCTCACCCCCATACTGTCATATTTTAAACATTCCCTTTTTTAAACTGTTGTCATTGGTTTTTTTTGTTGTTGAAATTACTAGGAATTTTTCATGAAATTAGTGATATTTTCTTAAGTATCTTAGAGCATTTGCTTAGCACAAATAACACCCTGGCTCACTTCTGAGCACCAAGAGATGGGACAGGACAAATTACAAGAGGCTTCCCAGTGCCCAGATGACGAGGTCTTTCCCCAGCTCGCTTTCCTCAGAAACAGCTGTCTTGCTTTAGCGGTCAGCAGGCTGAGGAGGCCTGTCCGGCAAGGGTCAGGTCATACTGAGCAATTCAGCCTCTCAGTAAAATGGTTTGACTTTTGTAGAAAGATTGTCTTAAAGCTTTAATGACACTAATGTTTCTTGGAACACTATTGGTCATATGAATTATCTGACAAAAAAAAAATACTAATTGAAACAGTGGTTTTCTTTTGGAATTGGTTAGAAAAAAATTCACATTTCCCTTCTATCCACAGTCTCAGTTTGAAGATCAGATTAAGTCCATTAAGAATGGCTCTCGTCTCAGTGAGCTTTCCACAGTGCAGGTTTCCGAGCTTTCATTTCCTGCCTGGACACCGGTGAGTAAGGAGAGATGCATAACCACGATCTATTTAATAGTCCAAATAGTTGTTTCACTGTTTTCTGAAAATGGGGACAGGCTAGTCTTAGTATTTCCAGATTGATGCTGCTTGCAGCTATTAAGATTTAAGCTTCTAACATAAATGGACCAGTGTTTCACGTAGCCAGGCATGAGAACAGGACTAAGACACATTGTGATCCCTGTTTGAACCATGTTTCATGTACTTCTTTTCTTGATGCAGGGGTGTGTGTCTGTGTGTGTGTGTGTGTGTGTCTGTGTGTGTGTGTGTGTGTGTGTGTGTGTGTGAGAGAGAGAGAGAGAGAGAGAGAGAGAGAGAGAGAGAGAGAGAGAGAGAGAGAGAGAGAGAACAAGTATTCTGAATAGCAGGTACATGTGGTTTAAGTAGCCACCTCTATCTGTCACCATCTGAAATTAAACTGCTAGACACTTGGAGGCAAGTCTGTTTCCTTATCAGATACAAAGCAAACAGTGCTTCACATAAGACACAAAGGAGTTTATTGGTCTAGCATATCATATTTGATTGCTTATTTGAGGTATGTCCTGAATCTTTCAAATAAAAGTGCTTGCTAAATTTTATCTTTTTATTTTAAAGTGATTTTTAGAAAAGCAATAATTTTATTTTGTGGACTTAGTAGAAAGGCTATAATTGTCACTTTATTGGATTTTGAGGTACATGTTTCTGGGATTTAGACAGAGATGAGACTAAGAATTTCCAGGCCTCTGTTGGGTTTCAGAGTGTTTTGCATGTCATTTCACTCCTGGTTGTTGCTTCCCCAGTGCCTGCCTGGCACACATCTAGCTGACTGTTCCCCAGCCAAGACACTGCCTAGTGCCCTGCCTCTGGCTTCACCTGAAAGGCTCCCTGGTGCTTCCCCTTAACTTTTAAAATGTACAGTAGGTCACCTCAGTCTAGTTGTGTCAGTGCCTGGCAGCCTATCTGCTCTTCCAGAGGACCTGGGTTTGATTCCCAGCACCCACACTGTGGCTCATGGCATCTATAATTCCAGTTCCAGGGCATCTAATGTCTTACATAGTGCACAGGCATAATGCAAGCTGGGCATTCATACACATAAAATAAAAGTAACTAAAGTTGTTAATGCCTTAACAATGGAAGTTGTGGCATCTTGATCTATACTTCTCTCTCTGCATTAACTTTAGTAAGCAATAACTTCTTAATTACACTTAAAATTACACTTAATTACACTTCACATTTTTGTTTTCTCCAAGTGACTACAGCAAATATGGAAGAAAAAATTTTGACTTTTAGTAGAATATTTTACTATTACTAATAATTTTATTTTATATAGTTTTATAACTTCAAAATGTTTTCATATTCAAAGTTTTGAGACCTATCAGTGTATCAGGAATTTGTGTAAAAAGTAACCTTAAAAACCATTTATTGCTGGAGAGATGGCTCAGAGGTTAAGAGCGCTGTCTGCTCTTCCAGAGGTCCTGAGTTTAATTCCCAGCAACCACATGGTGGCTCACAACCATCTGTTATGAGATCTGGTGCCCTCTTCTGGTGTGCAGATATACATGGAAGCAGAGTGTTGTATACATAATAAATAAATAAAATCTAAAAAAAAAAAACATTTATTGCTATATTTTGTGAATGATCTTTAAAAAAAAGAATCTTATATAACAACAAAAAAAAACCCATTTATTGCCTTAATCCCAGTACTCAAGAAAGACCAAAAAAAACCATTTATTTTGTGCCTCATTTGTCCTTGTTGGCTGGGTATTTAGTGGTGATCAAGACTAACTGTGGACGAGGCTCTCAGAGTACCGTGGGCTTGGGGAAGGACAAACCTCACAAAGCCCACTAAGACAGCACACTGATGTTTCTTCCCTCCCAACCCCTCCCAATGCTTCAGCAGCAAGATGAGAGGGTGGCATTTGGGGAGGGGCGAGTGGACAGAGCTCTGCTGGAGGCTAGAAATGAAAGGGACATGAGGAGAGGCCAGGGCCATCCAGGGCCAGGCAGAACCAAGGGCACCTTGCCCTGAGACTCCCACCACAGTTAGGGCTGTGGACATGAGGAGAGGCCAGAGCCATCCGGGCCAGGCAGAACCAAGGGCACCTTGCCCTGAGACTCCCACCACAGTTAGGGCTGTGGACATGAGGAGAGGCCAGAGCCATCCGGGCCAGGCAGAACCAAGGGCACCTTGCCCTGAGACTCCCACCACAGTTAGGGCTGTGGACATGAGGAGAGGCCAGAGCCATCTGGGGCCAGGCAGAACCAAGGGCACCTTGCCCTGAGACTCCCACCACAGTTAGGGCTGTGGACATGAGGAGAGGCCAGAGCCATCCGGGCCAGGCAGAACCAAGGGCACCTTGCCCTGAGACTCCCACCACAGTTAGGGCTGTGGACATGAGGAGAGGCCAGAGCCATCCGGGCCAGGCAGAACCAAGGGCACCTTGCCCTGAGACTCCCACCACAGTTAGGGCTGTGGACATGAGGAGAGGCCAGAGCCATCCGGGCCAGGCAGAACCAAGGGCACCTTGCCCTGAGACTCCCACCACAGTTAGGGCTGTGGTTTAGGTTTCACCTCAGGGAAAAGATGAGTGGAGGGAGGAGTCGATGGCGTCGCCTTGCAAGGCTGGAGTGAGTTCCACTTGGCTCACTACCCTCAGCAGTGTTTGGGGAAGGGAGACTGCAGGTGGGGGCCGTATGGGGAAGACCTGTGCTGCTCACCAGACGGGAGCAGTGTGGTTGTGAAGTGAACCTGGTTTTGAGCATATTTAGTCTGGTTTCCCCAGATGACCCATAGGATGTGTAAGTAAGAGTCTCGGGACTATATTCTAGTCTAGAAAGTGTGTAGTGGCCTGGGGAGAGAGAGAGGAGCCTAGGGCTAAGATTCGGGCCTCCAGCAACATAAGGTGTGGACAGAAGGTTAAGAGCTACAGAGAGGTGTGGCCACACCTTGAGGTCTCCCTGTTCCCTTGGTTGGTGGAGACAGCTTTGGGGAATGTTAGGGCTGGCAGTTCTGATCAGTTACCAGTAGCTCAGCTACCAGGGCAGGGTGTGACTGTGTAGAATTGAGGGAGTGCTGTCATTTAGGCAGTTTTTCTACATGAGAGAAAAACCACAGTTCTTTGTATGTCACGGACCCATGCATATTGGAATGAAAATTTACAATTACTGATGCTTTATAAATAAAAGTTAATTTGCTGTATTCAAGTTTGCTGAGCACTGCATTGTGGGCATGCATGCTTACCAGTTAATTTTTCTCAACAGATTCATCCTCAGTTTTCCTCTGAGTCCTCAGGCTATGAGGATCAAGGGCTGCTGGCTTCTATAGATAACATGACTGGAGCCGTCTACATGGATTCTCTTATGGAACCTACTAGCGGCTTCCCAGAGGAGGTTCCTGAACTGTCACTAGGCTCACCCACCCATCAGCCTGAAGTTGGTCAAGGGTTAGAGCTCAAGAGAGCTAGCCAGGTGTCTCCATCAGAACAGAGCCCTGAGGCTGACGAGAAACCATCTGCACAGGCCACTCGGTCAAGCCAGTCTCCAAAAAAGCCTTTCAACAGTGTTATTGAACACTTGTCAATGGTATTCCCATGTTATACCAGGTATGAATAGGAGATGTTTGTGACTATTAAATACTTCATCTCTGGAGTTGTTGCTATTGTTTTGAGACAGATTCCTAACACTGTAACTCCGGCTGTCCTAGAACTCATCATGTGGGCCACTGTGGTCTCAGACTCACAGAAATCCACCTGCTTCTCCTGGGTGCTTGGATAAAAGGTGTGCATTGCCATGCCTGGCCATTGAACTGTCTTGATAAGATAGAATCATGGCCCATTAGGGGTTAATGTGAAAATGACTATGTTAATTGTTCTGAGAAAGACATGCATTTCAGTTCCTGTGACCATCGTAGCGTGGTGCTGGGGACTAACCCAGAGTTCTGTGCTTGTGAGGCAAAGGCTCTAGGGTCTCAGCTACATGCCCAAGCACAAGTAAATATTGTAATGTTCATATCCAGATTGAAAGTGCTGTGCTTTAGCCAGAAGTGGTGGTACACATCTTCAGTCTAGCACCTGGGAGGCGGAGGTAAGTGAATCTTAGAGTTTGAGGTCAGCCTGGTCTAACTGTAAAACAAGTTACGAGTCCATACAGTAAAAGACATAGGAAAGCACACACTAACATGTTAACATTTTGTAAACAAAAGGTCTGATTTGTAAACGGAGTGAGGTGAGATTGAATTCAGTACTGATATGTGTACATACTGAGAAAGGATCTGTGTGAGTCTCAGGAAGAGCTGCTCACCAAGCTGAGGCTGGTGGTTCATACGTACTTCAGTGTGTCTCTGCTTCCAGTCAGTGCAGAAGTAGAGGTCAAGCTCTTGGGACAGCTGAAAGAGAATTTGTACAGTGAGACTTTGTACCTGTGTCCTTTCTCTTTCTGGTATTGATGGCAGGCTGTGAAGTTGAAATTAGGAATAAAGTCATTCTGGGGCAGCTGGGGAGATAACTCATTTTGGTAAAGTACTTGTGCAAGCTTGAGAACCCAAGTTCTGATCCCCATCACCCTCAGGCAGGAAAGGCAGCCAGGCCCATAATCCAGGCACAGCAGAGACCAGTCTATCCTTCCTGAGAAACAAGCTGGAGACTGATTGGGAAACACACCAGTGCTGCCCTCTTGCACTTACGATATGAGGGCCAGAAGGAGCCCTGCCCTCGGGGAAGAGCACTGCGCACACTTTAACTGCTGAACCACTTAGTTACTTGAGACGAATCATTTGGCCTTAAACGGTTCTTTCTGTACAACCTCTGAGGTTAACTGGCCGACAGGCTTTGGGTGGGGAGTAGACATAGTCATTTATCCTTTGCTTTTTTCTTTCAGCACTGAGCTTGCTGCTTTTGTTAAAAAAGTTCGAAACAAAACCAAGAACTCACTTTCTGGATTAAGTATTGAGGAGATTGTTGAGAGAGTAACGGAGCACATTCTAGAGGAACAGAAGAAGAAAAGGGTAAGATGTCTGTCTTCGTCCTTATTTGTAAAATGTGAGCTCCGTGAGAGAGAGACTGATGAGAACGTGGCCAAACTTAGTATCTGCCCTTTGTTCCCTCTTCCCACATCATCACCTCTATAGCCAAATCCAGAAAAAGACAAGATCACATCCGAGGCGCAGTCTGCTGACGTTGTGGCCAAGTCCTCCCAGAGCGCACCCTTGGCTGTTGTTGGACCATCATCCAAAATCAAAGGACAGAAAAGAGATGAGGTCCCTGTGAGCCCTGTGAGTATCACCTGGACGGCTGCATTGCTCATTTTCCTCTTTAGTGAGGATGGAAGGACACAGAATTTTTAATTCACAAGGTAGCCAGAACCCACATAAACAAGACTCATTTCTTGCTTCTGAGATGCTTGGAATTCAAAAGTAAAGCAGAAATCAGTGTCCACTGTAGGGTCGGTGCTGTGAGCCACAGGTACCTAGTGGTGTAGGTGGACTTGGTTCTGCTGTCCTGTAGAAAACACTGTGCTCACCGGACTGAATATAGGAGGTCTCATCTCCTGTGTCCTCTCCACACCCAGGGCTGCAGCATCTCTATTGGCATTTACTGGTGAGTCACCAGTAAGTTCCGCAGTAAGTTCCGTTTGGATTTGTGCTAATAATCCATGCTTAGATAAACCTGAGAAAGTAGCAAAGGAAAAATTAAGTCTATCTTAGCCCAGGGTAATCTTGTTACGTTTTATCTCTTCTAGGTCTTTCTATAGGTGCGTGTCTAATTTTTAAAATTAATTACATAAGAAGTACTTCCATCTACTATATTCATCCAGCGATCTGTTTGACCCACTTTCTGTGTGGCTTTTTTCTATTTCAAACATTGTAGTTGGCCAGAGAGTAGTCTGTTCAAGTCCCTGACTGATTTGGAGTATTAAGCTATCTATCTATACTGCTACATTTTTTGTTGTTTTGGTTTTTTGATACCGGGTTTCTCTGTAGCTTTGCACCTGTCCTGGAACTTGCTCTGTGGACCAGGTTGGTCTTGAACTCACAGAGATCCGCCTGCCTCTGCCTCCCAAGTGCTGGGATTAAAGGCGTGTGCGCCACCACACTTGGCTGGAACCTGTTTTAAAACAAGCTATTTTTCAATGTGTTCAACCATAATTGGAATATAATCTGCCACCTTTGTGGCAGAAACATCTTTAGGCCACTCATGCACTGTCATTAAGAGTTAATTATTTAAATGTGTTTGTTTCCGCAGACACCAGATGCAAATTCCTGCGAATTATGCCACGAGCTATTCAAGTCAAAAAACATGCGCGTGCTAAAATGTGGGCACAGGTTTCACAAGGGGGTAAGAATCATCTCTTGACTGCTCATCAAGCATTTTGGAAAAAAAAATGGAATTTTTTTTTTTAGGTGTCAGTACTTGAGTTTTTGAAACCATCTTTTCTTTGTAAATCTGCACAGTGTTCATAGGTCTATGGAAAGCAGGTGTTTGGGGAAGTGGTGGGAATCTGGGACCAGAGTAGCTCTGTAGACTGCATAGCTGCATTGGCTCTGGGACTCAAAGCAACATTAATTCCTTGAAAGGTTGTTTCTTTCGTGACTAAATAAATAAGCAGCATGGCATAGAAAGCTAAGTCAACCTGTTAGAGACGATTTCTGTCTGGATTGGGAACACATGGTCCATGCCCTTACAGGATTGAGGACCAATAGTCTTGATGTTCTGGGCACTGCTGGTTTAGGACAGATCAGCTCTCTACTGACTGAGTGTATTAACCGTAAGAAAGCGTTCAATGTAAAATACTCATTAGAAGGGACTGAAAGGCTCACAGAGCCTCCCTCAGTGCTTTCTCCCAGCTTTCCATACCTGCCCATCCAGGAATAGCAACAGAAATGAGGGACATGGGCTGATGAGGCACTCAAGAACCAGCATTGAGTGGTTTTGTAGCCACAAAACTGACAACTTGTACAGATCAGTGAAGGAGGCTTGAAGAGCTTGGAGACCAGGGTGTCGGGGAGGACAAGGCCCTTCATGAGATCATGAGTGTGATTCTGGGTTTCATCTGTATCCCTGCCCTGAGCAGACACTGACCTTTCTTTCATATTGGGCAGCACCAGACTCAGAAGTAGTGGTAGCCATGCTCTGCAAGAGTGTGCAGCAGTGTGAGAGAGCCAGGGGCCCATCAGTCCCGGGGGCCCTTGCTGATTGTTTCCTCCTTTTTCAGTGCTTTAAGCAGTGGCTTAAAGGCCAGAACACTTGTCCCACCTGCGGCAGTGGGGACCTGCTGTCAGAAGAGTAGCCTGTTGCACCGTCCTTGCCAGCCGAGCCCAGAAAAGACGGAACCGCCTTCCTGTTGCTATAGGTAGACACTCTTCACTAATGCACCATTCACTTGCGTGATCATTGAAATAGCAGCGGTGTCCTGTTACCAGTATAAAACCAGAAACGTGAGAACTTGTCCACTGTATCACAAAGCTAACACATCGAGTCTTGAATGCAGTCCATACCAAGTTCCAAGCAAGTGGCAACCGTGTCTGGGCCTCTGCGACGCTGTGTGACCACATTCCTGCATGGTTGGGGCTGCTTCGGTTCTTAGCTGGAACTGTGGGGTCTTCTTTATTGATTTTTAAAGTGCTTAGGATCCAATTGATCCACATTTTGGAAATCAGTTATAAAATACTTTTAAAATAAGTTTGACCTAAGACTTTTTTACCCTGGAAACCGGCTACCGGTTGCAGCAGTTCCACACTTGAGGCCTACACTAACATTTCTGTGCTGCTCTCATTAGCTAAGCAGCCAGTGCTTGCTTAGAAGTGTCCAGCTAGCTAGTGCTGAGCACAAGAGCACTGTGCAGAACTAGTCACCATCCTTCTTCCTTATCCTGCCACCAAAAAGAAATGTAGCGACAGCCCTGTGTTGTTGGTGTTGTTCAGTTGTTCTGTGTTTGACCTTCGTGTAAAGTGATGCATGCAGCCTCGTGTTGTGGCCTGAAAATAAACTTAACTGCGTTAGAACCTACTCAGAAACTAGTATTTTTAGTGACCTGTAGACAGTGGCAAATGAACCTGGATGCATTCCTTTTCTCTCCAACAAGAAGAAACAAAACAAGACAAAAATGTTTTCCAGCGTGTTCTCTGTTGTAGTAGCGGTTTGGTCACCTTCTTTCTACCTGTTTCTGTGTGAGTTGTGGTGTCTAGTGACTTAGTCTACAGCAGTTCATTCCCTGTTCTGAAACCTTATCCATGGTGGTCCCTGAAACACGATTTGCATGTTCTAACAGTTGAGAGACAGCAGTACACATTAAAGTCCACAGGGGCAGACTTCATTGTGCGGTACGAAGAAGTGTAGCTGCTGAGAGAATGAACTTCTGTGCTTCTCAGAGCCTGTGAACATGCCTTATACTTGTCCAGTAACTGTCAATAAAAAGCATTCAGAAAGATCAGCAGTGCACTGTCTTTCTTGGCCGTTCTTTCCAGGGAGTTTAAAGATTTCATTCTGCTTGAAAATTCAGGGCTGTGTGCTGACAAATACTGAAAAGGTGGCTTCATTTGGGAAGAGCAGGCATGCTGCATCTGAGGAGTCTTGACCAGGAATCTTGGGTTGTCTTAGAGCCTAAATCAGAACATTCCTTTGTGCCTAAGACAGCTTGCCAAGCTTGGCTGTCCAGTTTGAATAGAACGTTTATGCAGGAGATGATAGAGAGTTGACTGTTGGGGCTCAATGGAGAGCTTTTTCATGTGGACACACAGAAAAGATGCTGAAAACGACTGCATATCTTGGGGCTTTGTCTCTGAGGCATTTCTGGGTTCATGGATTGCCGAGGCTGATGGATAGCAGTGGCTTTTTAACAGTCCTTTTGGACATGCTGGGTGCTAACAGATTATTAAAGCAAAGTTTATTAATAAACAAATTTATTAAAAGGTGTCCCAGCTCCTGTTGGATGGGCTAATGATAACAGATGTTCCTGTCTTAGAAGAAAGTTGTCAGACACATTCTTTGGAGTGTTTTCATGCCAGAGGATGCTTTTGGAATCTTGAGTTAATGGCAGGGTACTGATACTTAGGACTCCCAGTCCACTAGCCTCTTCATCAGCTGCTGTAGCTTCTACCAATGCAGACTGAATTCCATCACTCAGTTCTCAAAATGAGGGGGAATGGACAAAGTACACACACACACAACCACACACACACACACACACACACACACACACACACACACACACCCCTCTCATGGAAGCCCAAGGGTTCTGGCCGTCCATGGTGGGACATGGCTATAGTGAGAAACAAGCACAATTTTAAACTGTTACCCATTCAAGTGTATTCAAACAGCATTTAATTCTAGTAATGTTTAACTTGAAGCAGTAGCTATAAAATTTGGATTATTTGTCTCTTTCAAATGCTTGATCTGTGTTACGAAGAATGGATAATTAATATCAAACTCAAGTGATACCCCAGCCTTCAATACAAGATGTTCTGTCTGTAAGGTGATGTAGGAGACTAGAGAGTGGAGCAAGTGGAAAGAAAGAGGGCTCTCCCACCACCGCTCACAAGTGGAAAGAAAGAGGGCTCTCCCACCACCGCTCACAAGTGGAAAGAAAGAGGGCTCTCCCACCACCGCTCACAAGTGGAAAGAAAGAGGGCTCTCCCACCACCGCTCATGCAGCAAAACTAGTTTGCTCATTCCTCAGTCGTAACCCCTCCAGAGAAGTGGATTCAGGGACACAGAAGATATGGCAAAGGTGGACACCTGATGAGGCTGAAGAAACGTAGGCAGGCAGGCAGCATGATGACAGGGTGGTTGTTCAGGACAAGGGCCAGACCAGCTCCTTTCAGGCACTGCAGAAAAGAAAGAGGTGGTCAGAGGTGGCGGGAGCCTTTTTGCTTTCTCCATCTCAGTGCCTGTGCATCCACCTTCCTGCAGTTAACTGTCTCAGTGTCTGCACAGGCAATGCCAGTCATGGAAACCAATGCGAATGGAACGGATCACTGGAGAGTGATTTGAACACCTGTTGCATGTGTGGTACCAGGCTAGACACTTTGATTTGGTAGTAAACACAAAATCACCCCTGAGAGTATCCTCCGGAGTATGGTATATGCATGAAAGAAAACATCACAGCGTCATTCTTACAAATTGTATCTACTAGGGAAGTGTATACTACCAGACATGGCCCCATGGAATCTGTCTTTCCAGTACATAAAGAGCAAATAATGTTCTCATCTGAGGCACTGACGCCTTTGATAAAGGGGAACTGGCCGCCGTTAGGCTAAAAGCCTTTGAATTACACTGACAGCAGTCTTGGTCCTGTAGAAGTTTCATTAGCTGAGGTAGCACCTCCCAGCATCATCTGAACCAGAACTGGATCAAATGTCTCAAAGTCATTTTAAAAAATTCTTTGCGTTCCTGACCTCAGGACACTGTGATCCTGACTTTTTCTGTAACAGGATAATTTCGCCTCTATCTTCCCCAAAGTGTCCATGTGAGTGATTGTGTTAACATGTCCTGTTTACTTGTTTGAGGGAGGCATTTGCACTGGTGCCTTGGAAGGACCTGGGCGAGGCTTACTGTCATTGACTCGCTGCCCCCTGCTTTAAAGTGAAAAAAAGGGGAAACAGCGAAAGTACAAAAATTCTAGTCAACTAAAACATGACAATGAATGGACTATTAGTCTGGGAAAACTGATTAATATCAAGCCACAAAAAGACTTTTGGCTACATTAAGAATAGTGATGTTAGCTGATCCAGACCCCAGGAACGTGGGTTTCAGTGAGGAGACCTCAGAAATCTGCGGGACCTGCTGTAGTAGATTATCCCTAGCACAGGTGTGGACTTTGGGAGCCCATTCCACATAGAAGAACACTCCCTGGGCCAAGACACGGGGGTGAACCTAGGCCCTATCCCAAAGGATACGATAGACTCTGATGACACCCTATGGAAGGCCTCACCATTCAGGGTGAGCAGAAAGGATATGTGATAGGTAGGGTTTTAGTTGGGGGGAGGGAGAGGGAACTGGGATTGTCATGTAAAACAATCTTGTTTCTAATTGAAATAAAATCTTCAGGATAAAAAAAAAAAGAATAGTGATGTTGGATATCCCTATGGGAATCCTTTAACCTGGCACAGTACATACAGACCAGATGGTTCCAGAGAGACTGGTCCTAAATACATATCACTTCTACAAGATAGCAGGTTATTAGAAAACCATAAGGAAGCCGGGCGTTGGTGGCGCACACCTTTAATCCCAGCACTCGGAAGGCAGAGGCAGGCAGATCTTCGTAAGTTCAAGGCCAGCTTGGCCTACAAGGCTAGTTCCTGGACAGCCAGGGCTACACAGAGAACCCTGTCTTGAAAAACAAGAAGAAAACAAAAAAACAAGACATGAGAATGAGGTGGTAAGTTGGCTCTTTTTCAGTGCTAAGCTTCTGAGTACGCTCCCACATAAAGTGAAGAGAGGTGAAGGTGGGGACAGCTGCGCCACACATGCCCAGGTGGTTCATACACTTTCTGATACGCATGGAAACATTGCTAGGACGGTGGTGTGCCTTGTCCAGAGCTTGCTGGATACCAGTGTGAGGGCTTTGGGAGGGTGAGGGTCATCCAACAAGTCAGAGGTTCTGTGAGCCAGTGTTCGAATACCACATTAGAAGCAAAAGCGGTCACTTACTATAATTTGTTGCCCATGTCTGTTTGTTAGATGAGTTACTACATAATGAGTTGTGCTCAGCTGTCACGCTGGGAGTGCAAAGTCATCAGGGGAGAAATAGCCAGGTAACCACGGGGCCCGGCCCACTTGAAGGGAACTGTAGGTGCCCCTTTTCCTTCTACATTTAAGGTGGTGATTGAAGTCCACCAGCACTGCTTAGGTGATTCTTGCTGAACGAACTCCTTTCTGGCACTCTCTGGCTAGGGACCTCACCCTTGCTGTTCTGGAAGGAACATCAGTCCCTGAGCTGGGGACAGAGACCGCCTGTTTGAGGCAGGCTCTTCATAGTTCCTTGGGAGCAAGAAGCTTCTGCGTGAGTACATGATGTTGATCCCACACTGAAGGTAACTCGTCTCGTCCCTGGGAGGGTAATGGGCCAGGCCCTGGGCCTTGTCAAGAACCTTCCAAGCGGAGTGGAACTCGCCATATTCTATGGCCCTCGGTGCTTCCAAAAGAGAACTGTGCAGTCTCCACTGTGTCAGTCAGAGGTGTCCTTGTTCTCAGCACGTACCTTGAGGCCCTGGTGAATACACACAGTCTGCTTCCTAAGGTCCTTCTCCGTATTTCAGAAGTTATGTGTGGAGGCACTCTGCAGCATTCCTTTAGTTCTATCTATTTCAGCTGCTGTTTATTTGGTGTGATAGAAAGGTCTTAATTTAGACCTTCCTGCCACCGGTTCCAAGAAATCCACCACCAGCTCCAAGTTTCGTGTCCTGAAATGCCACCCCATTCCAGCGGGGTGAGCCAGCCGCCTCCAAAAAGAGAAAGCGGCGGAACAGATTGGCCATTGTGCTTGCAGACGCTGGCTGCTGCCCAGCGCCAGCAGGAGTCCAGCTTTCTTCTGTCCTCTGGGGAGGACATACTGCTTTGGCTTCCAGAGGCACAACCACCACAGTCTCTATCTGCCAGACCAGCTGAAGCCAAGCCATCCATACTTCCTGGGCTTTAGGGCACTGAGGGCAGATCTCTGTACCTCAGACAGGTCCTGGTTCCTCTTCTCATGTGTGCTTCACAGGGGCCTTGAAATACCCCAGCTGGTCTCCCTGGGAGCAAACCAAGTGACTGTGGCCACCATGGTGGCTGCTCAACACATTGACCTGTCATTGCTCACTCGCTAATCCATCAAATCTGTCACGGGCAGGCGCAGTTCTAGTGCCCCAGCTACAACAGCAGATGAGAAGGACGGGCCCGCACTAGGACAGTAGAGCACACGACGTGCTTGGTGACCCAGAGAAGAATGGGATTGGGAAGGGGTGAGAGCTTGGGGGACAGGAGAGTGAGGTGGGGTTCCAGCTTTGGATGGAGGCCAGGGTAGGCAGCATTCGGCAGCAGCCTGGAGAAAGGGAGGTGGGAAGCTACCGGTGCAGCAAAGCCTGCTGGTATATTTGGTAGATTCTGTAGCGGTGGGAACTGCTGCCAAACGAACTCCTTTCAGACAGAGTGGGTGCTGGAGCGCAGTGGCCTGACTGCAGGTCAGGCATTACCTCAGCTGGTGGTCAGTCAGCCTGCTGGTGAGCTCCTTCAAATACCAGTACTGCATGTGACCTTATGCCCAAAGGAGGGTGCCCAGCAGCCAAGCAGAAGGCCGGCCCCTTGGACTCCTTGCTCTTTCAGTTGCTGGGGCTCTGGACCGGCAGGGCGCCACAGTTGGTCTTTGGGTCTTCACAGCCACCTGCTCATGGCTGCAGTCTTTCCCTCGCTGCTCCTCACACTGGTCTTGCTGTCCACAGCCAGTGTCCATGGCAGCAACAGCCTGCACCCTCCCACACTGATCCTAACAACCCACCTTACCAAGCACTGTCTTCACACTTGCACAGTGCAGAGAAAACACATGTGCCTTGTCATAGCTGCTCAGTAAATATTTCAGAGTTCCCAGGCTATAAAAGATAAAATCCACGTAACAACAAAACAAAGCAAAACTGGTGGCCTTCACGTGTAGTGTCCTTGGCCCCATCTGACGTTTCTCACTCTACCAGACTCAGGCCCTGACCCTCACTGTCTTCCAACATCATTTGAACTAAAACCATTTGGGGCTGCTGGCCCACTGAATATGAACATCATGGGGTTTAAATCTCCTTTTTGTACCCATTTTGCAGATGCAGAAACACATCTCAAATTTACGCACCTGCAATACTGGGTGCCTTGCTGGCAGCAGGGGGAAGCTGTTGGGGAACACACAGCCGAGAAGGGCTCTGGCTTCTGGCTCTGAGTTTGCCACTTCAGGAAGCAGAGCAGCCACCACAGCTGCTGTCTCTCAGGAGGGAGAAGGACTGGGCTGTCTTCACTTTTTCAGATGAAAGCCACAGCCACAGCTGAGAGGAGGAAGCCCAAGATGAGTCCTCGAGGCCTCACGGCCACGGTTGCCCCAGCTCACACCTGTCACCAGGTAAGACAAGTAGTTCTTACTAAGAGAACTCCTCTGGGGAGTCAGCCTTTCTGGATTTGCACTTTGGAGGTGAGTGTCTGACCTTGGTCTGCTCGCACCTACCGTGCCTCCTGCATTTCCCTGGTTGAGAATTTCTCAGTTAATGGTCTAAGGAATGCTGCACAGATCTTTATACACCAGCAGTGAAACCACACTGTACTTCCCGGAAAAGTACACCCTGCCCTTCCCGTTTCTCCCTGACACGAAGAAGAAAGAGGGCATGCCTTAGTGGGACAAAATGAAATTTACTTTAGAGTGTTCCAAACTTAACTCTGGGTGTTTGAGAGCCCAGTCACATTCTGTCTTGATGCTATACCTTAGGCTAAGGCAAGAGGCCAATGAGGACAAAGCCCTCTTTCCAGCACAGCAGTCCTACCCCGTGGCAGTAAGCACCTTGGTGATTACACTGCTCCCCTGCTGGAGGGCTCAACAGCTACCAGGACCCAGCACTTCAGGCCCAGACCCTGGGCCAAGTAGTTGAGTTCACACAGCAAGCCTACAAGCTAAGGGTTCCTATGGATAAGGATTTAGCCATGGAGTGAGGCCTGGCGCCCTATATGCTGTCTCTGATTAAGTGTGGGTTGAGCTAATTTAGGTTGTAACCTCATCTTCTTTTCCGAACAGTGTGCATTTGGCAGTGCTAACCGTGGGCTGCCCATGATCTCCCTGGGCTTCTTCAGGCCATAGTTCTCATTCTGCTTGCCCAACAAATACTTGCTGAGTACTGTTCCATGATGACCCAAAGTCAGACAAAACACAGAAGACATACCTGCCCTGCAGTGTGGGTTCAAGGGGATGGGTAACCTTGTCCTCCTGAAGTATTGCTCTGTGTCCGTGAGGTTACAGGGCTGGCCAAAGCACACTGTCCTCATAGTTTGCTATAGCTTAAGTGCAGAATTCCTCTGCAACCTGTAGGCTTGATTAGTTGGTCCCCAGGTCTTTGGAGACCTTATAGAACCTTCTGGACTTCTTCACACTAGGGTGAGCACAGGCCAGTAGTGGAGTGAGTGCCGTTGGTGGTTGTAGCCAAGCCCTGCTTCCATGCTGTTGTCTCCTGGTTGGTGTGGTGCGGAAGCCCATGCTAATGTGGACCAAGGTGCTTCAGGCACCGTGTCTTCCCACCATAAAGTGTTTCCTGCAACCATGGATGGAGTTGCTACTGTCAACCATTCTGTCACAGCAATGAGACACCAAATGAGTTCCTACAAAGCCGTGTCCTCTGGCCAGGCACACTGGGGCCACCGTAGAGCTTTAGTCACAGGCTGTGGCCTGGACTTCAGGCTCCTTGACCAGTCCCTGTGAGATAGTTCCCACCTTTAGGCTTTCACAGGCTACAGCAAGAAGACAGCGCCAACTGTAGAGTGGAGAAGAGAGAGAGGGATAAATGTAGAGATGTCAGCCTGCGGGGGGGGGTGTCTGCACATGGACACAGGGTGCCATGGCTAAGTCAGCCTGCAGGGGGGTCTGCACATGGACACAGGGTGCCATGGCTAAGTCAGCCTGCAGGGGGGGTCTGCACATGGACACAGGGTGCCATGGCTAAGTCAGCCTGCAGGGGGGGGTGTCTGCACATGGACACAGAGTGTCATGCTAAGTCAGCCTGCAGGGGGGGGGTCTGCACATGGACACAGAGTACCATGGCTAAGTCAGCCTGCAGGGGGGGTCTGCACATGGACACAGAGTGCCATGGCTAAGTCAGCCTGCAGGGGGGGTCTGCACATGGAAACAGGGTGCCATGGCTAAGTCAGCCTGCAGGGGGGTTCTGCACATGGACACAGGGTGCCATGGCTAAGTCAGCCTGCAGGGGGGGTCTGCACATGGACACAGGGTGCCATGGCTAAGTCAGCCTGCAGGGGGGGTCTGCACATGGACACAGGGTGCCATGGCTAAGTCAGCCTGCAGGGGGGGTCTGCACATGGACACAGGGTACCATGCTAAGTCAGCCTGCAGGGGGGGGTCTGCACATGGACACAGGGTGCCATGCTAAGTCAGCCTGCAGAGGGTGTCTGCACATGGACACAGAGTACCATGGCTAAGTCAGCCTGCAGGGGGGGGTGTCTGCACATGGACACAGGGTGCCATGGCTAAGTCAGACTGCAGAGGGTGTCTGCACATGGACACAGGGTGCCATGGCTAAGTCAGCCTGCAGGGGGGGGTCTGCACATGGACACAGGGTACCATGGCTAAGTCAGCCTGCAGAGGGTGTCTGCACATGGACACAGAGTACCATGGCTAAGTCAGCCTGCAGGAGGGGTGTCTGCACATGGACACAGGGTGCCATGGCTAAGTCAGCCTGCAGGGGGGGTGTCTGCACATGGACACAGGTGTCCATGCTAAGTCAGCCTGCAGGGGGGGGGTCTGCACATGGACACAGAGTACCATGGCTAAGTCAGCCTGCAGGGGGGGTCTGCACATGGACACAGAGTGCCATGGCTAAGTCAGCCTGCAGGGGGGGGTCTGCACATGGACACAGAGTACCATGGCTAAGTCAGCCTGCAGGGGGGTGTCTGCACATGGACACAGAGTGCCATGGCTAAGTCAGCCTGCAGGGGGGGGTCTGCACATGGACACAGGGTACCATGGCTAAGTCAGCCTGCAGAGGGTGTCTGCACATGGACACAGAGTACCATGGCTAAGTCAGCCTGCAGGGGGGTGTCTGCACATGGACACAGGGTGCCATGGCTAAGTCAGCCTGCAAGGGGGGGGGGGTCTGCACATGGACACAGAGTGCCATGGCTAAGTCAGCCTGCAGGGGGGGTCTGCACATGGACACAGGGTGCCATGCTAAGTCACCCTGCAGAGGGTGTCTGCACATGGACACAGGGTGCCATGGCTAAGTCAGCCTGCAGGGGGGGTCTGCACATGGACACAGAGTGCCATGGCTAAGTCAGCCTGCAGGGGGGGTCTGCACATGGACACAGGGTGCCATGCTAAGTCAGCCTGCGGGGGTGGGTGGGGGAGGTGTCTGCACATGGACACAGGGTGCCATGCTAAGTCAGCCTGCAGGGGGGTGTCTGCACATGGACACAGGGTGCCATGCTAAGTCAGCCTGCAGGGGCGGGTCTGCACATGGACACAGAGTACCATGCTAAGTCAGCCTGCAGGGGGGTGTCTGCACATGGACACAGGGTGCCATGCTAAGTCAGCCTGCAGGGGGGGGTCTGCACATGGACACAGGGTGCCATGCTAAGTCAGCCTGCAGGGGGGGTCTGCACATGGACACAGGGTACCATGCTAAGTCAGCCTGCAGGGGGGGGTCTGCACATGGACACAGGGTGCCATGCTAAGTCAGCCTGCAGGGGGAGTCTGCACATGGACACAGAGTACCATGGCTAAGTCACCCTGCAGGGGGGGGGGGTCTGCACATGGACACAGAGTACCATGCCAAGTCAGCCTACAGCAAGCCTCTCAGAGAAGTGCCTGGCCACTTTCCTCTTGACATCATCTCTGCCACAAATGGGTCAGCTTCTTGAGTTTTCTCTTGTTGATGGAGCACGTTGATCTGGGGTCCACAAATGAGAGAAACAAGGCTCCTGTCTGAGTCTGGAGTCTGGCTGTTTCACTTAACCTGGTGATCTCTCTAAAATATCCTAACTTCATTCTTTACGGGTACATGAGGCATCATGTGAACACACACAGCATATCCTTTGTGTATCTGTCTGTTCAGATACTCACACTCAGTTTATAACTTGGCTGTTGTGAGGAGTCCCAGAGTAAGCATGAGCGGGTGAGCGGGTGCGAATGTCCATGCTGGTTTCCACAGTGGCTGCAGTAGTTTCTATCTCTGCCAACTCTGGGTCAGTGTCCCACCCCTGGCACCGTCCCAGCCAGCATTGCCTGTTCTTTTTTCCTTAATGATGGGCATCGGGACAAGGCAGGGGATGGGATCTAGTGTGGCCTTCATTCACATTTCCCTGGTGACTGGGGATGCTGAATGTATTTATATATCTATTGGCTATTTGTCCTTTACCTTTTGAGAACTGTTTATCTTGTGATTTTAAGTAGGACTGTAAGGTTTTATATATTCTAGAGACTGACCACAAGTTACATGTTTCAGTCAGGGTCTCTATCGCAAATCAACACCACAACCAAAAGCACCTGGGAAGAAAAGGACTTATTTCAGCTTTCAGCTCAGGCCACAGCCCCCCCTCAGGGGAGTCAGGATAGGAATTCAGGAAAGAAATCTGGGTTTATTTTACGTATGGATGCCCTGCTGCGTGTAAGTGCACCGCAGGTATGCAGTTTCCACAGAGACTAGAAGAGGCGTCAGATCCCCTGGAACTGGCGTTGTGGATGTCTGTGTGCTGTGGATGTCAGTGCTGGGGACAGTGGCGTCCCTGTGCTGCATGTGGACCCAGTGTTCCGGCAGCCCTTGTTGCACAAGTTGTGCTTTCTCAAACATACGTTCATTGGTGCTTTCTTAAAATAAAATCAGGTGGCTGTATGTGTTTGGTTACTAACCATGTGTTCCCCTCTAGCATGATGAGAAATGGGGCCCTGCCCCAGCATTACTCTCTTTCCTTGGGATTGGCTGGTCTATTCGGGGTCTGTGTGCTTCTCTGAGTTTCGGGATTATTTTTCTAATTCTGTGAAAGACACATTAGAATCTTGAAAGTGTGCATTGGATCTGTGGGTCACTCCCAGTGATAACGCCATTTCCACAATATTAACTCTGCCAACCCAGAAGCACAAGCTCTTTTTGTCTCTAGTGTCTCCTGGAGTTCATTTCTCCAACATTTTAAGTTTTCTTTGTAGAGGTCTTTCAGCGCCCGCATTAGGTTTATTCCTGGTTACCCGTGTGATTAGTTCTCTGCTTCCTTTCCCGGCGTGTTCATGTGCTGCTGTTGTATGTTGACTTTGTCCTTTACCTCCTTGCAGTATGTTCTGTTTTCTGTGTTCTGGTAGAGCCTGGGGCATTTCAAGCCAGGGACCGTGTCATTGTAAACAAGGATGGACACCCCCCTTCCTTTCCTGTTCAGTCTGTCCTGTGTTTTCTTCCCGTCCTGCTGCTGAGGCCAAGGCTCGAACTCTGTACTGAGGAAGTTTCTTCTTCCTGGATTTGAAGGAAATGGTGTAATCTGCCCCATCTAGTATAATGTGGTTTTTGCTTTGAAACCGTCTCATATCACTGAGCGATGTCCCTTCTGCTCCTAGTGTTTTCAGGACTTTTTATCAAAAATGGATATTGAACTGTGCTAAAGGCTCTTTCTGTATCAATATAATCATGTGATCTCTGTCCTTGAGTTAATGATTACAATGACTAACGTTTGTCGTTAACTGTATCAGGGATCAACTCAAACCCAAGCATGTGGGAGGGATTTTCTTTTTCTTTTTTTAATTTTAATTCTTTATTGAGTCTTTTGGAAATTTCACGTCATGCAGCCCAGTCCTGCTCACCTCCCAGTCCTGCTCTATCCACCCCTTCCTCTGCAGTGTGTCCCCAATCAATTAAAAACAAAACAAAAACCCACCTTGATTCTCCATCTTTCCAACACTTCATCATTCATCCTGGTGGCATCAGGAGCTGCAGCGTGTCACTCAGTACAACCCTTTTGTCCAATCAGCCCCACCTGTAAAATGTTCATTGCGGGGAGTCATTGGTCTGGTTCAAACCTCTGGTTTCTGGTCCAACATCACCACTGGGTGGGGCCCTCCTTGAAACTCCTCACAGATATCCTGAACTTGCCCTGAGTCATAGAGATTCTGTGGTTATTTATTGTTCGGCAGGAGCAGTGAGGATTGGATCATTGGAGTTGGGAAGACCTACCCTAAGTCTGGGTCACACCTTCTGGTGGCAGCCACATGACAGGACAGGAAGGAGGAGGCTTTTGCTTTGTGCTTGTTAGGCCTCACTCTAGCTCACATGTTTATCTGTCAATCCTTCATGCGATTAGAGCCTACTTGTTCTGTATTCCAACACAGACTGAAGACTAGCAGCTCTCCAGGAGTCTTCCAGGGCTCCAGGACCAGACTGGGACCATGGAGATGTGTAGTCTTGTAGACTGAACAGCTCCGGGCTCCTTAGCCTATCTGTGAGCAGATAGCTACTACTGGACTACCCAGAACACAGCCTACGAACCACCCTAGTAAATTTCCTATGCATGCTTTCATTTCTTCTATCGGTTCAGTTTCCCTAGAGAACCCTGACTAATACAAGACCTTTTAGTTTGAGACAAAGTCTCTCTCTAACCCCAACTGGTCTCAAACTTGTCCTCCTGCCTCGGTATCAGGAGCACTGGTATTACAGCTGTGGGCCACCAGGCCTGGCTCCTGTGAGACATATTGCACATTTATAGATTTGGGTTTGTTTCTTGTTTTGTTTTGATTTTTTTGGGTTTTTGAGACAGGGTTTCTCTGTGTAGCTTTGGAGGCTGTCCTGGAACTTGCTCTGGAGACCAAGCTGGCTTTGAACTCACAGAGATCCCCCTGCCTCTACCTCCTGAATGCTGGGATTAAAGGTGTGAGCCACCACTGCCTGCCTACATTTGTAGATTTGTGTGTTGAGCTATCCTTGTAGTCCTAGAACAAAGCAAACCTGGTCATGGTGTAGGTATCAGTTCTTAAAGGGTCTGACAGAATTCAACGGTGACAAAATCTAGTCCCCAGTTTTTTTCTTTTTAGTTGACTATTATGATTCCATCTCATTGTTCATTATAAATATGCAAATTGCTTACAACTTCATATTTTATTAGTCTGTCTGCATGTACAAATTTCTTCTTGATTTTCCAGTTTGTTGGAACATAGGTTCTCAAACTATAACCTAATGATCCTTTGAATTCATTAGTATTTGCTGTAATGGCCCCTTTTCTAGCTCTAAGATATTAGCTTGGGTCTTCTGCCCTCTGCTTAGTTTTGTTGAGTTTGTTGCTACAGTTCACCTTTTCAAAGAGCCAACCTTTTCTTTCGTTGGTTCTTTGTAGTTTTGTTTCAGCTGGTTGAATCATATTGGTGTTTCTGTCTCCTGTTTAATGTTAGGCTTGACTTTTTCTCGTTCTAAGACCTCCTGATGCATATTTAAAGTACTTGAGATTTCCAGGTTTTTTTTTGTTTTTTTGTTTTTTTTTTTTTTTAGGGACTTACTATCAACTAAAAGTTCTGGTAAGTTGTGCTTTATTTCAATTTGACTTTAGGAACTTTAAGACTTGCTGATGTTTGTATGGTTTATGTTGCTTCTCTTGCTGTTGACTTTTATCCCATTATAAGATACAAGAAACTATTTTGATCCTTTGTATCCTTTTGTTTTGTTTTTACATTATTTTCTTTTGAGTTCAAATGTGTCTTCCAAGGTGTAGAATCATCCTCAGTAGTCAGTGAATCCATCTGATCTGTGATGAGGTTCACAGTGACTCCATCTGGTCTGTGATGAGGTTTAGTTGTCAATGAATCCATCTGATCTGTGATGAGGGTCACAGTGACTCCATCTGTGATGAGGTTCACAGTGACTCCATCTGATCTGTGATGAGGTCACAGTGAATCCATCTGGTCTGTGATGAGGTCACAGTGACTCCATCTGGTCTGTGATGAGGTTCACAGTGACTCCATCTGATCTGTGATGAGATCACAGTGACTCCATCTGATCTGTGATGAGGTCACAGTGACTCCATCTGTGATGAGGTCACAGTGACTCCATCTGTGATGAGGTTCTCAGTGACTCCATCTGGTCTGTGATGAGGTTCACAGTGACTCCATCTGGTCTGTGATGAGGTCACAGTGACTCCATCTGGTCTGTGATGAGGTTTTTAGGTCTCAATTAATTAGTTGAAGTCTCTTCACTTCATTCCTGCCCCCTCCTTTTTTGTTTTTTCGAGACGGTTTCTCTGTGTAGCCCTGGCAGTCCTGGAACTCGCTCTGTAGACCAGGCTGGCCCCAAGCTCACAAAGAACCACCTGCCTCTGCCTCTGCCCTCCCGAGTGCTAGGATTAAAGGTGCAAGCACAGCCGCCTGGCTTTGATCCATCCCTTAATGACAGTGGGGTAGAAGCTGCCCCCTGTCTTTCCCTTAGGGATGAATGCATCCATGTAACCCTTGTACCTTCTTGCTGGGCGATCCTTCTGTAACTGTGCACAGAGCTTTCTGGACCTTCCCAGCTGACTTGAGTCTCTCCTGTCTGATGGAGAGCAGGTAACCCGTGCTTCCTTTGGGCGTCTGCTTGCTTAGTATATAATTTCCCATTACATGCAAATAATTCTTTTTTTAAAGCAGGGTATATCACCTTTGCCTTTTTAATGTAGGAGTATGGTATTTACAAACACCCTTTGAAGCCCTAAAAGAAACCTTTTGTTCATGTATACTGGCATTTTAATGCATTGAAAAATCAACTTGGTATTATTTTGTCCAGCCCCTTTATGCATCTTGTATAAGCCATTGTACTGGGTGTTTTTGTGTGTTAACTTGACACAAACTAGATTCATCAGAGGAGGAGCCTCAGCTGTGGAAATGCCTTGATGAGATCCAGCTGCAAGGCATTTTCTCCCTTAGTGATCAGTGGGGAAGGACCAGCCCATGGTGGGTGGGGCCATCCCTGGGCTTCTGGTCCTGGGTTCTGTAAGAAAGCAGGCTGAGCAAGCCATGGTGGGCAGGCCAGCAAAGCAGCTGCTGCCTCCGGAATCCTGGCTGTTTGGGTTCCTGCCCTAATGCCCTTTATTGATGAACAATATGTGGACGTGGAAGCCGAATAACCCCTTCCTCCCCACGTTACTTTGGTCATGGTGTTCCGTCACAGCAATGGAAACCCTAAGACAACCATCCTCAATTTGGGGCTCTCCTGGTCATAGCTAAACCTAATCTTAAAAGATCAGTTTGGGTATTGAGGTCATGCTTGATTCACCAAAACAATCAGGAAATGTCCCATCAAGTTGTATGACTTGTAATGGTTTGAATGGTCTAATAGACACATAAAACTCTCTGGCCTCGACATGTTTTGTGTTGCCTCTTCATACTTTTTTCCTGTTTCTTCAGTGGGCTGTTGCTATGTTCAGGTAGTCTACCTGCTCTGGAGCCCTTCTGCACTTTATCAAATCTCATAGATTTATTAACAGAGAAGGTAATGTTACAATTTTTGAACATTTTAAATTACATTTGTTGTATTTGTGTATATAGGTGCATGTGTGGGGTTTCAAGTGAGCCATTGTGCACACATGCAGGTCTGAGGACAATTTGCATACTTGGTTGTCCCCGCCTACCATGTGGGTCCTGGGCATCCAACATCTGGTTTTCAGGCCTGGCAGCAAGCACCTTACTCACTGACCTGTCTTATCTTGGAGTCCATGGCAGCATTGTATTAGGCATTTCTTATCTCAAGCTGTATTTGCCCTACTACTTGGTGTTAAAGAAATGATACTCAAAGTAAAGCTACTAGAAGTTGCCATTTGTTTGTTTTTCTGAGACAGGTTTCTCTGTGTAGCCCTGGCAGTCCTAGGACTCACTCTGTAGACCTTGAACTCACAATGATCACCTGCCTCTGCCTCCCAAGTGCTGGGATTAAAGGTGTGCGCCACCACCACCTGGAAGAAGTACTCTTTTTAAAGAACTAACTCAAGAACTACTATGAACAAAAAACACTGGGGATTCTGTTATTTTTAAATTTTGTCAATTCTTTTCTACTTAGTTTTGTTTTCTAGATACTTTAATATCTAGCTCACTAGTTTTTATTCTTTTTGATGTAACAACAGCAGTATAGCTGTGAATTTTCCTCTGATAACAGCACTGGCTACCATCCTCATTCGGAGGGTGGTTGAGAGTGCTACACACGTCAGTGACTGTTCCATCTCAGCTTGCTCTGCTCTGGCGAGGCGTGGAAGCACATGGCAGCATGCTGGCCCAGAGCCCCACCTCATTTTGATGTAACAACAGCAGTATAGCTGTGAATTTTCCTCTGATAACAGCACTGGCTACACTGCAAAGCTTTTCTACATACTCTCATTTTCATCAAAGAAGGCTTGGTTTCTCTTTGAAAAGTGTTCAAAAATTTACAAGCCATTATATTTATTTTTAGTTTGGGTAGTAATTTCAAATTTTATTCAGTTTGGGCAATTCCTACTAAAATTTTGAGATTCATGGAGCAGGGGTATAACAGAATTTTACAAAATGACCATGGATTTAAAGTATATGTATTTGCCATAACGTACAAAGGAATGTGAGGGTGGTTTTTTGTTGCCATTTTTTTATAAATATTTTTATAAATATTTTTTTAAAGATTTTATTTATTTATTATGTATACAGTATTCTGCTTCCATGTATATCTGCACACCAGAAGAGGGCACCAGATCTCATAACGGATGGTTGGAGCCACCATGTGGTTGCTGGGAATTGAACTCAGGACCTCTGGAAGAGCAGTCAGTGCCCAAACTGAAACTACTTCGTAATTCTCGAATCCACTCTTTCAGACCCACAAACACCGTTTTTCTCCCACTGCTGTGGTGGGCTTTGACAGGCATTGTGGGACCACAGAACACTTAGATGGAAATGGCCTTGCTTTGAAATGTTTCCATAGATGGCTGTTCTGCTTGCTTCCAGCTTTACCTAGACTCCCCAAATGAGTGAACTTCCATAAATTTTACCATGAAACAGATTGTTTCTCATAAAAGTTCACCATGTCTTTTTGAAAACCAACTGGGAATTACGAAGTAGTTTCAGTGGTCTCCATCCGTGCATGATACACCCAATATTCTCACTGTAGCAGTGACCGCACACGGTAATGCTTGCGGGGCAGTACTGGGCTAGTTACTAACGCTGCCTGTAGCTTGAGCAAGTCATTGCTTTTTCCATAGCTATGGAGTAGGAATAACAAAACTCCCCTCGTGAACTTGCTGTGATGAGAGCATGCTGATGTTCCGAAAGGGTCTGACACACCCTGATAATTTTCATCATACCTGAAGGAAGAAGTCGGAGCCAATGTGTGGTTCAGCTTGGACTTGCATCAGTATCTTCATCCCTAAAGCTGAACAGCCGCAAATTCGGACCTTGCTTTCTTGTCTTCTTTTTGATGGAGTTGCTCAAAACAGGCAATCAGACTGCTTGGCTCCTAACACCTGGTGCAGCAAACAGTGTGATGGGCCAAATGAACAAACAAGTGGGATGCTGTCACTGCCTCAGTGACACCCAAACGCAGCCAGAAAACACGATGCTTGTAGTTCTCCTCTGCCTACACCCACAGCTGGAATGTAAGTGACCAGCCTCCCTCTGGGCAGAGCAGAGTGTGTCACCTGCCCAGTGCGAAAGGCTTCAGGCCTGAGGAGCACTCTTTGTAAACCCAAGGCCTTTAGAGGACCATCACCACAGTGCCACAGCCAAGAGTGCACAGCCAGGGACACACAGGGTAGATGAATCATGCTGTCATGACAAAATATTCTGGGAGCCAAGTGGAAACCCAACTCCTTGATACCAACAGTGGCAATGTGGAGGAAGCCCCACCTTGGTCAGTGTCACCAGAAATACTGAGGGGATTGGTAATGGCAGGGTAGGTCCAAACCCCCTCCCATCCTCATTCGGAGGGTGGTTGAGAGTGCTACACACGTCAGTGACTGTTCCATCTCAGCTTGCTCTGCTCTGGCGAGGCGTGGAAGCACATGGCAGCATGCTGGCCCAGAGCCCCGCCTCATTTGCAAAATAATTTAGTTTTAGGTTCCCCTCGCTTCTTCCCATCCCCTTTCACACTCTTGGTCTAATTGAGAGAATCTACCAACCCTGACACTTGGACACTCGCCTCCAGCCAGAATGCTGCCGTCTGAATCAACCAAACATGTCAGGTCTGCTCACTAACGTGATAAGAGACTCAGGTCAAGAAGTGGAAGGAAATGGCCAGCTTGAGGCCTCAGCTGGACTGCTCCTGACTGGATGTCCAGGTAATAATTACTGAGGAGCATGTCCTCCATCTTTCTAAAGGGCTACTAAAGACAGTAGATAAGAATATGCACTCCACACCATTTTTAAAAATTATTTAGCATTCTTTATTCATTAAAAAAAATTATGTCATTAAAGATGACTTTTCCTTGCAAACTGACCAGAAACTGTGGCCTCTATTTTTGGCTACTTGATTGTTTAAATACATCAAGGTTAGATAAGTATTATGATGTAAGCATAAAAAATAGACAAGCCAAAAATACACTGTCCGAAAACACACTGTCAGGTGACTCTAAAGCTCCTCAGTTTCCTCGGGGAAGCCCCAGTTCCGTATTGGCCGTGACAGGACAGTCACTCGGGGCCTGCTTTGCCTAGGCCTGCCCCTCAGAAGCTGTGAAGCAGGCCAGCCAGCATGCACAGAGTGCTCACTAACTGTGGACCAACAGAACAACGGCGAGATTGGAAGAAAGTAAAATATTACAGCACACTCTCCATAAAGTGTGAGTTACAGTGCGAGGCTGAGGGAAAACAGACTTGAAGCCACAACCCTGGCTCAAAGCACAGGTCCCTCAGGGGTGAGGGACAGACCAAGTCCATCATCCTTCCTCAGTGTGGCCTCCTGTCGTCACTCAGAAATTACCTAGTAATGAACAGCCATATGCATTCTTCCCCCTGTGCAACCTCCTTGCCTTTCAGTCTGCTCTGGGAGCATGGCAGCATTAAGTGTGTGTGCCAGCTGGACAGACCACAAGAACTCCAGCACCAGCCACCATTCACAGGTTCCCTCACTCCTGTGAGAACAAGGACTAGCTGTTGTTTTCTAGTTCCCTAAAAGCATCTGAAGTTCTAGTAAAACGTTATCAAGAACTCGAGAGGTTTTGCAAAGGCTCCGTATTTCCAGGTGAAGTCACTGTCACACCTTGGAGCGTAACACAGGTTCACTCTGTGAGCCTACTGGTTGCTGACCTTTTGCTGTCAGGAGTCTGGGCAAGTTGGAGAGGGATTCCTTTCTGTCTCCGTGGTCTCACTGGCCAGCAACTGCTTTACTGAACCTAAAGAGAAACAGGCACATCTGGGGCTGTCAGAAATGTTTTCTGTGATCTTGCAACACAGGTGAGGAAATTCTGTTACATTCCAGAGGAAAGGCCGAGGCAAGGCACCTCAAGGAAACAAGCTTTGGGCAATGAGGTGAAATCATGAAAATACAGACTCCAGGGACGATGCCTGAGAGGACGACCCGGGTGACATCCACCTGTGAGCAGATGACAGACAGACGTCCACCTGTGAGCAGATGACCAGACAGACGTCCACGTGGCCACCTGGCTGTCCCCTCCTGCAGCTGGACTATGTCCGGCAGAGCTTCAGTGGGAAGTTCTCTGTGATGAGGTGGTCAGCATGAAGAAGAACCACCACATTAACCTCAAACTCTGCAGAGGGAGAGAGACGGCCACTTACACTGCGCTCGGAGAACAGACTCTTAACACAGTGGCCCGCACTGTAATTCCAGCACTTGAGAAGCTGAGGCAAGAGGAAGGCAGTATGCTTGAGGCCAGCCCGAGCTACAGAGTCAGTTCTAGTATGGTTTATGGTGTGGGCAAAGAGACACTGGCACCACACTGCAGAAACACAGCTCTGGGCAGGGCTTTGGGTGTATACACTCATTCATAGACACATACACAAAATTAAAAATAATAAATTACATAAAAAAAAAAAACATGGATTAGTGTTTTCCTAGGGTTAGTCAATAAGGACCACAGAGGCCATCACATCTGTGGAAGAAGGTGGCCAGAGCTGAAAACAATGTTGCAGCAGTATCCACACTGGCTTTAGGGGTGTGCAAGATGCTAAGGTTATAGTGTTATGGAGATTTGTACAAGTGTTTCAGAAAGCCACTGAGGCCAGGCAGGGCATGGCAGGGTCAAGTTCACTGCAGAGACGCCCTGAAAGAGGCCACTGTGTGAAGCTGTAAAGTTACACCCAGAGTTGGGGTGGGAAGCCCCAGAATGTTGGAGATTGGAGGACTTTGCTGGGCTCCAGTCTGACTTTGAGGGAGGCTTTCAGAAGTCAGGCTTTAGGTACCCTGTACGTGCAGCTTCTCACTGAGGCACTGATGAGTAATCAAAGGGCTGACAGCTGTAGCTGTGACTCCAGCAAACCTGTGTGAAGGTGCCTCTCCCTGTGGACCACACCTTCCCTCCCCTCCACCTGGCCCCACAGGCTTACCCACTTTGAAGTTAGTGGTCTCCAGGGTTGGGCAGGTGAACAGTCTGGGGAAGACCATGTAGAGAGGGACAGACAGACTCCTACAAATGTCCCCATCGGCGATTTGGATATTCTGAATCTCTGTGGCATCGCGTGCATACCCTTCTGCACACCCTGGGGAAGCAAGCAGCAAGCACCATAGGGTCAGGACACCACGGCACCAAAGCAAACTGGTCAGCAAACCCGTCCGGTACTGTGGCAGGCAGCAACAACACGTTTACCCACTCCCACAGTTTGTTCTTCAGGACTGGGAATCCCCTCCCTTCCATTTCTGACATCCTCAAACATCACCATGCTGGCTTTAGGTGCTGGGAACCCAGTACCCCGATTTGTACGTCACTGACCATCTGCAAGCGTGCGTAGGCCATGACGGTCATCAGAATAGCAGTGTTAGAAAAATGAGGTTCTGGGCACATCTTCTGTGTCACAATGTGGTGTCCTCTACCACGAGAAGACTACAGGGCGGGGTGGCTTAGTGGCTGACAACCTTTCCTGCTCTTGTCAAGGACCTAAGTTCTTTCCTCAGCACCCGCCATCAGGCAGATCACAATTGCCTCATAACTCCAGTTCTAAGGGATCCAACGCTCCTTTACAGCCTCACAGGTACCTACACACAAATATCACAGACACACAAGAGCAGGGGACACATCTGATGGCTTTGTGCAGAGGCTACCACTTGGTGAGGCACATTGAGCCAGCCTGGGCGCACTCCATATTATAACAGTCCTCTCCTGAGACAACCGTATAACCCGTCATGAAGACAGCCACCCCCAAAGCGCTCACTCCCTACACTGCTGTGCTGGGGACTAGGCTTCTGATGCACAGATTCTGGGAAGCACATCTATAGCTACCAAACGGACCTCCTGGCCGCCTAAGCATAGGAACATGGTCACCACCTCAGCAAAACTTTCTGAGGCTGCCTATTCACGATGTGTTGCTTTGCCCTTACTTCATGGCTTTCCACACAGGGCCTAGGAACCTCATGCACCACTACCAGGAATCGAGGGAAGCATTTTTAAAGCCCAGGTTTCCTGACTCCCAGGTACCACTCCACACTAGAATTAGAACCTCTGAGGACAGATATTAGGCATGCGCACACTAGCAGGCTCCAGGAGAATGGGCACAAATGACAGGACAGACTCAGATGCTCACAGCTCCAAAGCCTTACCACAGGTCTCCACCCGGACCAGCTGAAGCTCTATGCTCCGGATAGCAGCATCCGAGTGCTCCACCACCAGCTCTCCTGTCAGGGGCTGCGTGATGGCACAGTTGGTAGAGTTCAGATGTCCTCTAATGAGGAATTTGGGGAGTGAGGCCCTCTATGATAAAAAGAGATAAAAAGACATCAGGAACAAAAGGAAAAGAGCCATTGGTTGTTCCAGTTGCTTTGCTGCAAATAAGAACTGGAAACCAAGTTGGGTAATTGTTCTAGAAACTGCGGAAACCCTGTTGTACAAAACAAGAGAGAAGAATAGTGTTAGCATCTGTCGGTGGACATCAGAGCGACTCCTCAGGCGCCGTTTACCCATGTGAAGGACAAACAGACGGGACAGATCTGGGGAATCAACTTCCTGCCTTCACCAGCAACAGACATAATATGTCAGAGCCTGAGAAGTTGACAGGGTGGTTAAGGACAACCACCCATCAACCCCAGGCTGAAAAATAAACAAAGAAAAGTAACAAAGAAAGAGAAGAAAAAGAAAAAGAAGATCTAAGGAAAAGGGAAAAGGTAGTCAGTTTTACAATGTTCCCAATTAGGCAAGTTTGAAGCCAATTACTTTCATTTCAAGGCTACTGAAAGAGTAGTTTTTCTCAATTCCTGATGAAAAGCTGTGGGACCTTTTTCTGTAGACAGGAAGCTGGCCGAGGGGAACTGGCAGTCGCTCTGAAGGAGACTCGTTGGACAGTCACTGTAGGAGTCTTCATCTCTGTCATGTCCCACTATCCAGTTCCAGTAGAAGCAACATAAGCCACAAATTTAAAACCATTCAGAATTTGTAATTGCCTCAGAGTATAATTTAAAATTTTCTGGTATCTACACTAAAAATTTTTAACAGTATATCTAAAATGTTATCACTTCTGCATATAATCAATGAGAAATTTGAATGCTATAGTTCAGCCAGAAGACTGCTTGCCTGGCAGACATGGAGCTCTGGCTTTAGTCTCGAGTACCAGGAATGGTAGCACGCGCCTGTTGTTCTAGCCCTCAAGCGGAGGTAGCAGGATGAGAAGGTCAAAGTCATCCTCAACTAAATAATTCAAGGCCAATCTGGGATACACCAGACGGTCTCAAAAACAGAAAGTATAAGTGATGCTTTGCATTCTCTTTTACAAACCGATCTCTGAGACCAGGCCGGCCCTCTCAGCTTACTTCCCATCTTAAGTCAGCCAGCCACAGCTTGAGTGGCAGCGGTCACACAGGGCTGGTGGCCACCAGACTGGTGCAGCTCTGAACACCAGCAGTTTTTACCCATCAAACCCTCTAGAAATGTGTGGGTGGAAGACAAAGTTTGAAAAATGAATACAAGGAAAACAAGCTAGAAAGGTAGACAACAGCGAAGCTCACACAATGTTGAGGCAGTTTATGAGCCAGTGACCTCCAGTGTGGCTCTTGTGTCCCCTCCCCAGTGGTGAAGGCGTGGCCTGCACTGCACTGCTTTGAGCCTCATCTCTGCTCCCTGCATCTTCTGTGCAAGTCTTATTCTCCCCATCCCCTTTTCTCACCTAAAAAAGAAAAACCTCTAGTGATATTTTATAAATAACCATGTGTTATACAAGTTATTTAAAATAAAGCATGTGCCTTGCGGTGGTGGCGCACGCCTTTAATCCCAGCACCCAGGAGGCAGATGCAGGCGGATCTCTGTGAGTTCAAGGCCAGCCTGGTCCATAGAGTGAGTTCCAGGACAGCCAGGACTATTACACAGAGAAACCCTGTCTTGAAAAACCCAAATAAACAAACAAACAGAAATAAAATAAAGCCATGCTTTTCTCATTTTCCAATACTAACATGAAACCTGCCACTCCCTGTATGACACTTTTGACAAAACTCAGTGTCAGCTCACACTCGGGAGAAGAGTCTCACCAGGGCTGGCGGGAGACAATCTTACTAATAAATCTACACCAAGAACCAATATGTGAGGAACATAAAAGCAGGGGAAAGGGGACTCTGTTCCACACGTGGAGCCCTGTGAGGAGGAGCAGACGTGGGGTAGGACAAGGGGGCTGTGTCTACTGCAGAAGGGGGTGTGGAGGGGTAGAGGGCCCACGAAAATACACAAGGTGTACAAGAGGCAGGGCATGGAAATCTCCCTGGCCCCAGGACATTATGGCTACTGCCTTCCAGAACCTTCTGAAAGGGCTCCCTGTGACACACCCTTGAAGGAATGACATCAGTCATGACTCCAGTGTCCCAGATCTCCCAGACATGCCTTCAACCCAGTAATGAGCACAAGCAAAACGCAGACTTGAGTAAAAAGCCAAGTTCTAGCCAGAAAAGAGCTATAGACAGCACTGCTTGCTCTGAGATAAAATCGTTTACTAAAACTAAAACACGGGAGATTTTCTGGACGTAGAAGGCTGGCCACAGTGATCCAGCAGAGGCCTGCTGGGAGCTGCCACCAAGACCCAGGCATCCTTGGTTCTCATGTAAAGAAATCTGCTGGTGCAGCCCCAGCTCCTGTGTCCTTGCTGTCCACCCCACGAGCAGCTCTCATCTGCCTGGAATACCGGTGAGAGATTGCAGACTAAGCCTCAGTGAGGGACAGAGGCCAGGGCACAGGGAGAGAAAGGAGCAGGCCTGGGGGCAGGAGTCGTCACGCTCAGCAGGAAGACAGGCCAGCCAGGGGCCTGTAGTCCTGGATGATACTGGAGAAGGCCAGCCTGGGCAACAGGGTGAGGCGTCATCATTTCACAGAAATGGTATCATAGCATGTGGAGGAGCCTTGAAAAGTGCTGTCCTTTTCCCCCTAAGTAATGTCTGAAAATTCAGTATGAAAACACCCTTGGGTACAAACCACCCTCTTACCACTGACACCTCGACTCTCAACTAAGAACAACTGGGCAGCTAACTGGTCATTGGGTCACGTTACTACAGAAGCCACAACACGTGGGAAATGAGTACCTCTTTGACGTTCTGCAAGGTTTCCGGGGTGATGGTGAAGTCAACGGGACTTGGGGTCAGCTTCCCCTTCTGAGGCTGAAATGGAGTAAAACCACAGTCAGAGAGGTGAGGACAATGGAACAGCTTTTCCCTTCTGACTAAAAGGAAAGCAGCACAGAAAACTAACCGGAAGGACTTGGTAAGAGGCAGCCATTGGATTTCAAACAAACCCAGGTCTACCCACCCCCAGGAGTGTGTCATCTGTACCGCCAGGGGCCAGATGTCTCAACCTGAGACCTTCTGGGCTCAGAACTGAAGGTCAGACCTGAGGAACAGAACAGTAATGCTGGGAGCCGGGAACTGCCGCCACCTCACACACGAGGAGAGCACCTGCCCATTGTGTGCAAAGTTGAACCAGACTGGCTAGTGCTGTCTGCCGTTAGCTAAAGAGCTGTCCAGCTAGAATCATTCATGAGGCCAGGCTACACGGAAGCCTGCCTGGCACCCACCCAAGGGCTAGGATCCAAAACACCAGCAAGACCCAAGAACCACTCACTTCCCAAGTCTTATCCCCAGAGCTCTCTTCTGAACTCTGGATGAGTTCACAGCGTGTTCTTAGACTGTTCTTCCTGCTGCCCAGAGGACGCTGAACTTGTAAACCACATTCCAGAGTGAACTGCAGCCTCTCTGTGGAGGCCGCCACTGACAGCTCTCTTTTCTTTCCTTTTCTACCTACCCACCTGCTTGCCTACCTTTTTTTGAGACAAACTCTCCCCACATAGCCCTGACTGTCTTGGAACTTACTATGTAGACCACGCAGGCCTTGAACTCACAGAGATCTCCCTGCCTCCCGAGTGTTACCCAGTCTTGCCTTTCTTTTTTTTTTTTTTTTGAGACAGTATCTCATCACTCAGTCGACAGCACAGGGTGGCTTTAAGCACACTATGTAGCCCAGGCTAATCTGAATTCCTGGTGACCATTCAGCGTCAGCCTTCGCAGCACTAGAATTACCAAACATGCTTGACTAACATCTAATTCCTGAAGGCCCTGTGGTGACAGAATACCATGAGCAGAGACAGGGGCCCTGGAGCCCTGATCACCTTAGGAGGGCCCTGCAGTCACAGGGTAGGGGCTTCAGAGAGGACCTGGGCTCAGGACTGACTTAGAACTCTCTGCTCTTCACGAAACGTAAAGCTTTCCTTGTTATAACCATAGGGGGCTGTGAGTCTGTTTCAGGACATAAAGCCCAAAACGCTTTAGATTATTTAAAGACCGTTGATGGAAAAAGAAGAAAATAGCCTTCTTTTAAAACACATAATTTTCAAAAGCAAAACAATTCAATCCTATTTTACACAAATCAGGAGCTGTAAGTAGGTAACTGTAATACTGGGGGTCCTAAAAATGCTACCCAAATAAAGGAGCACAATGAGGGCCTCAGTGACGACTTTGCTAACATCACGAAGAAGTGACTCCAATTCTGCACTGGGACTCACTTCCTAAGCATCCTGAGGGTGTCAGATCACAGTGTGACAAAAATGCAAGTACAGATTCTCCGTGACTGCCAACCATCCTCCCAGGATGCCCTGTCAAGTCCCTACTCACCGAGGTGCACAGTGCACCCGTGGGATCCAGTGGCTCCACCCAGCACCAACGTGGTGATGGTGTACTGAGTAGAGGCACCACTGCCCACACTACACAGAGATCCCCCATAGGTTGTAGAGCAGGCCTTTCCAGCTCCTGAAGGCCTCAGAGCAAGTTCTTGAGGTAGCTCTGGCCAACACTGTTCAGCAAACCTGCTGTACTATCCCTGGCAGCTCTCCAGCCTGGGGTTCCTCCAAGGTCCCTCTCAAGTGTCCTAACTCAGTCCTGGAACTCCTTAGACACACGGGTCTGATGGAGGGAACAGCAGGACAGCGGAGACAGACTGACCACTGGCCAGGGCTGAGACAAAGGCCAACGAGTGGCTGCCTCTGTGAAACCAGACCTCATGAGGTCTGAGAGACTGCTGGGGATGTGTCTGTCACCACACAGTACACCAGGGGAGATGTTGTCACTGCTGATTCTCTGTGACCATGGAGGCCACTGGGTCTCAACCCTCCTAATGGGGCGACCTTTTAATACACTTCCTCATGTTGTGGTGACCCCCAAACATAAAATTGTTTTCATTGCTACTTCATAACTAATTTTGCTACTGTTATGAATTGTGATATAAATATCTGTCCTTAGGTGATCCTTGTGAAAGGGTCATTGAACCCCCAAAGAAGTCACGACCCACAACAGGCTGAGGACCACTGATATAGGCAATGAGGGACTTGTTATGAACTCCCCAAGTGGCTGCAGCAGTGGCTTCAGGGGTCCAATTACCCAAGATGGCATGGAAAGGCATTTAAAAAAATTTGTACTGCCAGAGAAACCCTGTCTCGAAAAACAAAAAACAAAAAACAAAAAAAAGTGCACTGCAAAATATAGGCAAAATGTGTAAGGATCAGAGAGAGACAGGCCTGCACCTGCATATCCCTGTGTTCTCACAGAGCACCAAGTGCCAAGCATTAAGTCTCTGGTGTGTTTGCCACAGCAGACTGGGGGCCAAGGTGAGTGTGTCCTTTGCAGAGAAAGGACAGTGAGTTCACTTACTACAGGTTGTAAAATGGCGTTTCCTAAAGTGAGGTGCAGACCCAGAAGCTGGGTGTCCCAGAAGCAGTGCCCACGCTGGTGTTCACGCCACCAGTCTTATCCCGTGCCTCAGGTCCTCTGCAGACCCAGCTGACTGCCTTGTCAACAGGTGCTATCTATCCCACACCTCATGGGAGAGCCTAGGGCTCTGAGGAGAGGCTTACAGCAGAATGAACGATGAATTCACAGGTCTTGGTCAGGTCCTTGGCCAACAGGGACCGCCGCATGTCACAGCGCAGTGTGTACTGGAGGAGAAGCAGGAGAGACAAACGTCATCTCAGTAGGCTTTGTTCTTATCTAGACACAACATCCAGAGTCACAAGGAGTCAACATATTTTAAGGACACTTTGGCCAATGGGTGAGTTTCACGAAGTGGATAGAAGAGAGAGGAATTATTGAGCAATTAAGGCATCTCTAAACAAAACACAGGCGGCTGTTCCACAGGCAGGGAGCAGGAAGTAAGAACCAGGGAGCAGAGCACCGGGGCTACAAGGCTGGACACAGCTGTCCACCTCCTGTGTGAGCCCAGAAAAACCACAACCCCTCTGAGCTGCATCTTCCCTCTGCAGCCCCAGGGATATGGAGGGTGACCTGTGAGGGGTGTCCATGAGCTCCACTCTGGACACCCAGGAGCAGCCTCGGGCACCTCACAAGTATCACACTGGATGCTAAGTGTGGGGCACCAGAGCCAAGTTGGGTCACACTGTCAGGAGGAGTTTTTCATTTATAAACAAGGAGCCATGAATGATCGATCACATGAAGAAAAAAGAAAACAAAAACAGGACTCCAGGGAATCCTAAAAACTGTTTCTGTGTACTTTAAAGGGGAAATAAAGATGTATTTTAAAAATTCAGAGACAGAGCAGTAAGAAGGCTATGATTAAGCTCCAAGTCCAGACACCACAGAGCCAGCCTCCTTTCCCAGCTGTCCTTCCAACCCTGCCCATCAATCTCCAGTTAAAGCCTGGAGGGAGGGGCTCAGGAGACAGAAGCTTTGCCTGGGCTTATTCCTTTCTTGAGTGTGGTGGATTTTCGAAGCATGTCACTGGCAGAGTGCCTGCTGTGAGGAGCTCCTGTCCTCCCCAGGAGCCAGGGTCTCTGCTGTGAGGAGCTCCTGTCTTCCCCAGGAGCCAGCCAGGCAGGCAATGTGGCCGCTAAGCTTACTTGGTTGTGACACAGCAACTGTGGCCTTAAATCCCTGGCCATGAGCTGAGGCAGCTCAGAGACCACTTTAGGGAAAACTTGGGGAGCCAGGGTGTGGCCAAGTGGCACTCCTCTCAGCATCATAACTTAGACCCAGACTCTCATAGAGCTCCCGTTCAGTCAGCTTGTTGATTTAATCATGTAGGAAAAACTTCTGAATTGTGCCAAAAATAATGTTCATAGCTAGGACCGTATGCATAGCTATGAATCTTCTAAGACGTTACACTCTAAGAGCAACCTTTCCACATGAAATAAGTTCCTGTATATTTGAGGTACTGCAGGGAGATAAAACGTTTTTATAAGAATCATCTCTTGCCTATAAGGATCTAAGAATTTATTTATGTGTATATGCAGTATATATATTCTCTAAGGACACTGCAATCTGTTCTCCTCAAAGCAGACAAGCTCATTTAGGCTGGTGTGTGTACATGCAAGCACACAAGTACACTGCCCCACTTCCTGGACTTCATGTGCACTGAAGGGAGCCTGGCCTCTACCACCTCCCTCAACAGTTCAGAAGTGCTAGGTAAAGCCAGAACCATTTAAGGGACTTGAGGAAACTATTTTCTTTTACTGAGTCATGAGCTCAGAAGATGGAAGCTACACCTGTTCAGTGGCCTCCAGCTTTGCTCTAACAAGGGAGAAGATGTCCCCAAGTGTCCCCAAGGACAAAGAACACAGTACACAAGAAAGCCAAGCTCAAACATTCTGGTGCCCTGGTCTCCAATCCAGCCAAGCCACCCTCCTGGAATCTCAAATCCATGATATAGGTCCCTATCAATTTAAGTTCACTGTACAATTTGTGAAAGGAAGGTATGAGTCACAGACGTCCACTTTGGTCTCTATACATGAAGGGTGAGACCAATCATTTGTAAATGAATGAATCATGTAATCTGTTGGGGGGGGCAAGGTGAAACAAAGAGGCAACTTCTGTGTGTGTTCTAGGAGGGTCAAGTCCTTCCTTGTCTATTGTTTCAGTTAACTTACAGCACTGATGGGATTCCAGCTGTTGCAAGGGGGATGAAGAGATGAAGGGGGAGGGTTCAGTGGTTAAAAGCACTGCTGCTCTTGCAGAGGACCTGGATTTGACCCCAGTGTCCACATGGTGGCTTAAAACCATCTTCATTTAACTCGGGGATTTGATACCCTCTTCTGGCCTCCATGGTCACTGCATACACAAGGTGCACAGATACATGCAGGGAACACCCACACATGAAATAAACATTTGAAAAATGTTGTTACTAGTGCACGCCTTTAACCCCAGCACTCCGGAGGCAGATGCAAGTGGAGCTCTGTGAGTTCAAGGCCAGCCTGATCTATATATGAGTTCCAAACAAACAAAAAACAAAATGAGTTGTTACAAGGCTACTGTAAGGAGAGTCATCAATTCTTGCATTCATCACTAGGCAGCTACTCACTTCGTGACATTCTGTGTGACAGGCGGTTCTCTCACTAACCTCCTTGCAGCAAGGTCAGGTAGGTTGCTGGAGGAGGTTCACAGAGGTGGGATTTGAATGGACCCCTGCCCACTGCCAAAACCTACACCAAATCCTTTCACAATGTGATGGCAGGAATGTAATGCAAACCCAGGTCTGCCCACTGTCAGTCCTGGTCTCTCACTTTGTAACTAACTTCCCAGGTCCTGTGGAGTGATCGTGTGGGGAGAGCCACAGAGGAGGTCAGAGGGCAACAGGACGCCAGACATCAGCAGAATTACCAAAAGAGACATAAGGTTGGATTTTTTTTTAAGGTTTAAAATTATGTGTTTGTGTGTGGGTGTCTTCATGTGGATATGTACATGTGAAGGAAGGAAGCTGTGCGGGAGTCCCTGGGGCTACAGTCAGCGGAGGCTGTGACTGCTAGGACCAACTCTGCAAGAACACTGAGTGCTTTTAACCACTGAACCGTCTGTCCAACACGCGCGTGAGCGCGCACACACACACACACACACACACACACACACACACACACACACACACACACACACACACACACACACACACACACGGTATTCTTAACCCTGAAAAGGCAGACTAGAATTTTTATAAATTAATTCTGAGTATGAGATTTTAGCAGACATGGTAACACTGCTGTCTGTGCTATAAAATTTTGTCAGTATGGCCACAAGAGCAGAACTCAGTAAGAAATAACAAGCAAGCCTCAGCAAGTCAGGAATTTAAAGCAGGTTACATTTTAAACCCTTTATTTTGTCTCATGATTTTTACATTATGCTACTACAATACTCAAAATATAAATGATATGGTTTCTTCTTTTTTTTTTTTAAAGGATTTTATTCCACCGTGTTGGGGTAGTTCCCTGGGAAGAGAACGGTCCCAAGTTTCCAAAGCAAGCAGTTACTGTTTTTTTGTTGTTTTTTTTTTAAAGATTTATTTATTTATTTATCATGTATACAATTCGTGCCAGAAGGGGGCACCAGATCACATTACATACGGTTGTGAGCCACCATGTGGTTGCTGGGAATTGAACTCAGAACCTCGGGAAGAACAGTCAGTGCTCTTAACCCCTGAGCCATCTCTCCAGCCCCATGAAATGGTTTCTTATGTCTACATAATTTGAGAACGGATTAAGACTTAACAACACAGCTTTTGCCGGGCTGTGGTGGCACACACCTTTAATCTCAGCACTCAGGAGACAGATTTAGGCTCTGTGAGTTCGAGGTCAGCCTGATGTACAGAGTGAGTTCCAGGACAGCCAGGACTATACAGAGAAGCCCTGTCTCAAACAAACAAACCAACAAACAAACAAACAAACAAACAAACAAAAAAACCCCAAAAATCCAACAACAACAAAAAAGTAACCAAAGCTTTTATTCAAATTAACGTAACGTACCTGTGAACATTACGTAATCTTTAGAGGAGCATGGTCAAAGATAGAAGCTATGAGTGATACACTGAGAATCCCTATGTATGCTGAGATGAGCCACATGACCACAGAAAGTCACTGTCCTCTCTGGATGACACTTGCTTACTGACAAAGAAGCTAGGAAAAGACCTGTCAAACAAAGGGTGGGTGGTTGGGAGGAACAGCAAAAAGTCATAATCCTAGATACTACTAAGTAGATTTTCTCAAGAGAAAATGATACATTTGCACAGGAGCTAGAAATTATTTGAGAATTTATGTTAATTTTGATAAAAACATTAACTGTGATTTTGTGTAAGTCTCCAGGTTTTTGGAGATGGATACTGAAGTAATGAGACCTGAAGTGCACGTGGGCTGTGCAGCTAACTTTCAGGTGACTCAGAAAATGAACACGGAGGAAAAAGGATGGCAGGGTTGGGGTGCGGCTGAAGCACAGACCTGAATGCACACAGCCGGTTCCAACCGGAAAACACTAACAGTGATAAGTTGTGATAAGCTCATAGAAACCTGAGGCTCGGCTAAGAAGAAATCGCATCTTTACGATTTTTAAAGGTATTGGGGGCTATGTACAGTTCCATGTTGTAGCTGAGGTTAACCCAAGGAAAAAGTTGGGTGGGCATCATTAGCTGTGCTCGAGAACTAGCCACACACTAACACTCTCTTGCATCTATGAGCTCCCAGGACATACACAGTCTACACTGTCAAAGAACTCATGCTACATTTGTATTCTTAGCAGAATTTGGAAAAGGATGAGACTTCCAATCTAACTTTAAGTAAATCCACTTTTTCTCTTAAGAGACAATAAACAAAGGAGACTATGGCCAGAAAAACTGATCTCATTCCAACAGGTTTCCTTTTCAGTTTTCTTTGTGTATATGGTGTGTGGTGTGCACTGTAGCGCACCTGCAGAAGCCACAGGGCGACTTCTGCCATGCAAGGCTTGGGGAGAGAGCCCAGGCATGGCAGCAGGCAGCTTCACCTGCAGAGCCGTGCTCAGGGCCAGCCCTGCACTCAGTATGCTGTGTGTCTTTAGTTATATACATATGTGTTCAGCTGACCACAGAGACCTAAGGCATCAGGTCACCTGGAGCTGAGGTAGATGTGAACAGCCCACATGGGTGCCAGGAACCAAACTTGGGGCCCTTAAAGAGCAGTACCCAGTCTTAACTGCTGGGGCCTCTCTCCAGCACCGGCTTTGTTCCTGAGGTTTATTTTTATGTGTGTATGCGCACATGTGGGTGTGTGTCACTGTCACTGCCTGCACAGGTAGGTCTGTGAGAAAGAGGGCTGAAAGCATCTTCTTCAGAGAAAAGTAGCGTTTTGCACTAGAGTACACTGTCCTGTCGTTCACCTTGACAGATATTCAGTTCATGAAACTCACAGAAAACTAAACCTTTAATTAATGCTCCCAAATATTCTGAAGTTATTTTTTTAATGTGCTAGATTTTCAGCAAATGAGTGGTGCTCACTAAGTGCAGATGTGATTAACTTAAACTTGATTAACAAATCAAACAACTCTCTCATCCTCTGCCTTTTTGTGCATCCTAAGACTTTGGGGTTTCCTCACTTAGCAAGAGCTGCTGCAAGGCAGACTACACAAAAGTACCTTTCTTTGCACTGGATGAAGGAAGGGGCTCTTTCTCTGGCTGAGTCATGACTGAGACAATAGCAACTGTGAAAGCCATCCCTCACAGCAGAGGTAGACAGGAAGTCATAAACCCACTTCCCCTCATTTACAAGGTCTCCTCAATGAAGAATACAGCCTATGTTAAGCGGCAGCCTTTGGGTATCACACAAAGAGATACTCATAAGAATGAAACAGACAAGTCAGTGCAGGTGCCAGAAAGAGATTGAAGCAGTTCTGTGCCCCTGATGGTGTCACTGTGGCCTGAGGAAAATACAGACAAACAAAGGAACTTAAGCATTTATAACCATGGCTCCTACTCACCACAGGGTCACTGGGGCTCAGGGTAATAACTGCTGCAGCATGTGTGAGGCTCAGGCTTTCATCTCTAGCACTGCAAAATTAGTAACTCACACACACACAAGATGTAGTTAGCAGGACAAAACGAGAAATCGCTACAGCATGTCCACAATTCAGAGTGTTGAGTTCAGCTGTCTCAGTGAAGACAAGCAGTCAAGCTGGTCTTGAGCAGAAGAACAAGGTGTCATGTATGTGGGGCAGGAACTCACCTGGATGTTCACAAACACGCCGTGGTAGGTCTCATACAGGACTTTGCTGCCCTTCACATGCAGAGGAAACTCGAAGGGAATCTCAGTCTTACCACTGGGGAGCTTTCCTGGCTTCAGCACGTCTATGGTGCTGCTGAGGATCTGGATGGGCTGTCAACACAAGTAAGCCGCAGGGTCAGCACACACAGTCACGCCAGCAGCACAGGGGGTGCGGATGCTCCTGTGTTCCTGGACAGACAGCAAGCTGCTTCTGTGTTTTAAGTCTGCACAATAATGGTTCATTTCTTTAAAAAAATCTTCTCACTGCACTTAGTTAATGTAGTGTGAGTGTGTGCATGCATGTGTACGATGCACACATGCCACCACAGTTTGCATGTAGAAGTCTGCTAGCAGGACACAGAAGCAACACAGGCTGATCTCAGGCTGCTATGTAAGAACTGAAACTGTGAGGGCCATGAACCTTGCCAAGTCACGACAGCTACCAAGGCACACGGCGAATATACAGATCCACGGTACCAGTGCCACACTGGCTCTTACCTTCACAGAGTTGTAAAAGGCTTCGAACACGCCCACACTTTTGGCACTGAGCTGGAGGTTTACAGTCCCTTCCATTGTCAAAGACACTCCCTGGTGCTGGACGGAGTCTTTGCTAGAGATGACCACCACACCAGAGAGCATTTCCTGGGGACAAGACACAGCTTCCAATCAGAACAGCATACCCCCTGAACAATCCTGTGGAGATGTCTCCGCCCTCCCCGCCCCTGCCGGACAACAGTGAAGCCAGGCCTGGACAGAGGATGCGCTGGGCCCTTCCCCCAGTGTCACCTTCCAGACTCATCTTCAGTCCTGGCTGGTAAGGGCCCACCTGAATCTGGTTCAGAAATACTGCCAGCAAATGGCCCTGTGATGGCGGCACAAAGCTGGTGACAACAAAGGAAACATGGAGAGTAGGACAGCAGGGACCCTGAGCCCACACCGACTCTGCTGCATACTTCACTCCTGTTCTCCAGGGAAGACAGCTTCGTGTCATGTGCTCTGTGGGACTGCCGGGCAGGGTGTACCTGTGTTTAGTGAATGTCCTAAGTATGTTTTTCACTACCTACTCCAGAGCCCCAAAATCTACATGAAAAGGGGCCAGCAGGATGGTTGGTACAGCGGGTAAAAAGACACTTGCTGCCAAGCCTGATGGCTTGAGTTCAATTCCTGGGACTGACCCACGTGATGGGAGAAACCTGACTTCCACAAGATGTTCTCTGACCTTCACATACCCAATCACAGAAATAGTGTGTTTTGAGTGATCAGTATTATCTTCATTCTCATCAGAATCCCAGGAGAACTTTATGTTCATAGAACATGAAAATGCCTCTGAAATACTTTAGCTTCTAAATTTAATTTTAAAATAATTCTGCTAGACCTTTATTCCAAGCACTTGGGAGGCAGAGGCTGTGGATCTCTGAGTTCAAAACCTATAGGGAGAAAGCATGTTTAGCTTTACCTGTGACCACGCCCAAGCTGGCATGGTCAGCAGTACCTCTAATCATGCTTTCTCCCTACACCGGCCTGTTTTATAGAGTGAGTCCCAGAACAGCCAGGGCTTCACAGAGAAACCCTGTCTTAAAAAATAACACAAAATAAAAAAATTCAAAATACTAATTTGTTAATAAATCAGGCGTTCTTATATACTATGCAATTCCCATTAAAAAAAAAAAAAAACAAACTCTCCCCACTCTTACCTAGACGTTCAGCACAAAGGGAAGAAAATGCATGTCTCCAGACAGGATCCATGCCTTACCCCCGACATCAGACAGGGATCTCAGGACTTCAGAGGGGAAACCCTTTCCAGTTGTGGATGGCAATGGACCTGGACATCTTACAGGGAAACTCCTATGTGTGTGTGGTGTTAGGAAGAAGAGCCGTGGCCCTTATCATAGGAAGGTGATCCTTAACCCAGGGGAGCTGAGATAACTAGAAACCAGAATGAGGAGAATGCAGCTCCATGTTGTATGTGTGTAGAAAACAAGGAAGGCGGGCACAGTGCTCTATACTCCTCTATGTACAAATGTGAACCCGGGTTCTCCTCAAAGTAGGCAGCATGGCCAGCCGCCTCACTGACCCTGAGAGAAACTCAACCCTTCCTTGAGGCACAGGGCCAAGTGTTCTGCACAGAGGTTCAGTCTCTGCTCTGGAGACACTGGAGGTGGACCAGAAATCCAGAGATGATCCTGAGGGTGCACACAGTGCAAGCTTCCCATTCACCCCTGGCCTCAGCCTTGTAATCTTCACAGCAAAAACCATATCACCTTTGACCAAGAAGACACTTCCAAATCTGTCAGCAGAATGTAAGAGGCCACCCCAGACTGTGCAATGACTCTTTTGTACCTGGAAATAAAATGGCCAAACCATAATGTGTACTAAGAAACAAACAGTCGGGTGTTGATGGCGCACGCCTTTAATCCCAGCACTTGGGAGGCAGAGGCAGGTGGATCTCTGTGAGTCTGAGGCCAGCCTGGTCTACAGAAAGAGTTCCAGAACAGCCAGGGCTACACAGAGAAACCCTGTTTTGAAAAAACAAACAAAAAAATGAGATTGTACGGGGCTGAAGATGGCTGCACGGGAAGAGCTCACACTCCTCTAAACCCATCAGGCAGCTCACAACCACATGTAAGTCCACTCCGGGGAGTCAACACTGAGGGTCCGTCCCTACAGGCACCTGCACTCACATGCACACAGACACACTTTACAAACAAAAGTGAGATAATGCTACCCACTCCTCAAGTTTCCCAAAAGGAAAATGAAGGCTTACCTTCACCTGAGAACCTCTGCATAAACAGCTGTAGCAATTTTACTCCCATCTATGCACATGCCCTCCTATGGATGGATGGATGCAGACTGTGGTTCATTCATACGGGGTCAGACAACTCAGCAATAAAAAGGTAACAACTAAGCTAGGAGTGATGGCACACACCTAACCCCAAACTGAGGGCCGGGGTGTCAACTGGGCAAGAGGGCTGTGAGCTTGAGGCCAGTGTGGACTACATAGTTCAGGGTTCTTCACTGCACAGAAGCAGGTCACCAGAACCCCTCCTCTACATGTCTGTCTGAGCTGTGCGTGGCGGGGCATGACCCAGGGACAGCTCTCACTTCCTCTCAGGTGTCACTCTCCAGTGTTACCATTTTACAGTGACAATGCAACTGTGAGAAGAACAGTTCAGCTTCCAGATGTAGCCTAGAAACAGCTGATCCAGAAAATGCTGAGGAAAAGAGAGTGCATCTGAAGCCACCTGGGTTTGGCGAGCTGCGCAGTGCCCTGCCCCAAGTGTGCATGACACACCCCAGCATGCAGCTCTAGCAGTCCCGCTGTGACGGGGGGTGGGGGTGGGGGTGGGGTGTCACGCCTGCAGCAGTGGGTTTCACAGCATGCAATTCCTCCCTTGGCCCTGGATGTCACACAGGACAAGACAGTAAGAAACTCTGCTCAGCAAGTATCTCTCCACTGCATGCTGCCGTCAGGTACTGGTTTGTTTCTGCTTCTCTAGAGCAGTTAGAGCCCGTGTGTGAGATGGAGAGAAAACAGGTCATTCCTACCCGTTTAGCAATGTCAGTCTCAGGGCTTCCAGATGGTTCAGCAGGTAAAGGCACCTGCTACCAAACCTCCTGTTAGGAGAGAACCAAATCCACTAGTTGTCGTCTGACCTACACACAGACAGACAGACAGACACACACACACACACATGAATGAATGACATGGAAAAAGTCATTCTCCCTAAGTACAAACTCAAGCCTAGAGTAGTGTCTGGGGTTGGAGAAGAAAGTACAGATAGAACAGAGAGTGTAACCACCACTCAAGAGCTGGGGTGTGTGTGTGTGCGTGGCTCGCAATGACCATGGAGAACAAATAGAAGGCTGGCTTCCAAAAAAAAGAAAGAAAGAAAAGCCAGGCAGTGCTGGCGCATGCCTTTAGTCCCAGCACTCAGGATGCAGAGGCAGGTGGATCTCTATGAGTTCAGACCAGCCTGGTCTACAGGAGCTAGTTCCAGGACAGCCTCCAAAGCCACAGAGAAACCTGTCTCAACCCCCATCCCCAAAAAGAAGAGTGGCTTCATTTGAATGTCTCAGTGACTCACCTTGCTAAGAGGTCAGTCAATAATCAAGGGCAAACATAGGACATTGAGGAATGGGTGTCACCGAGGACTGTACCCAGTGTTCAACTGCAGTCACATCTGCCCAGCAACCACCCAACACATGCCCTCTCACTCATCTTCTGAGCTGGCTGGCACCAGGACTGCCCACAAAGCATTCTGCCTTGACTGCTGTGTAAGCCAAGGACAGACAGACCAGTGGGGCGCTGACAGTCTGGGGCACTGATGGGGTACTGACTGGGAAGGAGTCAGCAAAGGGAAAACAGTACCAGAGAGGGGCTGTGGTGAATACTGATTATAACCCTGATAGGATTAGGTAGGAGACAAGCCTCTGGGCAGCCCGAGAGGGGCCATCTGGATTAGGTTAACTGAGGAAAGTAGCCCAGCGCTAACACTCTTAGCTTCCGGACAGCAGACGCCTTGTGACCAGTGCCTCAAGCCCCTTCACCATCAACTCCCCATCACGGACTGAGAGCCAGCATCAACCCTTGCTTCCTTGAGCTGCCTTGGTCAGGGCATTTAAGCTCAGGAGTATGAGAAGTAACTAATACAGGGACCAGCTGCCCAGCGGTCCTGGGCTGACTCGCTACACAGCTGGGCATGAAGCCCTGCAGACTACAGCAAGAGCAGCTGGGTGGAGAATGCAGGTTTCGGGCCACACAGAGGGCCCAGTGAGCAGCATGAGGCAGCACTCAGGTAAGAGGAAGACGGGGGAGAACAACAAGGGCTCAGCAGGGAGAAAGTCCAAGCAGCCCCAGCGGCAGGGTGCAGGGTAGAGCAAGCTCAAATATGTGAGCCTATGGGGGTCATTCTCATTCAAACCGCAATAATATAGTTAGCCCTCCTGTCTTTGTAAAGATTTATTTCATGAGTGGGTCTTTTACCTGCCTGTATGCCTGTGCACTGTGTGCATTCCTGGTGCCTACAAAGGCCAGAAGAGGGCATGGGATCCCATGGACTGTGAGCTGGTTGTGAGCCACCAGGTAGATGCTAGGAACCAGGTCAGGATCCTCTACAAAAGTAGCCAGTGCTGAGAACTCAAGCCACCTCTCCAGCCCCGAGCTTTCATTTTTAAAGAGCATTATAGTTTTGTAACTTTTCATTAAAAATAATGAGTTGTTGCATTTAAGATTTTCACCTTTATTTTTTAAGAAGGAGTTACATGTAAGACAAAGTGAGCATAGAGTTCTGGGATCTTTTCGGGGAGTGGGTAGCCAACAGTAACCACCCCATGGCACAGAAATCTCTTGTCATGGTAACCTGGTTGTGCAAGGAGTGTATGCATCTATCTCCTTTGTATTTCACAAGTCTAATATCCAATGGTGTCACTTTCAAGAGTACATATATCATTTAAGAATAAGGCATTCCGAATTCATAAAAACAGATGAATTATATTTACATTACAGAAAATTTTACTGTGAGGTTCTTCTGGCCAATGAGCTCCTCCAGTACAGCAAAACATAACGAAACTCACAATGTCATATGCATTTTTGTTCAAGTAGCTGTTAGTGCACCACACAAAGAACAGAATGTCACAGAGTGACAGAACAGTGTCCTTTCCTCTTAAACTATTTTATTGTCTTGACTTTTAAAACTATTTATTTGAAGTTACATGCATACACTTGTATCTGTGAGTGGGTGTGAGCGTGTGAGTGCAGGTGCGATCCAAGACCAGAGGTGTCAAGAGTCCTGGAGCGGGAGTCCCAGGTGGTTGCAAGTGGCCTGACTGGTGCTGGGGAGCCAATGTGGATCTCTCCAAGGTAGCACCTGTTCTTAACGGCTCACCCGTCTCTCTGGCCCTTTATCTTGTGATCCCAGGCTGTATCACACTCAGTATGCAGCCGAGGATGGCCATGAACTTGTGACCCTCCTACCTCTAACTCCTGGGCGGTCACCACCACCACCACGTCTGGTGGTGGTAGCGCCAGGGGCTGAGCCCAGGGCTTAGTGCGCGCTTGCGACTATTTTACCATTCGAGCTACTTCGGCAGCCTGTTTTTCTTTTTCCCTAAAGAATATGCCAGTGGTCTGACAGTGTCCCTCAAGTGAGAGAGGCAGGCCCGACCGCTCCCCTGTAAGCGGGTTAACTGTTTTGGCAGTGATGTGGCATGAGTCCCTCTCTCTCAGCGCACCTCACCAGAGTCCAGAGTGCCTTCCACACCGCGTGCGGGAACCTAGGAGGTGTCTGGGTTGGGGGGAGGGGGGTCTTTGAATGCTGACAGACGACAAAACCGCGAAGGAGCGCTTCCCTGTGTGTGCGGGGGTGGAAGTGGGGTGTGTCCCGACACTGACTGGCGGGCTGTGCGTGAGGATCGCTGGGGTCTCCTCCCGGGGTGACCAAGGGCTTCACACGTGCGCGCTGTGGGGACGCCGTCCCGTCAGGAGCGGGGGCGTCCGCCCCTGCGCTTCACGCCGAGCCCCGCCGCTCGCCCGCCCGCCCGCCCTCCCGGCTCAGGACCGCGGGCCACGCCCATCCCGGAGCCCGCCGAGCCCCACTTACCCCGGCGTGATACACTTTGTTCGCTCTTTTGATCTTGATGTCCAGGGAGGTCCCCATCTCGACTATCCGCAGAGGCCGCAACTTCCGGCCACTCGTGACCCGCTGGCCCCGCCCACTGCCACGCCCCTCTCCGGCTGAGTCCGCAGTGGCGCCACGTGACCAGCGCCCCTCCCTCCCCGCACACCTTCCCTGCTTCCGGCCCGGGGGCGCGGAGCGCGCGCACACTTCCGGAAGGCTGCAGGGAGCCCGCGGCTCTCCCGGCGTGCCCCGCGGCAGGGGCGGGGCGGGGCGGCTTTCTCCCGTCAGGCTGTGCGCGGAGGGAGGGCGGCGCTGTGGAGCGGGGCTTCCGGAAGCGACGGTGGAAACGCGCGTGTCCCGGTCCCCGTGCCCGTCCCCGGCTCCCTCCTTCCCGGGAGCTGCGCCCGCGCCCCGGAGCTCCCCTCGGGGACGGTCCGTGCCAGCCGCAGGGGCGTGGCCCCTTGCCAGCGGCCCGCCGTCCGCTGATTGGCGGAGGGCTCAGGCCACGCCCCGCGGCGCCCGGCCAAGGTCTCGGGAAGCGCGGTGACCCCGCTGCGTCGGGTCAGCGCCCGCCGGGCTCGCGGCCGCGGGGCCTTGTGGGTATTCCCCAGGCTCCCCGGCGGCTGCCGCAGCGGACGCCGGAAGTGCACGCGGATTTTCGCCCGCCCGCGGACGAGTTAGGAACGGACGCCGCTCTTAACGAGCGAGCGGGGCTCTTCCGGTTCTCGGGAGGTCCGGTCTCGTTGCCCGCGGTGACGGAGGGCAGACAGTGTAGACAGGCCGTGTGCACACCGGGAAGGGTCCTCACAGTGTAGACCGTGTGCACACCGGGAAGCGCACACTCTAATAAAGTTTGGTTTGAAAGAATAGAGGTGGCGGTCTTGTGAGCACTGTGCCCCTGCGGTCTTGTGAGCACTGTGCCCCTGCGGTCTTGTGAGCACTGTGCCCCTGCGGTCTTGTGAGCACTGTGCACCTGCGGTCTTGTGAGCACTGTGCCCCTGCGGTCTTGTGAGCACTGTGCACCTGAGGTCTTGTGAGCACTGTGCACCTGAGGTCTTGTGAGCACTGTGCACCTGCGGTCTTGTGAGCACTGTGCACCTGCGGTCTTGTGAGCACTGTGCACCTGCTTGTGAGCACTGAGCACCTGAGGTCTTGTGAGCACTGTGCACCTGAGGTCTTGTGAGCACTGTGCACCTGCGGTCTTGTGAGCACTGTGCACCTGAGGTCTTGTGAGCACTGTGCACCTGCGGTCTTGTGAGCACTGTGCCCCTGCGGTCTTGTGAGCACTGTGCACCTGCGGTCTTGTGAGCACTGTGCACCTGCGGTCTTGTGAGCACTGTGCACCTGAGGTCTTGTGAGCACTGTGCACCTGCGGTCTTGTGAGCACTGTGCACCTGCGGTCTTGTGAGCACTGTGCACCTGAGGTCTTGTGAGCACTGTGCACCTGAGGTCTTGTGTGTGAGCACTGAGCACCTGCGGTCTTGTGAGCACTGTGCACCTGCGGTCTTGTGAGCACTGTGCACCTGCGCTCCTGTCTGGCCTCGTTCTCTCTTGAACTGAGAATTCGCCAGCATGGCGAGGAGACCGCCTCCTGCCGTGGGCCCCGCGGGCGCCCATGGAAGGTCCGCAGCCTCCTGTGTCCCTTCCTGTGTGCACGGGGGGAGGCAGGGTTAGATGTGAGTCGTCTGTAAGCACTGGAGAGGACCTCCAGTTGTCGGCACCCTTCAGAATATGCACTGTGTGTATATTCCTTCTAAATCTATTTGTTTTATGTTGCGGGTGTATCTGCACCCCACCTGTGTGCCTGCTGCTCATGGAGGCCACAGAAGCCATCGGTCTGGAACTAGAGTCACAGGCAGTTGTAAGCCAACACGTGCTGGACATCTGCTGGCGTCACAACAGCAGCCGGTGCTGCTTTTAGCTGCTGAGCCATCTCTGATGGGGACGGTGCTTCTGTGTATGTTCATCTTACTGATTGTTGACTAAAGTACTGTTGGCCAATGAGGCAGCAAGTTAGGTGGAACTAGGAGTCAAGCAGGATTCTGGGAAATGTAGTAGAGAAGTGGTGATCCAGGCAGGAAGTGACATGGCAGGGAGACTCCTATATAAACAAGGGCAAGAAGGAGGTGGGCCCCTTCGCTCTTCCTCCAGAGTCACCATGTGAGCCCGAGATAAGGACGCCAATGGAAGGCATCAGATAAGCCTTATAAAATATATGGATTTATGATAATTAAGACTGAGCTAACAGATGAGAATCCTAGTAATTGGCCAAGCAACCTTTGTACCTAATAGAAGTCTCTGTGTGTTACCTGGGGCCCTAACACAGCGAGCAGAACTCAGGCAGGTGGTGAGAAGATTTATCGTAACATCTCTATAGCCCTTACATTTGTCACTGTTGTGATGAAATTCAGGACAAGAAGTCACTCGAGGAAGGAGGGCTTTATTGTGGCTCACAGTTTTGAGGGTGCAGTCCATCCTGGAATGGAAGTCATGGCGGCAGGAGCGGGAGGCAGCAGGTCACATCACATCCACAGTCCGGAAGCAGAGAAGAGGGTGCTGGCACTTACCTGCTTCTCCTTTTATTCCGTCCAGAAACCAGCCCGTGTAATATATTATGTCAACTACACACGCTCAAGGGGAATCTTCTCACCTCTGTTAGGCTAGAAAGTCCCTCAGACTTGCTCAGAAGTTCATCTCCAAGGTAGGTCTAAAGGCGTGTGCCACTACTGCCCCGGGAGTAATCCCATCTCTAAAGAAAAGAAAAGTTCATTGGTGGTGGCAACACACCTTTAATCCCAGCACTTGGAGGCAGAGGCAGGCAGATCTCTGTGAGTTCAAGGCCAGCCTGGTCTACAAAGTGCCAGGACAGACTCCAAAGCTACCCAGAGAAACCCTGTTTTGGAAATTTTTTAAAAAAGTAAACAGATGAACAGCACCTGACCTCTGAGCAAACAAAAATGCTTATCACTGCTGAAGATGGGTGGGAACTTCTTACACACTTGAATTCTCTCACAGGAGGTAAGATGAATCTCCTAGTCAGGTAACATTTTTCTAAATAGAAGCCTAAAAGTATTTTTAATTCTTATCATTCTTTGTAGGTTCTTCCCGACTCTCAAACAGACTTTACCTTAGATCATAGAATGTGTGATAAACAAGGTTTCCTTCCAAGTATTAAAAATGCCAGGTCTAAAGGAAGGAATATGGAAAGAGAGGAGAGAGAGAGGAGGACCTGGGGTCACGTTGGACAGTCCCTGAGGAGTCAGTGACCCACTTGGGGATGGAGAAGGACAGGGCCACAGAGACCATGGCTAGATAGATCCCTGAGAGGCTGAGGGAGGAATCAGCAAGGGTGAACTGTGGGCAGACTCGGCCCAGAACAAACCATCCTTGTAGCTTGTTGTGGCCCACACACTGCTGAGCCTGTCATGGTTGGATCCCGAGCAATCGTATCATTTTAAACATTGACTTTTTCTCTATCCCAGGTGGATATGTCAGAAGGTGAGGACGCAGGGTGTGAAGAGAGACTTATAAAACACCACCAGTTGCGTTCCAGCTGGTTGCAAGAATGACTTGCCCTTAGCAGAAATGGTTACTGGAAAGCCAAATTGAGTTAATTTATAGAGAAATAACTGCTTTTTTTTTTTGTCATTTCTGTGTTGTGCTTGTAAATTTTGCAATAGCTACATATACAAAAATCAATAGGCCTTTCTAGTTACAACCATAAGCAGTCAGGAAATGCAATGAAGATAAGGAGTACATTCTCAAACGCAGTAAAAACACAAAGTATTTGCAGTAGTTGGAATGTGATATGTACTAGGGTACTAGGGCAATAGGAATAAGGACACAATGCTGAATTATGCTGTATCACCTGGAGAGAGAGACTGTTTCTGAAGAGCAAGTTTAAACATTTTTAAATGTCCAGTTATAGCCAGGCATTGTTGGCGCACGCCCTTAATCCCAGCACTCTGGAGGCAGAGGCAGGCGGATCTCTGTGAGTTTGAGGCCAGCCTGGTCTCCAGAGTGAGTGCCAAGATAGGCTCCAAAGCTACACAGAGAAACCCTGTCTCAAAAAAAAAAAAAAAGGTCCAGTTATATTAAGTTTAGTTCAAATTAATTCCTCTGAATGCCACAATACAATTTGAACAAAAAAATTTAATGAAATTATTTTAAAATTCCTTCTGGAAAAAAGTGTTCTTGAATGATGTCTTTTTTTTTAAATTTTGAGTTGACAAACTGGGCATAGTGTTGCAAGCCTATATTTGGAAAGCCAAGAAAGGATAATTGTGAACTTGAGGGTAACCTTGACAACATATCACAATGCTATCTCAAAATTTTAAAAGGAGATTAACAAAGAGTAATAAGAATTAGATGCCTGGGCATTGGTGGCACATGCTTTTAATCCCAGCACTCAGGAGACAGAGGCAGGCAGATCTCTTTGAGTTCGAGGAAAGCTTGGTCTATGGAGAGAAGAGTTCCAGGACAGGCTCCAAAACAATACAGAGAAACTCTGTCTCCAAAAAACAAAAACAAAACAAAACAAAAACGATTAATAAGAATTAGAGCAAGGGACTGGAGAGATGGCCCAGCAGTTAAGAGCACTGGCTGCTCTTCCAGAGGACCTGAGTTTAATTCCCAGCAACCACATGGTGGTTCACAAGTGTTTATAATGGGATCTGATGCTTTTTGTCATGTAGGCATATATGCAAATAGAACACTCATATACCTATACATACATACATAGAATTAGAGCCAGACACCGGCAAGTGGGTCTCTGTGGGTTTGAGGCCAGCCTGGTCTACATAGTGGCAAGAGAGCCAGGTCTATGTAGAGAGATCCTGTCTCAAAGCAAACATGCAATTAAAGTTGTATTTTTCTGGAATAAAATCAACATGACAGAATACAAAGTTCAAGCTGGAGGCCAATATGCATAATTCTTTTATTGTATATGTTTAAGTTGGAAACACTATTTTTTCCACAAGGCCCAGTTTTGAACTCAAGACATAGCTGACCATTAGCTCCTCCATCTCTTGTCTCTGCCTCCCCCAACTGCTGGGATTACAGGCCTGCACTACATGTCCAGCTACGAGATTTTACCATATAATAAAAGGCATTGCAGACTCAGAGAACAGAGGACTGTTCACTCAAATGGCTCCATAGAAGAAAAATTAATTTAGATTCTGTTATCATACCATAGGATGGATAGCAGGAAGAAAGAGAGAGAGAGGAAGAAGAGACGGATGGAGGGGGGAGAGAGGAAGAGAGAATGAATGACAATCTGGGGAAGAGAACGGCCTTTGGAGTTGTGCCCCAAGCGACCTGCTTGGTTACTTGCCAGTGGACTAGCGCATGTATGAAAAGATTACCCTTAGGAGCCACGTAACTCTCTGTGGTTCAACCATGCAGGAGCCAAGTCTTCAACACGTGATGGGCTTCTGTGGGGACACTTAAACGAAAACCACAAACCACCACAAGACCAAGGGACGAAAGTGCAGCTGAGATGGCTCAGCTGATGAGTGCATTGCGGCCAGGCCTGATTATGTGAGTTTGATCTTGGGGTCCCACGTGGTAGAAGGAAAGAACCGACTCCTGCAAGTTGTCCTCTGACCTCCAAACATGTTCTCTTGAAAGACCCCCGAAGAGGTACTTTCGTAGAAGGAGACCCGTACCCAGGAATCAGCGAGACCACGAACTTGGATGCAAACTGCAAGAGGTTTTATTAGAGACGCGGGTACCTGGGGCGACTTAGCTTCTGTGTGGCTAAGCGCGCTGAGCCAAGGGAAAGGGGTCCTTATATAGGGAAAAAGGCGCAAGCTAGAAGCAGGGATTCTATTGGATAATTCTAATGAGGCATTGTACAGAGCTATTCCCATTGGTCAATGTAAATGAGGCGCTATACAGGGTTATTCAAATGAGGCGCAGTACAGAGTTATTCAAATGAGGTGAAACACAGAGTCTTTCAAATGAGGTAAAGTACAGAATCATTTCTATTGGATGGTTCAAATGAGACACAGAGCCATTCCAGATCAGCATATTCTCAAGGTCTGGTGTCTGGTACAACAGACTCAATTCCCTCCGCGTCCGGACAGCTGACCTTGGGACGGAGGGTGGGGGTGTGGGAGCGGGGCTCCAGGCCGGCCTAACTGGTGCTCTCGCCCTCGGGCCAACGCACCTGGTGCTCGCCCTCGGGCCGGCCCACCTGGTGCTCGTTGCTCGAGGCGCGGTGCCAGGCGGGGCGGGCCGGGGGCGCGAGCCCTGTTGGGGTGTAGGCTTGGGAGGCCCTGGCAGCTCCGCGGCCCTCGTGTCCTTGGCCTTGGAGGCGGCTCCCCGCTCGCAGCTCCTAGACAAGCAGCACCGCTGCTCTCCCAGCTCAAGTTCCCCTTCCAGGCGCCGCCCGCGCTGCACTCTCCAGCCCCTGGCCGAACCCTGGCCCTGCCCTGCTCAGTCGCCGCGCTGCCCTCGGTCAACTGCTCCTCCCGCCTGCTCCAGAGAGAACACCCAGCACCGGCACAGGCGGGGAAGACAGAGGGGCAGGGGGCATGCAGAAGTATTCCGAGCGGGTCTTTCACTCTGTGGCGTCATCACACCCCACCATATACATGGCATACTCGAAATAATAAAGCAGACAGTATCTGAGTGTTGAGCCAAATGAATACCCTGAGAAACCCCCTCGTCAGTCAACACAGTGCTGTGCAGATCTCATCTGACAACACCCAGCCCCAAGAAGCCCGCCAGGGTTGGAGTTGCTGAGCACAGTTCTGTTCGGTCCGTGCAATATGAAAACACTGGGTGTTGTTTCAAAGCAAAGTCTGTGGGGTGGGATACCCCTCTGCTCTGGGAAGAATGATATTGGGTGGACGTGAGCTGCTGTGCAGATGACCCTCGGGTGACAGGACTCAGACACAGAGATTGGCATTGTGACGCTTGGGGTTAGGACAACACTGTTGGGAGCTGGCAGAGCATTTAGACATGGGGAATTCCAATCTGCCTGCTTTAATGACTTGACGTTAGGATCACTGAGAACATGACTTGCAAGGGCCCTGAGACTGGCCCCTTCCTCTTTGTCTTTCACAACCTAGCCCGTGATAAGTCAAGCAGTATTTATTTATTTGTTTGTTTATTTATTATGTACACAGTGTTCTACCTGCATGCATTTGGGCACCAGGTCTCATTACAGATGGTTGTGAGCCACCATGTGGTTGCTGGGAATTGAGCTCAGGACCTCTGGAAGAGTAGCCAGTGCTCTTAACCTCTGAGCCATCTCTCCAGCAGTTTGGCTGTGGCCTCATTACAGGCCCAAAAGGCCCAAGGAGAATCAGCTGTGGATAGGGGCCTCTGGAACTAGGAGACAAAGTGGACTTTTTCTACTTGCAAGTTAATTATTTCAGGCATTTTGTCACAAGCGTGGATAATTCTGTTTATATGAAATACCTAGTGAAGGCAAAACCATGAAGCACATTAGTGGATATTGAGGCAGGAGTAACTGCAGGAGACCAAGAGAAGCAAACGTAGCGTTTTAGATGTTGGAAAACAGAGTTGGGGTGGCTCTAAGTGTATCAGTTTACTAAAACTCACCAAGTTGTGTGCTGTGATTGCTGACGTTTGGGGTATGCAAATTATGCCTAAAGTGGAGCTGGGTGGTTTTGTTTTGTTTTTAATTAAAAGATTCTTTGAGGATCAACCTGTAACTGCTCAATGTGAGAGTCACAGAAGCCATCATGCCTTTCAAGGGCGGGAGACGATACAATTATGTCAAGCCAGACTTGGAAACCTTCAAAAACTAGAATATGCAATTTCTAAACATAATTCTTATGTTAGCTCACAATACCAATGCTGGGCCAAGAATATTAGCATGTTAAATTTAGGGCGACAAATGGAGCACTTTCCTCCTTTGGAGGGATGGTGATGGGCCTGGGGGCCAGCAGGAGCTCTCTGAGCTTTTCTGGACTGGGCAGCTGTTTAGGGCAGATCCTGGCATGAGGAAAGGTATTCAGGGTGTAGACTTAAATACCTTCCCTAACAACTGTGGCATTGCTGAGGGTACACCACCGTCACCACAGAAATGCCGGCAAACTATAATAGGAAAATCCATCTTCAGAGGCAAAAGAATGAATGGAGCATTCTAGAACTGGCATTTCTGTCCCTGGCGATTGGTTCTATACTGTGCGCATCAGATTCTCCTGATTTGTTAGATAGGTTACTAGGCTGGGTCCATGGAGCTGTGACCCTGAATTTCTGGGAAAGAGTCTGAATCCTATCAAGCCCTGTAGGGGTGAAACTGACACCCCACAAGGGAGCACAGGCTGCAGATGAGAGTAGCTGATGGCGGCTCTGCTGTTTCAGTCTTGGGGAGAAGTTGGATTTGCTTCATAGCCTGGTCTCACACACGCACGCATGCACGCACGCACCTCTTCCTCCTGATTGATTGACCCACCTGTGGTGACTTATTACCGTGTCTGAAGAGTTTAATTCAGGCACTAAACATTTGCCTGCTAATTTTAAGGTCGTTCTTACATAGGGCCTGTAGAGGAGACTGAAGGGCTCCCTGGTTGAAACCCCTGCTGAGGTGGGGAAGAAAGCCTGATTTGGCCAAGTTTGGCAATCCAATCCTGTTCAGAACCCTGATAAACTCACCTGATGTCACGTGGGAGAGCAGGAACGCTGTCCTTTCTGTGACACCCTGTTTTTCACTCTGCTTTTTATACCATCGCCCAGAGGTAGCTAGTGGTGACCAATAACTTTTTCTAAGACCTTTGAATGAGAAATGTCCCCCAGGGGCCGAGTGTTTGGATGCCTGACTCCCAGGACAGGCGATGTGTCCTGGGGAACTAAGTGGATCAAATACACATTACAAAGGCCATTATTGGTTTGGTGTAGTTTCCAGTGTGGAGAAGGAACCCAGGGCCTCATGCTTCCTAGGCAAGAGGTCCGCCACATCTCCAACCTCAGCTGTTGTTTTGGACTAAGCTCCTCCAGACTAAAAATAAAAATGAGGTCAGCCATGCCAAAGTTCACATCAACAAACAGACGTTGGCCTTCCAAGAAATCAGCAGTGAGAAGTGGCAGCCAAATTTCTGAATCAGGCCAGTTTCAGTGGGTGACATGACGGAATTGCCTCTGCTTCATCTTTACATAATGTTAGCCTGATGTTAACCTATTAGTTATTTTCCTGTTTCTTTCTCCCTGGCACCACCTTCTCTGTCACCTGGAAGTGATCCTTACCTCTGGCTCTGCTTTTTGCTGCCCATCTCCCTTTATGGAACTGGCCTCCTCTTCTCGGCCGTGGACCCTTGCTTGATTGTACGCTGTGCTGCCTAATGCTAGAATCACAAGCAAACCAATCAAGAACTCTCCCTCCCTCTGTGGATCTAACCATGTCCATGAGCATGGCAGGCCACAGCTCTGCCACTGAGCTACAGCCCCACCCACCAGCGAAGAAGACCTCTGGTCTAGGGGCTGGAGACATGGCTCAGAGCGAAAGAGGCCTCAATGCTCTTGCAGAAAGGTTTTGATCCCAGCATCCGCATGGCAGCTTAGAACCACGAATAGCTGTTGGGAGCCTTTGTCATTTATTACACAATTAGCAATCAATATTCTAGGTATCAACTCCAGAATATTGATTACTACGAATTTGGCTGCATGCAGAATATATGCTGGGTGCTTTGTAGTCTCAAATAGTCCCCAGAGAAAGGAAATTCTCTCTCACTGGGGCGTCAGCAGTAAGAGCCGCCGAATCTCACACTACATAGCCTTAGTTTAGCTCTTTGATATAGCACTGAGAAGTCCCCTTTAATCAGTTAACAATACTTGTTGCAAGTCTCGTCCCCCTCTGAGACTTAGTTTTGCCAGGACGTTTTGCAAGTCATGTGGGGGGGGGGCGTTGAGGCACCCGTTTTTCTCATGATCCTACCTGCCTTCCTGGCGCTGAGAGATACGCATGCCCTGTTGTCAGAGAGTTGTTAAAGGTGCTGTGGGATAAAAGAGACCTTGGGAGAACTTTTAGAGGAAGGAAATTTTGGAGACATTTTAGAAAGAACAGTGGAGAATTTTTAAGAACTTTTGGAGAGAAATCTTAAAGAGAACTTTTGAGAGAGAACTTTTTTTTGCGAGGCCTCCATCTTTGAAGAATAAAGATCCATGAGAGGAACACGTGTGTGAGCCAGGTTACTTGCCTCTCACCCTCAGACTCCTTCTAGAAACCCTACCTGCCTGCTGTGTAGCCCCTAGTCTGCACCCTGGGGGAGCATTAAAGCCGGAGTTTTGAAAGTGTTGTATATTGAAATATCTGTCTTTTATAATGACATATTGAAACATTTATACCCAAAATGATTTGGAGTCAGGATTTGTTTCAAAACCAGAAAGTAGGAGGCCACGATTGGAAATGGACCAGAGTTGACTGTGTCGAGAGAGCAGCAGCCCATCACTGAGTGTGGTTAAGGGCAGCTCACTATACTAGTCTGCCTGTTTTTGTATGTGCTCAAAATTGTTGTTCTGGGTAACTTTAGCTGTCAATTTATCACAGTCTAGAATCAGCTGGGAGGCCAACTGAGCTTGCCTGTCAGGGGTTATCTTGATTGCGCTCATGGAGGCAGGAAGAACTGGCAGGGATCGTGGAAGAGAAAGAAAGCTGAACAGAGGTTGCTTCTTTAGTCTCTGTGGGCAGCTGCCTCGAGTCCCTGTTGCTTCGGCTTCCCCACCATGATGGACGGTTCTCTTGACCTGTAGCCAGGATAAACCTTTCTCCCCTAAGTTGCTGTTGTCAAGGTGTATCACAGCAACAGAAAGAGAAACTAAGACATTTGTCCACAATCACACGTTGTAAAATACTGGTTTAGGGCCTTCTTCAGGGGTAACACAAGACACCAGCACTCCAAAGTAAAATGAAGCTTCTTTGGTTTGAGGCCCGGAGGTGAAGTTCCAAAGGTTGTTGCCACCTTGAGGCTGTGTCTTGCAACTCCGTGGGGCTGGTGTGGGAATCAGAACATAGAGCGAGTCCCTTTCCCTTGCATGACATTGGTGTCTCGGGCTTTGTATTCAATTCACCTTTTAGGTTGTGATCCAAATAAAACCTTGGAGATCTGCCGGTTTCTTTTGTAAATTAACCCACACCCACCCCCATACAAACTGTGCACTTACTTGGTGGGTTTTATTTAGTTAAAAGTTATTTGGAAGATTTAAGACTAAGAGAAACCGCCTCAAGTAGAACATTTTCCTAATAGCTTGAAGCCGTACTCATCAGAAACTGCCGAATCTTAGGTGTTCTCCAGCAGCTTTACCCCCCTTCCCCCAATCCATGCAGACCCTCCCATTGAGGAGTAAGCGGGAGGCAGGAGGTGACAGGTACTTACAGAGCACCCAGGAACATCCAAGTACATTTGTAGTGTGTGTATTCTTGTGGTCATCAGTGGTCTTTCCTAGGTGTGGATCTGGGAGGAAATGGTGAGTTTTCCTTAGAATTCATGATTTCCCGTTGAGTCCCATACTCTGGTGGTCAAGGTCTGCTCCCGGCATCCAGACCCAAAGGTCCCTGTTTGTGTGACCCCTTGCTGTCCGGCTTCCATGACTACTCCCACAACAGAAAGAGCTTGGAGGTTAGCTCTGAAACCAACTCTGAAACCAGTACTCCCCAGCCATGCCTTTTTTTTTTTTTTTGGATTGCCAAGGTGCTGTAGAATAATCCTCTTGTACACTGTAAAGATTTGTCACTCAAATTGGTATAATAAAAGGCTGATTGGCCAGTAGCTAGGCAGGAAATATAGGCGGGGCTACCCAACTAAGAATGATGGGATGGAGAAGGGCAGAGTGAGGAGTCTGCAGCCAGACGCAGAGGGAGCAGCAGATGAATGTGTCAAGCTGATAAAGGTACCGCCTCGTGGCAGAGAGTCAATAAGAAATATGGGTTAACCTAAGATGTAAGAGCTGGTTAGTAATAAGCCTGAGCTATTGGCCAAGCATTCGTAATTAATATAAGCCTCTTCGCGATTATTTGGAACCAGGCAGTAGGACAGGAAACGTCCATCGGTTTACACCAAGGCCCATCCCTTCCCTACCGGTGAGTCTTTTCTCCTTGGGATGGTTAATCTGGTTGTCAACTTGACTGGATCTGGATCTGGAACCAAGTAAGAGAAAGGCCACAGGAGCACCACGTTGGATTTCCTTCCTTCTGAAATGGGAACACACGCCCTAAAAGTAGTGGCACCTCCCAGTGGTGACTCCGACAAAAGGGGTGTGGAAGAGGGAAACACTGCCAGCTTGCCTGCCTGCCTGCCTGCCTGCCTTCGTTCCTGCTAGCGAGCCCATCTCTCCGGTTGCTCATCACTCCGTGGATACCGACTCAGCTTCTCAGCACCAAACCACCGAGGCACCCAGCTTGGTGGACTGAGCATCTCCCAGATTCTCAGCCCCTGGAACGTGGAAGGCCTCTGTTGGGCTGCCCAGACTGTATCTATCGAGTGAGCCCGTCTAACAAATCCCTTTTCAGCATGTATCTGCTCCATCAGTTCGGTTCCTCTAGAGAACCTGTGCGACAGGCTTGCCCTTTCCCCATCCCGCACCCGCCGCCCTTGCTAACAGTTAGATTACATTCCTAAAGCCAGCCCCCAAGGTCGGTTCCCTTGTTTGGCCACTGACTCACTCATTCCTGAGAATAAACACCAAGGTCCAGCAATAAGATTCCTTCTTTGACCACACAGCTAACCTGTCGTCCAATCAGGACTTACCAATCCACAGATTTCACCCTTTCTCCTTAAAAACCCACACCTGCTGCTGCTGCCTGACTTTGCCCGGATCCAGAGGCAACATCCCGGGTAATAAATTCCTTTTGTCCTGAGAATTTGGTGTCTGGGTGTGTCCTGTACCGCCTCCAAGGGGCCCTCTAAACCCGGAGCATGTTCCATGTGTTCTGTTTAACTTCCCTTCCCTCCCATATATCCAGGTTAACGCTCTACATAGCTGTTTTGGAGTAGAGACTTTTTCTTTTTTTTTTTTTTTTTTTTTTTTTTTTTTTCTTAGACAGGGTTTCTTTGTGTAGCCTTGGCTGCCCCAGAACTCTCTCTGTAGACCAGGTTGGTCTTGAACTCACAGAGGTCTGCCTGCCTCTGCCTTCTGAGTGCTTGTGTTAAAGGTGTGCGCCACCACCACCCGGCCGCTGTGGGGACTTTTAAAACTGAATTAAATGTTTTTTCATTGTATGGCCATGAGCTTACACAGGCAAGGGTATGGAATCTGGTGGTTTGATGAGAAGTGTCCCACCCCATTGCTCATTTTTTGGAACACCTGCTGTCTAGTTGTTGTTAGTGTTTGGAGACGTTTAGGAAGAAGGATGCCACTGAGGATAGGCTTTGAGACTGGAGCTTCACCCCATTTCCAGTTCATGCCCCTGCTTCCTGTTTGTAGTGAAACCAGTTTCCTGCACTGGCCTCCTGGCACCTTGCTGCACCTCCCATTGGCTATCTTGAAGTGCAGTTAAAATAAACCCACCTGTCTGTAAATTGCCTTGGTCATGGTGCTCTAGCCCAGCAACAGAAAATCGACTAAGGCACACGGTCAGTGGTAAGCATCGGTCAGTGGTAAGCATCGGTCAGTGGTAAGCATCGTGTTTGTTAGCATGAATTGTTTGTACCACAATCAGTAAAGCAAGCGTTACAGTTTTATTTGTAAATTATATCTAATATGTATTAATAAACTTCCAAGAAGATGCTACTCAGTGAGTCTATCCTAATATTTCTACCATGTTATATAGATTATTATTATTATCATCATTATTATTATAATTATTTATGCCAAAGGCTTCTGGGTATGCTCTTCAGCCTCCCTCCCTCCCTCCTTCCCTCCCTCCCTCCCTCCCTTCCTTCCTTCCTTCTTTCCTTCCTCCTTCCTTTCTTTTTTCCATTCAGGCTTGCCTTTCTTAAAAGGAGGCAGTAGACATTGTTTATGCCTTTCCAGGGAAGGAATTATCACAGCAAATGGTGGACTTTAGAAGCTTTCTGTGTGACCTGCACAGGAGAAGAGCAAGTATGAGAAACAACAAACTATTCCCCTGAACCCAAAGATACTGACATAAGTAAACTGACAGATCAGGATGTCAAAAGTCTCCTGAAATAGGATACAGAAAGCAGGTGAATTCGTCAAGAACCTGGGAAGGAAAACCAGCATCAGAGGAGAAAGTGAATGAATGCAAGAAGAAAAAGTCATCAAGGAAATAGAGATTGTTTAAAAATTAGAAACGGGAAACTCAGTGTGGGATGGAGATGCCTCAGTGGGTTAAAGGGTTGTCCATCCAAGTGTGGTGACTTTAGTCCAGTCCCTGGGTGTGGGCGGAGAGAACCGAGTTCTGGAATTCCTCCAGAGACCTTCACACATTCACTGGGACACAGGCACCTCAGTCATGAATACACACAGGCAGTTTTACCAAGTTTGATCTCCTTCTCCCCAGAAGGTGTTATACAACCCAGAACTAGGAAGGAATCTACCTTGTCTAACGCTGAAAACCCCAATTCTAATAAAGAGAACATACAGTGCTTGTCTTTTGCAGGCCCGAGTTACTTATCTTAATATATTGTCTACCAGTTCCATCCATTTTCCTCGATTTGTTTTTTTTTCTTTAGAAAATTCCATTGTGTATTCATATCATATTTCCGTTATCCATTCATCAACAGGCTATGCAATTCTTTGTGCCTATGCCAAGGAGTGTTATATAGCTGGGTCACGTGGTAATTTTTAGCTTTTGAAGAAAATTCTACCTTGATGTCCATGTGACCACAGCAATTGACATTCCCACCAACAATAGGTAAGTATTGCCTTTTTCCTGAAACTTCACCAGCATTTGTTGTGACTTTTTTTTTTTTTCAAGATAGGGTTTCTCTGTGGCTTTGAGGCTGTCCTGGAACTAGCTCTTGCAGACCTGGCTGGTCTTGAACTCACAGATATCCACCTGCCTCTGCCTCCCGAGTGCTGGGATGAAAGGTGTGCACCACCAACGCCCCACTGTGACTTATTTTCTTGATGGATAGCCTTTCTGCCTGTTGGAATCTCAAATAGTTTCAACAACATTTTCCTGATGATCAATGATGTTAAAAACCTCCAAGTGCTTGTTAATCATTTTATTTCATCTTTTTGAAAACTGTGTTCAGGTCTAGAGCCAGTTTTCATTGGGTTGCTTGTTTTGTTTCTCAAGTTCTTTGTATATTCTAGATACTAACCCTTTGTCACATAGCTGGCAAGAATGTTCTCTTAGTTTGTAGTCTGTTTCTTCACTTGATGGAACAGTTTCCTTTGCTATACAGAAACTTTTTAATTCCAGGAGGTCCTTTTTGCCCATTACTGGTCTTATTTCCCAAGGGATCAGAGTCCTGTTCAGAAAACCTTTCCTATGTCTCTATCTTGACGAGTGCTCTCTACTTTTTCCTTTAGCAACTTCAGAGTTTTGGGTCTTATGTTGAAGCCTTTGATCCATCTGGAGTTGAGTTTTGTGAAGGGTGAGGTATAAGGATCTAGTTTCTTTTTTTGCACAGCTATTTGTGGAAAATGCTGCTTTCCCTCAGTGTGTATTTTCTGGCATCTCTGTAAAAAAAACAATCAGGTGTCCATAGTTGTGTGACTTTGTGTCTGGGTCCCCTGGGCCACCCCGTGGTCTATGATGTGTGACTTTGTGTCTGGGTCCCCTGGGCCACCCCGTGGTCGTCTATGATGTGTGACTTTGTGTCTGGGTCCCCTGGGCCACCCCGCTGTCGTCTATGATGTGTGACTTTGTGTCTGGGTCCCCTGGGCCATCCCGCTGTCGTCTATGATGTGTGACTTTGTGTCTGGGTCCCCTGGGCCACCCCGTGGTCTATGATGTGTGACTTTGTGTCTGGGTCCCCTGGGCCACCCCGCTGTCGTCTATGATGTGTGACTTTGTGTCTGGGTCCCCTGGGCCACCCCGCTGTCGTCTATGATGTGTGACTTTGTGTCTGGGTCCCCTGGGCCACCCCGTGGTCTATGATGTGTGACTTTGTGTCTGGGTCCCCTGGGCCACCCCGCGATCTATGATGTGTGACTTTGTGTCTGGGTCCCCTGGGCCACCCCGTGGTCTATGATATGTGACTTTGTGTCTGGGTCCCCTGGGCCACCCCGCTGTCATCTATGATGTGTAACTTTGTGTCTGGGTCCCCTGGGCCACCCCGCAGTCTATGTGACTTGTTCTTGTGCCAGTGTTATGCCGCTTTCACCCACTACACACTGCAGTGTGACTTGAAGGTCACTCCTTTGATGGTGTTCTTCCAGCTTAGAATTGCTTTGGCTATCCAGGCTCTTTTTGGTTTCTATGTGTTTTATCTTTTCTGCTTCTGTGAAGGATGTCACTGGAAGGGTGATGGTTTTATTTTTTCTGTCACTGGAAGGGTGATGGGTTGCACTGAATCTCTTGATTGCTTTGGTAGGATGTAAATTTTCACAATATTAACCCTACTGACCCATGGGCAGGAGAGGTCTTTCCATCTAATGCTGTCTTCTTCAATTTCTTTCCTCAGTGTTTACATTTTCATTGTAGAGGTTCTTCTCTTCCTTGGTTAAGGCTATTTCGAGGTCCTTTATTTCTTGGGGCTGTTGTGAATGTGATCATTTCCCTGATTTCTTCTTCAGTATGAATGCCATTGCTATACAAGAAGGCGACTGATTTTTGTATGTGAGTTTTGCATCCTGCCACTCGGCTGAAAATTTCAGTTCTGTGAATTTTCTGATGGTCTTTTGGGGGTCTCTCCTGCATAGAGGCCTATCATCTGCAAATAGGGGGACTTGGACTTGTTTTCCTATTTGCAGGTTTTTACTTGTGCCTCCTGCCTTTCTGTTTTCACTAAGGCTTCTCGTGCTGTGGGATAAAGGTGGGCAGTGGACACCCTTGTGGCAGGCAGGCAGGCATGGTGCTGGAGAAGTAGCTGAGAACTTTACATCCTGATCCCCAGGCACCAGGCACAGGGACACTGGGCCTGGAAATGGCTTTTGAAAGCTCAGAGCTGCAATGACACACTTCCTCCAACAAGGCCATGCTAATTCTCCCAAACAGTCCTTCAACTGCGGACTAAGCATGCACACATATGAACCTGTGAGGCCCATATTCACTGCAACCACCACAGAGGACACACCAAAACCGTGCCAGAGGAGCCAGGTTGGTGAGCTCACCAAACACACCCATGTAACTAAAGATGCAGCCCTCCTTTTGTGTGTCTTATCCCTGAAACAGAAGGCCCACTGACCTAACCGTGCACTGTATCCATGTGCAAAACAAGACAGTCCTGAGGGGTTCCTGCTTCATGGAGAAGGGTGCCAGACACTGTGGCCTATGGGCTGAAGATGGATGCCCCAACGTTACAGAGGAACTTTGGGTGACTGTCCAGGTATCGAGATGTCTCTGTCAGTTCTAGAGTTTATATATTATCCTTCCGTGGTCTTTGATGGAGTTGAAGACAGATCGTTATGGTTATAATTTTCTTTAGTTATTATAAAAGATAAGCTACATATAAGACCTTGGACTCACAAAGATAGGATAGATGAAAGGATATTTTCTTTAAATCTTGCTAAATGTTAATGAACTAAATATTGTAAATATAGTTCTTACTTGATAACTGTTTTGTTATATATTTTACTATGTTAATGGTAAAACCCTTATTTTTATTTAGACAGAAAAGAGAAGATGATGGGGGGACAACCTTCTGTGTATATGTTTATCTTATTGGTTGATAAATAAAGTACTATTGGCCAACAGGGAAGCAAGTTAGGTGGAGTCAAGGAGGAGTCTGGGAAATGTAGTAAAGAGAAGTCTTGTGATCCAGGCAGGAAGTGACATAGCAGGCAGACTCAGAGTATAAGCAGGGACAAGCAGGAAATCGTTCTCTTCCTCCTCCTCCTCCTCCTCCTCCACCTCCTCCTCCTCCTCCTGCTCTCTTCTCTGTGGAGCTGTCAAGAGAAGATGTGATCCCGGCAAGAGAAGATGCCTGCCACTGGCGTCCTATAAGTTCTTATAAAATATATAGGTTGGTAGTTGTGGTTGATAATTAAGACTGAGCTAGCAAATAAGAAATACTAGTCATTGGCTAGTAGCATTGTACCTAATATAAGTCTCTGTGTATTCATATGTGTGCATGCTTAGTCCGCAGTTGAAGGACTGTTTGGGAGAATTAGCATGGCCTTGTTGGAGGAAGTGTGTCATTGCAGCTCTGAGCTTTCAAAAGCCATTTCCAGGCCCAGTGTCCCTGTGCCTGGTGCCTGGGGATCAGGATGTAAAGTTCTCAGCTACTTCTCCAGCACCATGCCTGCCTGCCTGCCACGTGCTCCCCACCATGGTGACAGTGGACTAACCTTCTGAGACTGTGAGCCCCCAATTAAATACTTGTGTGTGTGTGTGTAGGCCAGAAGACAACTTTGTCTGTCATTCCTTAAGTGCTGTCCACCATTATTCTTTGTTTGCGACAAGGTCTCTTACTGGCCTTTAAACCATGTAAATCAAGGACAATACTAAGATGCTCTGCGTGGTAACCATTATTTGGTGATTTTGGTTTATGCAGTGTTGGAGAGTTGTATATAAATGTACGTGGAAAGGGCCAAGATCAAACTCAGGTGCGGCTCCTCCGTGTTTACTGAGACTGAGTCTCTCACTGAAGGAACCAGATTCCCTTTCAGCAGCCATAACGGTCGAACATATGCTTCTATGACCTTGTCCCAGACACTAGAAAGTCAGATGCCTGTCTCGTAACAAGGAGCCAATCAGAAGTTAGCTGGTGGCGCTATGCTTTACGACCCTGGGTGTGCTTTACAGACAAGCGCACAGCAATGACATACAGAGCATAGCAACCACCCTGGGAGGGCCTATGGGCCATAACAACCAGTTGACCAATCAACACAGGGCAAGCCCTCCAAGCCTGGAGGCACACCAATCGTGAGCCTGTGCGTACCCCTAGACACTCCCCTTACGCTGCCCTATAAGTTCTTTTGGGAGACCCTAGAAGCCGTCTTTTCTGGCCATCCACCATGGCGGGTGGGTGAAAGACCCGAGCTAACATGGGGTTAACTTGTTAAATTACAATAAAGCCTCGTGCAGTTTGCAGCAAGCTCTCGAATCCGCCTGGTGATTGGGGTGACGGTAAACGTGGCCTGGGACCCCGGATACTTGAGTTTTCAGGGGTCTAACATCACAAGGCTCCAGACCTCACCAACCGGGGTCTCTGGCTGGCCACTGGGTCCCAGGGTCTGCTTATCTCTGCCTCCTCAGAGCTGGGCTCACAAGTGCCAGCTTTAAAATGTAGTCTAGGGACTAAGATAGAGTACTCTGTTTTTTTCTTTCTTTTTTAATTCTTGGGTTTTTTTTTCTGTTGTTCTTGTTGTTTGCTTGCTTGTTTGTTTTTTGAGACAGGGTTTCTCTGTGTAACCCTGGCTGTCCTGGAACTCAGAGATCCACCTGCCTCTGCCTCCTATGTGCTGGGCTCAAAAGCGTGTACCACCACTGGCTTGAATTGGTGCTTTTTTTCACCCCTCCTTTGGGTATTTAGAAAATTACACATACCAATCTTTTTCATCTGTTGTCAGTATTTAACATTTCCTCATTACAAAAGCCTCTGCTCACTGAATTCTTACGATGTTGTCATCACTATGTAGATCCATTGTATTAATTAGCTCATATAACCACTATTCTGTTCCCTCTTATCTTGATTTGAGTTTCATTCTTTATTAGGTTCCTTGTTTTTTCTGGAAGGATAAGTGAGAGATAAATGTTCTGAGGCCTTGAGGGACCTTCTTTTCTTCATTGCAAATGGAGGCAGTGATAGAGACCCGGGCATGCTTCTGAAGACTAAGCGTGGTAAGTCTTGAAGCTTTTACCAGAATGCCTTGTGCTTTTGAGGCAACCCCTACATATCAGCTCATTTCTGTTATTAGAGGCACAAATTATATTATCATTATCAACAAATATATGTTCAAGCCAGTTATGGTGGCTCACACCTTTAATCTCAGGCCTCGGTAGGCAGAAGCAGGTTTGAGCTTGAGACCAACCTGGTCTACAGAGCAAGTTCCAGGACACCCAGGGCTCCATAGAGAGACCCTGTCTCCAAACAAAACAGGAAGACAGAAAAGATGCATATATACGTACCAGGAGGCAGCACAGTGGCATCGAATATTACAGGGAAAGGGCTTGATGACCAGAAGAGCGGGTGACATGGTCACCGTTTTCAGCTTACTCATGGGAAAAGGCCATGTGGAACCTCCTGTGTGCTCTCACCACTGTTCTGAAAGCCGCGTGGGTGTTGATAGTCACACAATCCATCTGTCCCCTGTGAGGTCGTTAGAGTTTATCAGCTGTTGTGTACCTTAGCGTGAGTCAGAGGTTCTGGGGGAATGTCTTTGCAGTTACAAGGACAGACAATTTCGTTCAGAGATAAATACACACGGCACAACACTCAGAAAGTGTATGCTAAGCTGAATGCACAGCCTATCTCCCAGAAGGGGAGAGGCGTTTGCGGATTCCTTATACAGACCAAAATTTGTTCAATTTATTCTTTGTTATTCATGAGCTAAGGAGAGGGAACAAATTGTTATGCCTGACACCAGATTTCAGGACTGGAATTTCATATTGTGATTCATGTAGCTATATTTAATATTTGCAGAGTCACATAGTAAACCCATTCAGAGCCCAGGGAAGTGTTTGCCCAGAGGCTGCCCTCTCCGCTGCCCTCTCTGCTGCCTCCTTGCCTTGCTTAGAGACCTCCGGATGGTCTTAGCATGGCGTCACCGTCACACCCTCCAAGCACATGACCTCTCATGCCAACTTAACCATGTGTTATCCAGATACTGATAAGGCACTGACTGCCCTTGGCATTGTGGAATGAGGGTCTGTGGTTGACCTGATATTTAAAGAAAAAAATTACTTATTCTCACTGTACGTGTGTGAGAGTTTGCCTGTGTGTGTATGTACACTCCATGCATAGCTGATGTCCTTGCAGGCCAGAAGAAGAGTTGGATCCCTGGAATTGGAATTAGAGGTGTCTGTGAGCCACTCTGTAGGTACTCTTTACTATTGAGCCAATCCTGCTAACCCCCAACTTAGGGTTCCTAATAAGAGGGCATTTGGTAGTTACTGATTACAGAAAGCAGAACTCTGCAATCTGGGGCTCTGCTGGGGGAGAGAGAGGAAGGAGAAGAAGGAAAACCCGGTTTTTAAACTCATGTTTGTGATCATTAAAGCAGGATATTGTATTTAAATCTTCCTGTAATGTACTTGTGAATATTGATGGCACAGTAGTTAAATTAAAAAAAAAAGTCACGGCTTCATCAATTTGTTCTCTAAAAGCTTTCACAGGAAAGAGACAAAGGGTACGGCGGCTAATGACGGAAGTGTGGGCAAGGAGTAAGTGGGACAGAACAGTCCTGATGGCTCCACACTCAGGCTGGAAGCCTGGGAAAGAAGTGAACACAGTCAAACCCCACTCCATTCCATACATCCACAAAAGAAAAAAATAAAATTGGTCCAAATCATGACAGAGGAATGGTTAAGAATTCTAATATCCTAAGTAGAGGTCTGGGTAGAGTTTTTCACACAAAACAAGACTAGTAAACCCTGAAGTGGAGACTCAGAGACAAAGAAAAATGTTTTCAGAGGCTTAAAGTAAACCATATCTTTAAATGTAGAAACAAAATAATTAAGGCCTTCTTATCAGACATTGGCTATTAAAACAAATAATAGTTTCCCAAGCGAGTGAGACTCCATTCCCTTGAACCTGTATGGTGCTGTTCACGTGTGACAGTGTCAGCGTTCTTTGGGGAAGTGAGAACACCAGGCCTCTCCCTTCTCCTATTTCTCAAACACAGAGTTTATTTTTACCCTACATACCCAGGGGGTTGCCAGTGAGAAATGGAATACACAGATCCTGTCTTTCCCTTCCTTCATCCTTCCCCCGTTATTTAAAAATTGTTATGGAAGATTTCACAATGGCATGTACCTCAGCTCAACCCTGAGTGGCCTCTGGCCGTCTTGCCACCCACCTCCCAACTCAGGTTTGAAAATGATTGCCAGGCACCCTTTAGGTTAGGGTTCTGACCTGTGTGAGTGTGGTCCCGGGGAGGGTTACTTACTCAGGGCTCTGTTCACGTACTTGCCTTGTCTATTCATTTGAAAGTCTATTGCCTGAATCGCGTCACACAATCCATATCCCATCCATTGTGGCTGATCTAGCTCTCCAGGCTTTAAAGAAACCTTCCTTCTCCTTCTCTTCATCTGCAAACACTAGCAGGTCAGATCCAGGATCAAGACCAGGCCCCAAGTCTGAGGAGCCCGGACTCAAAATACATGACCAGGACCCAGGGTCAGGAACCAAGGCCAATGGGCTGGAGAGATGGCTCAGTAATAAGAAATGTCTGCTGCTCTTTCGGAGGGTTTGAGTTCTGTTCCCAACACGCATATCTGGCAGCTCACAGTTACCTATAACTCTCACTCGAGAGGATCCAATGCCCCCTTCTGGTCTCAGCAGTCACCCCACAAATGTGCCCCCACATATTCACAAATAAAGATGATACATCCTTAAAAAAATGGCATGTTTCCCAAAAAGCCAGTGTTGTGAGGAACAGCAACACCCAAAAGACAAATGAAGCAAGATTGTGTGCCTGTGCGTGTGCGTGTGCGTGTGCGTGTGCGTGTGTGTGTGTGTGTGTGTGTGTGTGTGTGTCTGTCTGTCTGTCTGTCTGTCTGTGTATGTGTATGTGTATGTTAAGGTAAGGCTTCCTTGTCTATCCCTGGTTGGCCTGAACTTGCCATGTAGGTGAGCATGGGCTGGCCTTGAACTCACAGAAATCTTCCTACCTTGGCCTTCCAAGTAATGGGATTACAGGAGTGGACCAGCACACACCAGGTGGCTAATGACCATTTATAACTCCTGCTCCAGGGGATGTGACACCCTCTTCTGACCTGTGACACCTGCATGCTCATAGCACACAGTCACACGTACACACAAGTGAAATTATATATTAATTATTAGTGTGTGTGTGAGGATATGATGTCGTGTGTGTATGTGTGAGTGTGTGTGTGATGTCGTGTGTGTGAGTGTGAGTGTGTGTGTGAGTGTGTGTGTGATGTCCTGTGTGTATGTGTGTGTGAGTGTGTGTGAGTGTGTTTGTGTGTGTGTGAGTATGAGTGTGTGTGTGTGTGAGGATGTGATGTCGTGTGTGTGTGTGTGTGTGTGTGAGTGTGTGTGTGATGTCCTGTGTGTATGTGTGTGTGAGTGTGTGTGAGTGTGTTTGTGTGTGTGTGAGTATGAGTGTGTGTGTGTGAGTGTGTGTGAGTGTGTTTGTGTGTGTGAGTATGAGTGTGTGAGTGTGTGAGTGTATGTGAGTGTGTGTGTGTGTGCGCGCGTGTGCGTGTGCGTGAGTGTGTGGCACATGTGGAAACTTGGAGTTGGGTCTATTCTTCTACCACTGTGTGTTCCGGGGTCACACTTAGGTCATCAGGCTTGGTGGCCAGCAGCCTCTGGCTGTGACATCACTGACCCTGTCACCTGTCCCTCTCTGGAATATCTTCCTGAGACTGTTTCCACCAGACCCTGAGCTTCAGGGTTGGCCTTTGTCTCTGGAGGCTCACAGTCTTTTGTTGTGTTCAGAGTAAGTCTTGAGCATGACCTTTCAGCCCTTTTACTGGTTTTACGATTCTTACCATATATACTTGTTTTTGTAGTTATCATGTTTATTTGCTAGAGGTCTTTTATTCTCTCCAATCTGTCCCAATTGAACCTTAACAAAAATAAAACCTACATCAAGGGAAAAGTAGAGAATATTACATTCACAGACAAGACTGGGAAGCTTGGCGGGATGCCACTCAGTGGTACCCCAGCCACCAGGGATGTATTACCTCCCTCCCCTGCTCCCCAGACACACTCACAAAAGGGTACTCACAAGGGACAGACTGGCTGGAGAGGGCTCTGCTGTTAAGACTGACTGTTCTTGTAGAGGACACAGATTCAATTCCCAGCAGCCACATGGCGGCTCACAGCCATCCATGACTCCAGCTCCAGGAGATCTGAAGCCCTCTTAGGGGACCATCAGGCGTGTGTGTGTGATACACATACACACATGCAGGCACACACTTACACACATAAGTTTAAATGAGCTGAGAGTTCCCACAGCTCGGTCCACAGGCAGCAGAAGGAGACTGTGTGTCACACTGGGTGTGACTGGAGCATATAAAACCTCAAAGGCCACCCTCTCAGTGACACGCTTCCTCCAGTGAGGCCACACTTCCTAATAGCGGCACTCCCTATGGGGCCAGCATTCAAACACAGGAGTCCATGGGGCCGGTCCTCTTCAAACCAGCGCAGCATCTTTGACCTACTTTATTTTGTTTTTATTTTGGAGACAGAGTCTAACTTTGTAGTCTAGGTTAAACTTGAACTCAAAATCCTTGTGCCTGAGCCTTCTGAACATTGGAAATATAGCTGTTTTTTTTTATTATGGCAGTGACCTTTTTTGTTTGTTTTGAGACAGCCTCTGTCTGTAGCCGTGGCTGTCCCGGAACTCACAGTGTAGATCAGGCTGGTCTTGAACTCACAGAGACCTGGTTGCCTCTGAGTTCTGGGATTAAAGGCATCCACCACTGCACCCAGCCCACCGTAGGTATTTTTACTTGGATTGGATGTGTAGCGCTGCTTCTTTGAGATTTTCATTTTGGAGGTCAGGGTTGTAGTCCTTCATTGCTGGGGTCAACTTCAGTCGACTCCACAAGACTGTGTGAGGCTTTGTCTCACAGAGGAAAACTGACATTCATTGCACGTCAGCCATACAACTGCAGAGCTGTTGGTTGGCACCATTTTCTTTCACACTGAAGACTTTATCCTTCTATGTGAGGCCAGGACGGATCCCTCCATCACGGCCCGGTTCATTCATAGTTTGAAGGGAAATGAGTGCTAAATCTCAGAGGGAAGTATATTTTCTTACCTCGTACTAGGTACTCTTGGATGGCAGGGCATCGCCCTTATAGATGCTGTGTTATCTAGGCACTCAGGGATAACCAGCGGGGTTTGATCTTCACAGGCAGCTCCTCCCTGGAAGAAGTGGGGTAGAGCTGAGCAGTGCACGCTTCTTGTCTCTTTAGACCTAGCAATTAAATCTATGCTCCCTCCCTAGTAGTAGAGGACAAATCTCTATTATAAAAGACAAGGGTGCTGCAAAGTATTGCCCTGTAAAACAGACACATTTGGCCAATGGGGCCACAGCAGTGAGGTAGAGTCGCTGAACAGCCAAACTGCTTGCAGTCATTCCCTGTCTCAGAGTTGCATAATGCCCAACCAAATATCATCCAAAGAGTAGATAACTGTTGCTCCTCCAAATGTCCTTCAACACCAAGAGTTGCCAAAAAACCTGTGAGCCAATTCTTACCTATTTTCCCCCACTTAAAAAAATCATTTATTTTGGGGCCAGAGATCTAGCTGAGTGTGTAGAGAGCAGAGAGGTGACACTGAAGGCTGCTGATTGTCTAACCTAACCAAAAAATGGCAAGTTCTGGCTCAGACAGAGGCCCTCTGTTACAGGGATACGGTAGGATGGCAGAACTCCATTCCCATGGTTGTGGGAGATGTCAGCAGGAGCAGGTCGGCCCTAGAGCCTCAGGAGAAGACAGAGGCAGACTCTCCTGAGACACAGGCTCTAGCAGTCCTTGTAGATCCATCACCATCATATTGTTGGTGTCTGAGGACACTGAGCTACCTACTTTTCAGTGTCCTTGTGACCTCTCTTATAGGGCTCGGACCACAAGGGCCTGTTAGGAGGAATGTCCTTCCTTTGGTCATGTGACTGTCATCAGCTGATCACTTGTGGATCATTTAAAGCGGAAACTTCACTGTGCCCTCCCTTCCCGTGTTGACTGGCATGTCTCAGCTAAAGGCCTCCACTCTGGTGAGCTGATGGAGTGAAGAACACAGGGTGAGCACACATGGCCTCTGCAACAGACATGCATGGTGGCGAGAGAGGGGCTGTCATTGTTGTAAGCCACCGACACTTAAGCGTGGCCTCTTACTACAGCAAAACTTGGTGAAAACTGAGAAATATCACACAGTTTTGGTGATTTACCTGTGTTGCTCGGAGTACCATATTCATTCATTCCCATAGCTAAACAATGTGGGAGAGAAAGCAAGTTATGTGCTTTAACTTGCCAGTCAGTTACCAAGTAGGAAGAACTGAAGGCTGTCTCTCCTTTCAACTCACCAATATTTCCTAAAGCAAGCACAGGAGGTCACATTAGAAGCATCCGCTCTCGTTAGCATTTATGTTAAATGTGTGTTATGTGCGTGTGAGTGCAGGTGCGTGCGGTGGCCAGAGGGGTGCGTCGAGAGCTAGGGTTGCAGGCAGCATGGTGTCCTCAATATGGGTGCTGAGAACAGAACTCAAGTGTGCTGCAAGAACTGTATGCATCCCTAACGGCCGAGCCGCTCTCCAGCCCTGTGTTAGTAGTATTCTTAGCTCTTCCCTCAGGTCATTAAGGCAAAGGATGGTGAAAGTATCTCCTCAGAAGTTCACTAGTTTCTGCACTTCACAATCAGTGTGGGAGAGCTGCTTGACCAGTTGCTATTCCTTGGGAGTAAGAAGGAGACATTTAAACCTATAGCCATAACCCATCCAGTTATGTTGCTTTCAGTTAAATGTGACAGTCGCAAAGGAAATACCAACAAATCTATGAAATCAATAAATGGACCATCTGCTATAGCAAGTAAAACAAACTAACAAAATGACACCACAACTCACTCCTGAAATGCACAGTGTAGACATAATTCAGAGAAGCTGCACACCCATGTAGTGGCGTCCAGCCTTGTCAGTATAAAGGCCCAGCTAGCTCGGTCGGTAGAGCATGAGACTCTTAATCTCAGGGTCATCGGTTCGGGCCACACATTGGGTGCCATTTTGTAGCTGTTGTTTTCTTGTCCCACCAGGGTCCCACTGCCACTTCGGCCCCAAATAAACACTTGGACTTTATATTAATTATAAAACTGTTGGCCGATGGCTAGGGCTTCTCATTGGCTAGCTTTGTCTTAATTACTAACCCATTTCTATAAATCTGTATATTTCCACGTGTTCCTGGTTTACCGAAGAATGCCTGGACCTGCTACTCCTTCCGGAGCACATGCATCCTTGTTACAGCTCCCTCTGACTATCTTTCCCAGAATTCTCCTCCTCTCCTAGCCCCGCCTATCTTCCTGTCCCTATTGGCTGAACAGTGTTTTACTCATCAACCAATAAGAGAAACACATATACAGAAGGGCGTCCCCAATCACGTCCAAGGGCACAGACTATACTATGCTCATACATCATGGAAAAATGGGCCAAGTCTACCTAGACAGAAAAGGGAACAGTGTGGCTTCGATGCCTTAACACCGAATTGGTGTAGCCAGGGTGGTGCTCTCCCGAGCCCTGAAAATATTCCATGTGACTGTGGGAAATGGGTCTATGTAGATGTGCAGATCTGTCAAACTGTTCAGGTGAGGTTTGCACTACCTTTCTGTCTTTAATTTGCAGTTCACCGTGGGCCTGAGAGATGGCTCCTCACACAAGAATGAGTGCTGGTCTGGCAGAGGACCGAGTTCGGTTCCTGACACCCATATTGGGAAGCTCACAGGTGTCTGTAACTTCAGATCCAGGGAATCTGGCACCCTCTTCTAGCCTCTGTGGGTGACATAACCACACAGCATACATTAGTTAAAATATATTTAATTAAATTAATCCGTGCCAGGTATGCAGAGTGTGTTTGCATTGGCCCTAGAGTTCTTGTGTTGAAATCCTAACCTGGTAGTTCAAGAGAGCAGGCCCTGTGGCTAGGATTAGTGCCCTCGTAGACACAAGAGTCTGTCTCTGGTCTCCTCATGGTGATAAGGTGAGGAAAAGCCCATCTGGTTAGAAGGAGGAGAGCCTTCCTCAGACCCAGACTTGCTATGACTGTGCTTGTGGCCTTTTGAGTTCAGAGAATTGTTAAAAGGCAAATGTCTGATTTTAGTCCCCTAGTCCATTGTATTTTTATTATAGCAGCAAGAAGGAAGACAACCTGTTTCCAGATTTAGTACTGAACGCTTGCCAGGGTTAGCACAGGTTGCTTTGCAATCGTTGATTGAGAAATCCATTGCTCTGTTACCAGAACATTTAAAACAAGCACTGAGATCCAGCAGCAAGTTGACACCCAGTAGCCGAGCCCACCAGTCAATGGCGCCGACTCCCTAGGACATGGGAACCTCAGATTATTAATTGGAAAGTAACCTTTATACATTTAAGAAATTTTAAAGTTCTTTGATTCTCCCCAAAGGAATGTCATGGTACAACTGGTAAACTCAGAATCTCTGGTCAGAAACCATGTCTGATTCCTTTGTTTTCATACTGGCACTGTGACCCATTTGAGGTCACTGTGACCCATATGTGCCACCCCATATTTAAATTCTGTGTGACCACAGCTGATTAGCTGGTTAATCAGCCCTGTGTGGGGTCTCGTAATGAATAAGATGTGGTGCTGCCTCATGCAAAGGCTGAGACAGAGAGAGACTGACAGAGACAGGCAGAGAGAGAGACAGACAGACAGAGACAGACAGAGACACAGAGAGAGATACCTCCTTCAAAGGAATACCTTCCCATGACCTAGCTTCCTCTACAAGGTTCTAGGTCCTAAAGGTGTCGTACCACAGACTGGATGGCAATCCTGTAACACCTGAGCATTTGAAGAACTCTGCAGATCAAACCACAACAAGGACCCTGTAGACATTGCCAAATTCGTCTTCTTTTTTAAAGATGCGTTATCTTTGTTTTTGTGTGGGTTTGTGTGTGTGTGTGTGTGTGTGTGTGTGTGTGTGTGTGTGTGTGTGTGTGTCCACAGATCCCCTAGATCTGGAGTTTCAGTCAGTTGTGAGCCTCCTAATGTGGGTGCTGAGCAATACAGTTCTTAACTGCCCAGCACTAGCATTTCCACATTTTATATATTTTGTTGGCTTTTTTGTTTGTTTGTTTTGTTTTTTGAGACAGGGCCTGTGTAACTTTGGCTGCTCTTGAACTCACACTGTACATCAGATTGGCTTTGAAATCACAGAGATCTGCCTGCCTCAGCCTCCCTAGTTCTGGGATTAAAGGCATGTGCCACTACCACCCAGCTACTCTATTTTTTTTAAAGGACTTTCTTTATCCTTTTTTTTTTCTCTCCCAAGCCTACACATATTTTAAAACACACTATAAATACTTTAGAGATTTCTCTTCATCTGAATCTGTCCTTATTGTATATCTCTGTCTTTTTCTGGCCGAGAGTCTTTTATTTGCTAAACAGCATGGCTAAGATTAAAGCAGCATACTGCTGACTGCTCATAAACACCTCTTAATTGTTTGGTATCAGAGCCTCCTTTTCTTTTCTTTTCTTTTCTTTTTTTTTTTTTTTTTTTGGATTTTTCAAGACAGGGTTTCTCTGTGGCTTCGGAGGCTGTCCTGTAACTAACTCATTTTGTAGACCAGGCTGGCCTTGAACTCACAGAGATCCGCCTGCCTCTGCCTCCCGAGTGCTGGGATTAAAGGCGTGTGCCACCACCACTGTCAGGCTGTTCCCATTCTTAAGATAGTTTTATTGTTACTTATGATAATGCCCATAAACCAGGCTGAGACAACAACTCAGCCCATAAAGAGCTTGAGGGTCTGGTTTCAGATGTGGCCTAAAAAAACCATGCATGGCCACAGACACCTGCAATCCCCCCCCACACACACACTGGGAGTCGGAAGCAGGAGGAGCCTGTCCACCTTTCTAGCAGTAACTCAATCCTGTGGCAGTGGCCCCATTGCCACCTCTGTCTGTGGCTTACTGGTGCCACCATGGCCACCCTCTGACACAGGCTTCACACTGACGTTCCCGCTGTGTCTTCAGGAAGTTTTATCTAGTGGGAGGAGAGGAAGGCCGGAGCCAGATGGCCACTTCTTTCTGACCACACCCAAAGCCAGGTTTTGTTTTGTTTTGTTTTTTAACCATTCCCTTGTCTTATGCGCTGACCTCCTGCGTCCAGCTCTCACTGCTTCTACAATTCAATGATGGTTTCTTTCTTTGAGAAGCATTTATTTTGTGCACTGTAGAGATCAGGTGCTGGGCTAAGTACGGAACTGAAAACACAGAGCTAAGGTGTGTGTGTATGTGTGTGTGTGCCCTAAAAGGCCTTCCCTTTTTCCTGGCCGATGGAAGAGGAAGCCTACAAAGACCCTCTGCTTTGATGGGAATGGAGTCTCCCAGGGGAAGGACAGCAGCCGTGACTAAACTGGTTGTATTACACCCTTTGGAAGCCTCTGCAAAGAAGGCAGAGGGGGCAAGTGGTGAAGGGATGGCAGAGGCGAACGCAAGAGCTCAGACACCACCCCCAGTGCAGTCAGCGAGCATTGCATTCTATCCTCTTCCTGGGGGAGCAGGGCAAAGGGCAAAGAAGTCGGGGCAGTGAGAAGGGTTCAAGACTGCACCTTATTCTCAGTTCAGTTTGACTTCTTAGATGATGCACTTAATTTAAGGAAAAAAACAAAGAACCAAAACTAGAACGTAAGTATTTATTATCTGGGACACGGGGTTAGTGGCTCCCTCTATATAGCTTTCTTCTATTGTGTTGTCCAATAAGACAACAGACATAATTAATACTTCCAGAAGACATGGGTTCAGTTCCCAGCACCCACACGATGGCTCACAACCTCCTGTAACTCTAGTTCCAGGACAGCCTTCTTGACTCGTGGTCTCTCTTGAATCTAGAACTCACCAATTAGGTTGGGCTGGCTGGACTGTATGCCCCAGGGATCTGCCAGTCTCTGCCTCCCTAGTGCTGGGGTTCCCACACTTTTATGAATGTGCTGGAGGTGGACTCAGGCAAGCACTTCCCTGAGTCGTCTCCCTGTGTATCAGTTGGTGTGACATTGCTAACTGGACAGGGACACTGGTCTGAGACACCACACTATTTTAGAACTAAGTGCGAATATTGTGATCACCGTGATACTGTGTGGCTCTGCCAGGGAGCTTGCTCCTTCAAGCTTCATTGGCTAAGCTCTCTTTCAGTATAAAAACTCCGTCCAAGCTAAGCACAGAAAACACCATTTCCTGCTCCTATACAAATCACTAAATGGCCTCAAACCTTGGTAGGACAGAGGAAATAGAAAAACTAACATCTTTTATTGGTGGCACACACCTTTAACCCCAGCCAGCACCCAGGAAGCAGAGACAGGCGGATCTCTTGAGTTCAAGGTTAGCCCTGTCTATAGTATGAGTTCCAGGACAGCCAGAGCTGTTACACAGAGAGACCTTGTCTCAAATAATAAATAAACAAACACATAGACAGATAAATAAATGTAAAATTCAAAATAGTGGTGTAGCTTTGTGGTAGAGCAGGAGCTGTTGAGTTCAGTCTGTAGCATAAACAAACCACAGCCCAAACACACACACACACACACAGGTATACACAAATACAACAACCCAAATACACACAAATACAAAACAGTACTTGTAACATGCCAGATATGCCCTTTATATGAGATAAAGATGAAAACCCAGAGTCCACAGGCTGGAGCTGTAGTTCAGTAGTAGGTCATTTGCCCAATATGCATGAGGTCCTGGGTTCAGTCCCCAGGTCCTGGGAGAAAGGGAGCTGTAAATACAACATAGTAAGGGAATGCCATCACTACAGCACTGACTTGAAGCAAAATCAGGAAAAGCTCTGAAGCAGCCGAGACGAAAGGCCCTGTGAGAACTGTTGTGTTAATGAGCTTATGGACACTGTCACTGCCTTTGCAGTCGGGGCTCCCACCTAACTATGACGGTCCATTCGATGAGTTCTCAGCTTCATTGGGGCATTTCCCTCCAACCTGCCAATTCGGGGGAAGCTGCTACTTAGATGTTAGGCTGGATAGTTTAATGTCAACTTGACACAAGCTAAAGTCATCCAAGAGAAGGGATCCTCAATTAAGAAAATGCCTCCATAGGACTGAGCTGTAGGCTAGCCTGTAGGGCATTTTCAAAATTAATGATGGATGGGGGAAGGCCCAACACTTTGTGGGTGGTGTCATCCCTGGGCTGGTGGTGTTTTTAGGTTCTGAAAGAAAGCAGGTTGGGCAAGCCATGGAGGAGCAAGTCGGTAAGCAGCACCCTTCCATGGCTTCCTCCAGGTTTCTGCCCTGTTTGAGTCCCTGTCCTGACTTACTTTGATGATGAGCAGTGATGTGGAAGTGTAAGCCAAGTTAACCCTTTCCTTTCCAACTTGCTTTTTGGTCATGGTGTCTTGTTGCAGCAATAGAAACCCTAACTAAAGTTGGTGCCGGCATAGTGGGGGTGTTGCCATGACAGACTTGACCATGTTTGGGGGAGGCCTGTCGAAGGACTTGGAAGTTTGGGCTAGAAAAGCATTTAGTGTTGAGAGCTCGGTGGGAGGTTCTGTATGAGCTTGGGAGATAAGAATGTTGAGAGCAGAACAAGGCAGAGGCCTGACTTGTGCAGCTCCAGAGGGAAGTTTAAAGACTCAGGGCCGTTTGCTCTTTTGAATTAAGAGTCTGTCACTTTGGTCAGCTGGGGCTGAAAAGTCAACCTAATTAACAAGAGACCAGCACCTTTGAAGTGAAATCTTTGTGTCACTTAGAAAATTGGCACTAGTTAGCTGGAGCTAAGAAATTCGTGGTGATTAAGAAGAGACTAGTATCTCTGAGGTGAATTATTCTGGGAAGTGTTCCCTCAGAGTCGGCACACAGAAGCTGTGGCTGAGAAGTGGACAAGGTTGTACCTCCATCTGGCAGCTGGTTGAACTTGGTAGAGTCATCCAGGTGGTACAGATTTTGAAGGTATGAAGGGGATATGGAGAGCACCTGAGGCTTGGTGCTATGAGAACGGCCACTGGTGAAAGCTCAGCCCAGTTGCAGCAGAAGACTCTGGCAGTTTGGGAGATGTCAGTGCCATGGGATGACAACCAAGAACAGCAGCAGCAATAGAGCCAGCTAGAACCTAGAGGACAAGCTGTGTGTCTGCAGGGGGCAGGGCCAGAGAAGTGGCCAAAGCTCCTTGGAAGAACTCAGAAGATTAGAGAATTCCAGATAATTGGACGTTGACTTATTACACTGTAGGAATTTCTTTTTGCTTTGATCTGATAGTGACTGTGCCCTGGTTCTATCCTCTTGAAGTCAGAAGGTATTAGCTTAATTTTGATTTGTTGTTGTTGTTGTTTATTTTGTTTCTTGAGACAGGGTATCTCTGGGTAACAGTCCCAGTTGTCCCAGAACTCACTGTGTAGATTAGGCTGGCCCAAACTCACAGAGATCCACCTGCCTATATCTCCTGAGTGTTGGGTTTAAATGTGTTCACCGCCATGCCTGGCTGAGTTTGATTTTTATAGGAGCCCACAGCTGAAAGGCTTTAAAGTTTTAAAAGAGATTTTGGATTTGTTAAAGAGATTGGATATTTTAAAGACACTGAATTTTTAATTTGTTTGAATTTGTAAGATTGTGGGACTTTTGAAGTTATTCATGTTTTTAATGAGAGATCTTGGGGATGAATGAGAAAGAGGTTGTGGCTTTAAAGTGATGTCTGTGTGTCAAGTGGATACGAATAAGGGGTCAATTGTGTCAGATAGTTTTGTGTAAATTTGGAGTCATCTGAGAGGAAGCAACCTCAATGAACAAAAGTGGCCCACTAAGCAGCCCTCCTTCATGGCCTGTGAACCAGCTCCTAACTCCAGGTTCCTGCCTGTTTGAGTCCCTGTCCTGTCTGGGGATGGATAGTGCTGTGGAAGTGTAAGCCAAATAATCCCTTTCCTCCCCTAGTTGCTTAGGTCACGGTGTTTTGTTGCATCAAAAGAAACAGTAATCAATGTTGGGACCACACTTCTTCCTAAGTGTTGCTAAAGTCACAGCAGTTTCACAATGTTCTCAAACAGTAGGAACCATGTATGCTGTAGTTGGATTTTTCTTTGGGCCACCAGCTCACAAAAAAATGACACAGAGATTTAATTATGAACGATTGGCATTCGTTTAGGCTTTTTTTTTTTCCTCTTCCCAGGAGACAGAGTTTCTCTGTATAGCCCAAGCTGTCTTGGAACTTGCTGTGTAGACTGGCCTCTAACTCTGAGACCTTCTGCTTCTGTCTCCCAAGTGCTGGGATTAAAGGTGTGCACCACCACTGCCCCGCTAAAGATTTTTTATTATTTAAAAAATTATGAAATTGTTAGATTGACATACTGTTGTGAAAGATGTGTCTTTGCCAGGGCGTCTTCTGATTGTTTTAGTAAAGAGCTGAGTGGCCAATAGCCAAACAGGAAGAGGTCAGGTGGGACTTCCGGGCAGAGAGCGAAGGGGAGAAACCCTGTCTGAAAAAAAATAACACTGCTATCAAGGAAGACAGTGTGTGTGTGTGTGTGTGTGTGTGTGTGTGTGTGTGTGTGTGTATGTGTGTCTCTGTGTGTGTGTGTGCATGTGTATATACATGTGTGTGTTAGTGTATGTATGTGTGTGTATTAGTGTATGTATGTGTGTGTGTGAGTGTATGCATGTGTGTGTGAGTGTATGCGTGTGTGTGTGTGTGTGTGTGAGTGTGTGTGTGTGTGTGTGTGTGTGTGTGTGTGTGTGTGTGTGTGTGTGTGTGTGTCTGCGCAAGAATGCTTGTATGCAGTGCACGCATTGCCTTGGCACCCATGTGGAGGTCTGAAGACAGCTTCGGAATCTGATCTCTTCCTCCTTGTTGAGGCACACTCTCTTCTTGTTGAAACTTCATATTTTATATTCAAATTTTTCCCTTAAGGTCCTAGGGAAAGGAATTATTAAAAATAATCCATGAAACAATCTTGGCAAACACACCTACAGGATGAGAAGATAATGAGCAATGCTTTCAAGACAAGGTCACTGTTTGAACCGTATCTTGGCAAAAAGCAGTTAAAGACACACACACACACAACTGTAAGATGCTGGCCGTGCACTTTGTATGGGACCACGGCTGAGAGAGGCAGGGAGGAAGACTGGGAGGACATACTCTGGGCTGTGTTATACATGGAGGTAGCCGCAGAGAAACTGGCTGGGTTGCCGCATGCCTGCTATTGGTATCTTCGGTCTGCCCTAACAACATGTGCCTTCATTTCTTTCAAACCTTATTTTTTTGGCACCAAAGAATAGAAAGATGATTCATCCACCAGTGGGCGGTGGTGATGAACGACTTTAATCCCAACACTAGGGAGGCAGAGGCAGGCGGATCTCTGTGAGTTTGAGGCCAGCCTGGTCTACAGAGCGAGTGCCAGGACAGACTCCAAAGCTACAGAGAAACCCTGTCTCGAAACTCCCCCGCCCCCAAAATGACTCCTCTCCTCACCTCCCTGAGTGGATACCAGATATCCACAGAGGACAGATATCTAATAAACACATTTGGGGGGGTGACCCAATGAGTTTGATTGAAGTTGGTCTCAGGAGTATGGGTGAGGGTTTATGTACTGGAGAAACAGGTAATTTACCGGTGGCTACACCATTGAAGAGAATGTCTTTCCTTCCCTCAGCTACCATTACTAGCCCACAGGTCCTTAGGGAGGTTAAACAAAACAAAACAAAAACAAAAACAAAATGATAAGCAATGAAGAAGAAATCCAGAGCATGTGTAGTGTGAGCAGTCCCCCTCTGTGGCTAGGAAACCCTGGAGAATATATGCTCTGGTGAAGACATTGGGAGGTACTTTTCTGGGTTATAATATTCATGGTCCGACCAAGTGCAGTTTTCCCTCTGGCTGCTGGACAACTGGAACAATGCACCCCATGACCTGGGGTTTCCCCAGGAGTGGCATGTTGTGAGAAGCAAAGGTCTCGCTGCCAGTCAGAAGAGGACCTTGATGGAGAGGAAGAGGCTTCATCCAGTATGACAGCTTGTCAGACCACCTTGTCTGGAGCTCAGAGGCTGTCCAGGGTGGGACAGCCTGGTGGGACACTCTGCAGGGACCGCCTAACTGTGCTTCTCTCTTGCCCTCTCTCAAAGTCTAACCATTGGGTCAGGACCTCTCACTACATGGTCTGTTCTTTTCCCCAGTGTGGCCACAAAGTATCATATCTCTGTACTCTGCCACTATTATCTATCTCCTAATTAGGGTTGTAAGAGTGGGGTTTTGTCCCAGAAACTCTGGCGACAATTTCTGCAAGTCATTTTTGCAGTCTTGGTCTCTTTCATGTTGTTAAATTGTTTTAAGTGGCCATGTATTTTTGTTCTTTGGACCTCAGATGCAGAGAACTATTAACTTCTTAGTTCATAGCATATTATCAATGTCAGTGTCTATAAGGCCTTCGTCTGTCTTGCTTTAATTTGTTTTAGTTTTGGTTTTGTTTTGTTTTTTGAGACAGGGTTTCTCTGTGGCTTTGGAGGATGTCTTGGCACTAGCTCTGTAGACCAGGCTGGTCTCGAACTCAAAGAGATCCACCTGCCTCTGCCTCCCGAGTGCTGGGACTAAAGGCTCGAGACATCACCGCCTGGCCTGGCTTAGTATTTTTATACATATGGATGACTTTTAAAATTAGAACAATATGCAGTAATGTTTCCAGAAGGTACTTTATCAGTCACAAATCTGAGAGGATGGAAGGAGTGTTGGATTGCAGGTCCTGTTCTGTCCAGGGCTGAATTTGGAATTGCTTACCTTCTCAGCTTGCATGAGGGTAGAGATGGGACTAGAACATCAGTTCATTTGTCCTTGGAATATTTGGTTTAGCTCCCAGCAGGATTTCATGCAGTCAGTGTAATGGGCTTAAAATAGTGCTCCACCAAGATGTGAGGTAAGGGGATGTGGGGCAGCCAGGAGAAACCTTGCCGCCCCCCCCAGCAAAGTTATCACAGGCGAGGTGCAGACTAAATAAGAGGGTTGCTTCGTTCCACAGTTCTGAAAGTTAGAAGCTCACAAGCAAGGCAGAAACTGAGCCTCTCTCTTGCAAGGTTACAGGGGAGAATCTGTTGTGGCCTCTAACTGCTGTTTTGTAGCTCCAGGTTTTCCTTATTCCTGGGTTTTCTGTTGTCAGGGGTTTGCTGGGTCTGTCTCTAGGTCTGGCTTGTTACAAGGACGTCGGTCATTTCAAATCTGGGTCTACTCGAAGACTTTATTTTCTGACTTGACCTCTGTGTAGATTCTATCCCTCTTTAAACACTTTGGTGTGGTGGGAATTTTGGGTTGCAAATACAGTTGGACATGAATCCTGTCCTTACTGCTCACTGGTGGCATCACTCATCACCTGATTTCTTCTTGTAGAACGGGATGCTCTTGACTGAGGAGGGTAGCGGTGTGGCAGCGGCTGAGATGCTAGGCTTGGCTTTGCTGTCCCAGGTTCTCAGATAAAACGTTTAATGTCTGTATTTGGTTTTAGCACTAGACCAGTGCTTCCTCCAGCGGCCACATGTCCCCCATCCTTGTCACCAGTTATAATTTGCAGGCCACTTTTTAGGTGATGTCCATATGAAACATTTATGGCAATGCCAACCCAGACAGGACAATTCATTGACTAATAAGATAATGTTGTGTCGGTGGGAAGAAGGTGCACCTCCCAGATACAGAGACCAACACTTCCTAATCCTGCCTCATCCCAGTGCCTTTTAGTGTGACCTGACTGACAATTTCTTGAGACAAGTCATAGAGGGCCAAGGTTACCCACAGATTAAACAGATTGCCCCCTTTATGAGCAGTGAATGTTTGGAAGTTTAGTTTTTAGTACTGTGTTGGAAAAGAAACTGTGGTCTGTTTCGGAAGAACCAGGTGCTAATTTCTGTGAACCGGACACTCTTGGCCACTTCTTTTTCTTTGGATTAATTATGTTGACTGTGGACTTTAATTACATCAACAGTGCAAATATGAAAATGTCAGCTGAAAGTACTGTTGCTGAGTGCTGCAACTTTTTGATGTCCGGGGCAGTCTAAAGCAAACTATTTTTCTTTCTGAATTCTCCTTTAGTTTTAGTTTTTTTCTTCTTTGCTGGCCTGTGTTAAGTTGAATAGCTGCTTTAGAGTATCAACGGTGTAGTAATTGTAGAATGTTTGTTGGGAATCATTTAAAGCAAGTGTTTCCTAGGGCCACACTGTACGGTGTTTATCGGTGTTTTTACATTTGTTTATAGACTGCATCTATTGCAATTGTTGCAAACAGCTTAAGCAAAACGCTAACATAAATGTGGCAAAAAAATCAAATTTATAAGTCAATCCAGTGGTTTTGGTGTGCAACAGTGTATACACACACCAGACCACATGCCAATGTATATACCCTTGTAGGCCATTACGGCCCTTTTTTTAGAATAGGTGCAAATGCAAATCGAGCCAGCAGCTGTCCACTAATTACAAAGTAGCCAGCACAGCCGACTCCGGTGTCAGCGGCCTGAAGAGAGCACACTCAGCGGCACCCAGTTCGGCCGAGGACGGAGAACGAATTGAAAAAAGAAAAAAGAAAAGGGCAGCATCCCGGCGAAGACTCGACGGTTCAGGCCAAGTGGGCAGATTAGGAATCAGGAAACCGAGGCGGCTCAAGACGAGCAAGCACCAAAAAATCATAAATAAAAGAACCAAAACAGAAACCCCCGACGCTGGGGTTGGCCCAGGCTGGGATTCCGATGCAGGAGCCGGGGGAGCCGGCGTCGGGGAGCGTGCCCAGCCTGGAAAGTTTCTGCGCGGCCCGGGCGCGGCCCCGGTCTCATCAAGGCGGCGGCGGCGCGCGCGCTCGGCGGCAGCCGGGCCGGGCCGGGCTTCCTGAGGTGAGCCTGCCGGGCAGGCCGGGGCCGGCCCGGGGCCGGGCCCGGGCCGGGCGGGCTCACCGGGCGGCCTGCTCGCCTCCGTCCCTTCCTGCTCCCGGCCTGCGCGGGCGGGGCTGCGGGCGGGAGCGCGCGGCGGCCGGGCCGCAGTCGGCGCGGGAGCGCGCGCGAGGGCGGGGCGGGCGCTCGCAGGCTCGCTCTCCCGCAGGCTCGCTCTCCGGCAGGCTCGCTCGCTCGCTCGCTCGCTCGTCGCCCGGCCGGCCCTCGCCCCCGTCCCGCCCGTCCCGCCGTCCCGCCCGTCCGGTCCGCCGCCCGCCGCCCGTCCGTCCCCTCCCCCGAGCGGGCGGATCACGCGCCCTCCTCTGACTCTCGTAGCGGGCCCGAGCTCCGAATTTATCCTTCACGTGACCCGAGGGGGGTTGGGTGGTTGGCTGGGGGACGGGGCCGAGAGGGGAGAGGAGGGAACGGAATCCGCCGTCTCCCGGGCAACAGGCCCCGCCCGCCGGCCGGGGGCCGGGGGAGGGGGCGGGGGGAGGAGGACGTCAGCGCGTCAGCCGGGGTTTTGCGCTTTGATTGACAGTTGCCATAGCGACCGGGTCGGTCCGTCGCCATTTTGTTGGTTGGTTTTTTTTTAAACCCTTTCGCTTCCCGCCCGAATAATAATAAAAAGCCCCATTGGAGTGAGGCGGGGGTGGCGGCGGCAACCGCGGCGGGGGGATCCGGGGAGCCTGCTGCCGTCGCTGCTGCCGATCGCCGCCCGGGTCGGCCTGAGCGCGCCGAGTCCCCGAGCGGCGGGTGCGGGCGCCGCCGCCGCTTCTGCTGCCGCCGCCGCCGCCGCCGCCGCGAGCGTCGAGCGGCGAGCGGGCGAGCGGGCGGGACCGGTGCGAGTGTGAGGGAGCGTGTGCGAGGAGGGCGCAGTGTGCGCGCGTGAGTGTGCGCGAGTGTCCTGTGCGGGATCGGGGGCGGGCGAGGGGGCGAGCGGGCGGGTCCGGGCTCTCCTGCGGAGCCGCCGCCGCCGCCGCCGCCGCTGCCGCCGCCGCCGCCGCCGCTCGGGCCCCGCGCCGCTCGCCCCGCTCGCCCGCTCGCCGGCCGCTCGCTGCGCAGCTTCGGAGCGCGCGCCATTTTGTGAGATTTTACAAAATCCTCGCCGGGGAGAAGCGGCCGCCGCCGCCGCCCTCCGCGCCGGGCCCGCCGTCGGCACTCGGGGGCCCGGGGACTGCGGTATTTGCCGGGGAGGGGCTGTCGCCTCCCCGGCCGCGGGCCCCGCGGGCCCCGCCAGCCCGCCGGACGCCGCACGGACGGACGGACGGACGACGGACCCTGAGCAGCGCGGCTGCGGCGCGGAGCCGGGCGCCGGGGGCGGAGAGAGGCGGCCGGGGCGGCGCTGGCTGCGGAGGCCGCGGCGCGGGAGCTCGAGGCGAGACTCGCCGGAGGGAGGCGGCGCCAGCCATCGTCCCGGTGAGTGTCCGCCCCGCCCGCTCGCCCGCTCGCCCCGCCCGGCTCGCCCGGCGCGGCGCGGGCCTGCTGCGCGCGGCTTCCCGGGGCCTGCGAGCCCGCCGGGCCTCGCGGACGGGACGGCGGAGAGGAGGGGAGGAGGAGGAGGGAGGGACCCTGCCATCTAGAGCGCGGGGCGGCGGGGCCGCGGCCGCGGGAGGGAGCCGGGCTCGCCGGGCGGGTTCCCCCAGGAAAGTTGCGGCGGGTGGGACCCGCGCGCGGCCTCGGCCTCCCCTCCGGGGCGCAGCGGGGCCGGCGGCGGCCGTGTCCCCCTCCGCCTCCCCCTCCTCCTCCTCCTCCTCCTCGTCCTCTGCCCCAGCTCCTCCCTCGTCCCTCCTCCCGGTCCCACCGGCGTGCGGGCCGCCGGCCTCCGAGGCAAGGACAATGCGCGGGTTAGGAACGCGGGGCCGGGCCGGGAGGCCGGGCAGGGCCGGCTCGCCCGCTCGCCCGCCGTCTGCCAGGCCCTGTGGGCCGGCCCGGCCCGGGACCGACTGCTGCGCTCGCCCGGGCGAGCTGGCCGCCGCCGGCGGGGCCCGGCGTGACCTGCTCGGCCGCGGGAGGGGACCCGGGCTGGCGTGGGTCCCCCCCCGCGGTCGCCGCCCGAAACTTCGCCCGGCCCCGGCGGCCCGACAGGCGCAGAGCGGCCGGAGGCCCGCAGGCCCCGCGCTGCCCAGGCCCCTCCTGCCCCGAAATAGTTTAAAAACGGCAGGCGGGCGGGCGAGCGGGCGGGCGGCGGGCGGGCGGGCGAGCCCGTGAGTCAGGCGGTGACTCCGGCGACCTGAATGCTGTCATGCAGGGGCAGCACCGTTGGCTTCTCGAGCTCTGCCAGGGCGCCAGGAAATGCACCCGGCAGCGGCGTTTTCACCCCCAAAGACCGGTGCCAGGCGGCCTCAGCTGCAGTTTGACATATTCCCTGGCCTAACCGACCAGTAGGGAGTGTTACCCATTTTACAGACGCGCAGACTGAGCCTAGAGGAGGCCAGTGACTAGTCCAAGGTCATGCAACCTGGACTCCAGGAAGGCAGATGTCAGTTGTCAGCCTGATCCTCAGCTTGTGACTTCTTGTTAAGTGCCGTGTGATGACTCAGGGCTCCTCAGCCTACAGACTGTTTGGGGACAGGCTTTGGTGGAGTTAATTTAGGATTGCAGAAGAGCAGTTCAGATGAGAGCCCTCTTAATAAAACTTGTCACTCCCTCCCCGGAAGCAAACTAGGCAGCTTTTGTTCTTCACATTTCATTGTCATTATAGTATAGAATTCTTCTTCTTCTTCTTCTTCTTCTTCTTCTTCTTCTTCTTCTTCTTCTTCTTCTTTTTGTATATTGATAAGTCGTAAAGTTTGGTGTAAAGTTATTTTGTATTTCTTTAAATTGTTTTATTTCTATTTTGACCCTTTTGGACTTTGCATTATTAAATAACTATTAAGTACTTTGATTTGTGATGTCAGCAATGTAGTGGAATTACTTTCTGTTTCTTAAGTTTCTCTTTTTAATTATTCTTAAAGAATTACATTTCCAGATAGACTGTAAATGGGAGACAGGAACTCAGATTTCACTGGTTAAGATTTAAAAGGAATAGTGTTTAAGAAAGTTTATTTGGTTATGGTCAGTGGATCTTTAGGGTACATGTCTTAAAGAGCCCTTCCATGTGGAGCATTTGCCTTGGCATGGCAGCGGTGTCTATGGTAGCTGTCCAAGTGGAGTTAGACTTCAGATCTTGCCAAAAACTTAAGACTCTGGTCACCATCTCCTGTAAAAATGGGTACAGAATGTTCATTTTTACCCCAGAGAGGCATAAGCTCAGAGATTATTCTGGAAGGGTCACCCCTTGTGTCTGTAAGGACACACAGTTTCTTATACCTGGTTGATGTTGAGGGGGTAGAATGTTGAAGGGGGTAGAATGGAATGGATGGTAGTTGACTAAATGATCTGGTGAGATCTTTCTGAAGACATTTTGGTGTGTCACATAGTAAAACTTTAACCTCAACCATTACTGTGTGCTAGAGATTGAAAAAATTCCATCCAAAGTAACATGGATAGTCAAAAGACCCTTGGCCAGAGAATCTCCCTTGAGAGCTTGGGCTCTCACCTAGTTTTATTTATGGCTTCCTGTGTTTGTGACTTAGCATGGGAGTGAAGAGTGGTGAACACTGGAGTCAAGGAATTTAGGTTTGCACAGTGCTGTGAGTACCTCTGAAAGTAAAGACACCTTACCTTGTTACAGACACAGCACACCGGGAACTTCGTCATGCATGTTATGTAACTGTGAAGAAAGTACTATGTACGTTTACTTTTGGGTATTACTTTTAAACCTTTTTTCAAATAGCACAAAAATTTAAGTCACACAGGTGTTGAAGAGTGTATGGTTGGCATATGTCTGTGTAGAATTTTGGATGACAAAGAACTGTTTTGTGCTCTATGACATGAGTAGCAAGACTCGGAGAGGGTGCGCTTAAGTTGTGACTGTCTTAGTAGTTGTGAACAGATGTGTGTTTATTTGTCATTTTCCTCCTGTTACAAAGAACTCCCACTTTGTACCTGCCTGCCAGTGCCCCTCCTCCCAGGAATGCCCCTTCTGCCTCTCAAGAAAGAGCTTGACCTCCAAACCCAGCAAACACCATGAGCTTCCAGAAAGTCTCTGCTGGCAAGAACTTGGCTCTGTACTTGCAATTATTAGTCTTAATAATTCTGTGGTATTCCTAAGCAGTAACTTGGCACTAACAGCCTACTTTCTGTTGAGTGTTTTGGTGGGTTTTCCTCCATCTGTACTTGTCTATTTTCATTTTAGAAGCCAAACTCTTGCTTGGAAATATCAGTTAGGGTCACCTGAAACTTGACAGCACACTTTCCCTGTCACAGTGAGCTGTACTACCAGAATAGTTAGTAGTGTCTGGGAGGGACCCTGTGTTGTCCTGGCCATTGGCAGTATTTGTTGGTGAGACCAATGCTTGCACAATTTGGGATTACAAAACGTAGGAGTTAAAATTGGTGTTTAATTACTTGGAAAAAAGTCATTAAGTCATTTCAGGTTACCTAAAGTTTCTCCTTTGTTGTCCCTAAATGAAGGAATCTTGTGAAATCTTGCCTCTTGTCAATTTTGTAGTGTTGGGCTGGAGTGTGAAGTCTGTTGTTGGGTATGTGAGAGTTGAACACAGGTATCACATGACTAAAACAAAGGTTCATATTAGATAATGTAGGCCAGTCTAATTTTTTAAATTTTAGCTTCATTTTGGCATCTAAAACAAACTGATGGAAATGCGTTGCATTTATATAAAACAGCTATTCTTTTTAAAGTTGTACTTTGGTTTTGAGATTGTCCTTGGAGAGTTGTGTGATGAGTTACAGTTCTTGGTTGAGAAGGGACCCTTACATTGAACGTGTAAACTTCTGTGGCTCTTCCAAGGCATACTTTTTTGTTGACAAAGAACCACATTGCGTTCTTGGCAGTTCTTCATAGAAGGCACCTTTTTAAATAGTTTTTTTTTTAAGTTTATATATTATTGTTAATAAAATGAATTTTGACAAGATAAATAATTTTTGATTAATGGACATGTGCATATGTAATATAATAGTCACTTTAAAAATATCTCTTGATGATGAGTCATTTTATCATCCCCAGTTGAAATCTCATAATTGAAATGCCTTGCTCTCTGGGAGCCTCCTGTGAGGACAGTCTGGCATGGGATGGAGCTGGCTATCACAAGGCATCAACTCTTCTTTAAGTAGCATCCTCATTGTCAAATAAGCACTAACTGTTTTTGTTCCTTCCCTATTGTTTTTAAAGTTTAAAAAACAAAGCACTCTTTCAGTGTTGAGTAGATTTTTTTTATGTAGAGCTATTAATGGGATCCATGGTTAGGTTTAATGTCCTGGAGCACACATTTGAGTAGAAGGTTGTTGAGACTGTGACGTCTCTCCCAGATCAGCCTGGTGCCCATCGTGGAGCTCTGGGGAGACCACCTGCCTTTGAGATAGTGAGCATGGCTCCACTCAGGCTGCACAGTCTGAGTAGCAGCAGGGAGTGACTTCGGATCCGGGTCTCAGCATGGGTTTCCTCACCTGTGACAGGTTCTTGTGCACATGCCCAATGAGCACGTCTCCCTTCAGACACACTTAGTCTTTCCTTCTCAGCATTACTGCTCAGAGATGCCCTTGTGGTGGTGGTGGGGGGTTAGACCTGGGACTTGACACACACTGGGTAAGCGCTCTTCCATAGGCCTCCCACCCCACCCCCACCCCCACCCCAAGCCAAGCAGGACTTTCTACTTTGTTTCATAACCTTTACTGTTGATAGCTGTGCAGTGAGTCATCAGTGATTTATATATACTTATTCATTTAATGTCCATCTCTTCCTCTCCATTAGTTTGTAAGGTCCACTTGGACAGCAGTATGTCCTTTCTTCATGTGCTATTGGTCAGATTTAGTCATGTGACTTAGCTGCACAGGAGGCTGGGATTTGTGGTCTTTGGTAGCATGGCTAAACACTTGCTTCTACTATGGACACATGCAGAATGAAGGAAGAATAAACATTGCTTGTTCATTCCCACATGTTTTGGAAGAAATCTCTGAAAATAAGACAGTTTATTGAATAGCACTGTTCAGTTATTGGTCATTAAGCTTTTTGTGCTCTAGTTTGCAAATTCAAGTAGGTTGTTGAAATGAATTTGTACTTTTTTTGTGGTGGAGGTCTTTAGGGCTTAGTATTATTTTACCGACACTATTTTCTGAGAGAAACATATTCTTTATAGTTGTGATTATATCATGTGAATAATGTAATCTAAACTTTTGATTTCCCCTGAGTCTGCTCTGGCCCACACTGTGTGTGGTCCTCCTTGTGACAACAGCAGATAGCACTAGGCCAACTCTTGGGTCTTGTCGGGCTTTCAGTGTGTGAGAACAGTGACTTAGGGTCCATACATCCACTACTAGGTGCCCCCCCTCCCCGCCACCCACCCCCTTCTGTGAAGAATGGGAGACCGGTCTTCCTTTCAGTTGTTCGTGGATCTAGCTGGGAGGGGACTTCTCTCTTCTGGAGAACCTGCCAGGGTTTAGATATTTTTGTACAGTGTTTGGATGACCTCTGGGATGAGCTTCCTTCCTAAGGATCCAGGTCATCCTGATGCATCACATATGCCTGAGAAACTCTGAGGAGTTGATTAATCCTGCCTTACAGAGGAGTGCAGAGAAACCACTGTCTGAGCACTGGCTGGACCTTGGCCTCCTCATTTGTTCTCTATGTAAGGGACTGCCCGGCTAGAGGACCAGGGTTTAAGGTGCACCTGTCTCAGCCTGCTCACCAGACAGGAATGTTAGTCAGAGGAGTAGTTCCAGGTTAGAGGTGAAGTTTTTATCAGGTGTGGTTCATAGCAGGACTCTGGTAGGTGACATTGGGGTGGGTGGGTTGGTGGGAACTTGGTGTGATTAGATGGGACAAACACAAAATTACTCCCTTTCCTTCTTACCTGGTTGCTTACAGTTTGCTCCAGTAGGTTCTCTAATTGAAAATGGAAGTAAGCTCTGAGGAATACCCTTTACCTCTTAGCAGGTTGGCACTTTTATCACTCAGGTGTCACTTTAGAGACCAGAGGTCACCTGAACTAAATAAGAGCCTTTTGGGAGGTTACCTGTACTTTTTCCTGAGGAAAAATGGTGTCTGTGACAGCTACCACTTGGTGCCATTGTTGTGGGCAGGTTTAGGAGCAACTTCTGTGGGAGTTAAGGTTGGTGTCTTCCAGTCACTAGATATGGTGACCCCCCGGGGGTCACTCTGCTTGGAACCTTCTGGGTTTAATTACCAGACTGAGCATCCCTGCTCTTAGTGTCTCTTCCCCCCACGGGGTCTGCATGTATTTCATGTGCAGTTCTGATCATGGAGGCAATTCTAGTTTTGTTCATTACTACTATTATTATTTTTTATTTCATGTGCATTGGTGTTTTACCCCAATATATGTTTGTGTAAAGGTGTCAGATCCCCTGGAACTGGAGTTACAGACAGTTGTGAGCTGTCATGTGAGTGCTGGGATTTGAACCCAGGTCCTCTGGGAGAGCATCAAATGTTCCTAACCACTGAACCATTGCTCCAGCGTGGCAATTCTGGTTTTTAAAGATAAACGAGGCAGATATACTCACTTAAACAAGTGCTGTGGGATGTTGTCACGGTTCTTAGTCAGTGCTCATAGTTTTTCTCCTAGTTCTGTGTATATTCATGTACATCACAAATGCATTACACCAGAACTGTACTAGATACAGTCCTTTAGCTTACCCTGAGGTAGCGACTCACTGGTGCCCTGATATTAGTCTTGGATTCACTCTGTGTCCCAGGCAGGCGTTGAGCTCAGAGCCTCCTGCTTCAGCCTCTGGAGTAGCTGGGATTAAAGGCCTGTGTCACCTGGCCTGGCTTTATTTATTTTGGTGACAGGCTCTCTCTTTAGACTGGTGTGGGATTCACTGTGCAGCTCACGCTGGCCTGAAACTCCTAGTAGTCCTCCTCCTTCGTTTCAGCTGCTGGGATTATAGGAATGAGCTACCTGGCCTGACCTCCATGTATGCGGGTTTTTGTTTGTTTTTTTGTTTTGTTTTGTTTTTGTTTTCCTAAATTGTTTTTGTTTTGATGACAAGATCTCACTGTGTACATCTGACTGTATATGTGTGTATGAGTGTATGTCATGTGTGTTAAGTACCCATGGGTGCGGAAGAGCTTACAGGCAGTTATAAGTCTCCTGCTTGGTTACTGGGAACTAAATTAGGGTCCTCTGGAAGAGTGGTATGAGCTCTTGAGCATGGGGCCATCTTTCTTATAACATAGACCCAACTGTCCCCTCCCTCCCCTTCCCTTCTCTCCCCTCCCCTCCCCTTCCCTCCTCTCCCTCCCCTCTCTGTCTTTCTTGATAGATCTCATCAAACCCAGGCTATCTTGACCTCCTTACCCTCCTGTCTCAGTCTCTGGGATGCTGTTACAGGCATGTGTCAGTCGTGCCCGCTTTATATCATGCTAGGGTTCAAACCTGAGGATTCATGGGTTATAGGCAAGTACTCTAACAGTTGAGATACACCCCTAGCCCTTCCTTGTCAGGTGCTTTGTTTCTTTGTTGTTTTGATTGGGAACTATTTCATTTTATGTGCATTCTTTCGTTTAGTAGCTCTCATGAAGGGACATGAAAATTGTCTTCATACTTCACTGTTTTAAACAGTGCCACTCTAGTTCACTGATTGGGACATATAATTGTCCTCTGAGCATTTGCTGTAGGGTACCATTTATAAGGGAAACTGTGCCAGCTATAAGCATATTTGGATGTATATTGCCAAATTGTCTTCTAAAATATAGTATCTGTTTATATGTGTTTACCATCAGTGTCTCAAGAGTGCATTTCCCTAATTCTTTTTTTGTTTTGTTTTTGATTTTGGACACAGGGTTTCTCTGTGTAGCCCTGGCTGCCTCAGAACTCACTCTGGAGACCAGGCTGGCCTAAAACTCACAGAGATCTGCCTGCCTCTGCCTCCTGAGTACTGGGATTAGAGGGGTGTGCTACCACCACCCAGCCAAGGCCTAGGTTTTTAAATAACAAAGTACTCACTCTTTGTTAGATACATAGTTAAGGATAGCTAATTATTTTCTGGTTCCTTTATCCTGTTGAATAAGGGATGTTTTGGTAAATTATAAAAGTCTAGAAAAGGGACTTCTTTTTCAGTTGAGAAAATGTCTTCACGTCCTTCATATGGGATGTGAGTGGTGGTCCTGTTTGTTGCAGATGTGAAGGGGATCTAACTGCTTTCCATAGATGTGCATTCAGAGAAAGCTGAGTGCAGGCACAACACTTAGATGAGCATTCAAGGAAAAGTGAGTGAGGGCAAGACTGGTGGCTGAGAGGCGCTGCGGTGTGAAGAGCCCATGGGGCACAGGGAGGTGAGCTGGCTTGAGCAAGGTTCTGGACAGTAGGTGTTTCCTGTGCTGAGGAGAGGGGAGGAGACGGGAGGGAGAGGGGAGAGAAGATAGACAAAGCTGAAGGGGAGGAAGGAGGAGGAGACTTTGAAGGGCTGAGGTCTCTGGCAGGTGTTGCCGTGAGGAGTGTTTGGGGGTTGATAGGTCTGTGAGACAGAGAAAGGGAGAAGCCAGAAGACAAAGGGCGTAGAAGCTCTCAGTTACATTTTTAGTAGACAGCAAAATGAACTCTGGATTCGTACAACAGTGTGGCTGGGTTTCTGGAGGCAGAAAGCAGGGGAGGTAAGCCAGGCTATGGGAGGGTGAGGTGGGGAGATTGCTTAGGTCCTAAGAGTGGAATGCTTATACTGTTGTGTGATGGTTGAGACGCCTTCCTAACGAGCACTGGAAGGCACCACAGACAGAATTATTAGTGTGTTTTGTGTCTTCTATTATGGTAAGTAGGTGGGAACACTAAGGATGAGAGGGAAAGTGAGTGGTGGGAAGGATTAAGTGGTGTCCTGCTTTACAGTTGGAAACGCAGACCAGCAGAGCCTGTGAGCCCACAGTTTGTACCAGGTGTCTCAGTATTCTTCTCTAAAACTATATGCTCTGTTTATTTGTGCATTTATCTTGATTAGAATACTGATTATTTAAAAAGCATGGTCTTGTGCCGTTATAGAACTACTGATTTATAAGGCAGGATCTCATTATGTATGCATGTATATGTACGCACGCACGCACGCACGCACGCACGCACGCACGCGCACACGCGCACACACACACACACGCACTCCTGGCTTGGAACTCACTCTGTAGACCAGGCTGGCCTTGAATTTACTGAGGTCCTCCTGCCTCTCTCCTGAGTCCTGGGATTAAGGTGTGCACCACCATGTTGGCCAGAACTATTTATTTATTGTGCACCAAACCCCGCCGCCAAACATGGATGCAGCCTGGAAATCAACTCTAAAACGAGCCACTGCTGTTTTGCTGTTATGGAAATATGTCCTGCTGGGAAAATCTGTTTTTTTTTGTTTGTTTGTTTTTGTTCTTTGTTTTAAAGACAGGGTGTCTGTGGCTTTGGAGCCTGTCCTGGAACATGCTCTGTAGACCACGCTGGCCTCATAGAGATCCACCTGCCTCTGCCTCCCGAGTACTGGGAATAAAGGTGTGCACTACCACTGCTTGGCCAGGAAAAATCTTTTACACTTTACTGTGTAGGTTTAAGGATACAATAGACATAAATTAAATTCTCATTAAAGGACATAGGATCTGTGATTTCATGATTTTGAAAAATATTTTTGAAGGTCAAAAATTATCTTAGAGTCTTTTTGACAGTTACTTTTGAGTTACACTATATTTAGATATAAACAAGGCTCTAGTCCTTGACTAATACTGTCTGCTGAGAAGTTTGTTGTGATTTGATCCTTTTTTTCTTAAACAATTGTCATCACCATGGTGACTTTTGCTTTATCTTTATTTATATCAAACACATTTATTATTGATGGATAATTCCTTTTGTGATAGGAAAGATTGTGAAAAGTTCTTCAAAATAGCAGAGATGAGAAAATGAATAGGATATTGAGTCTGTTTCCTTATGGTGGGTGGTTCTGTGGCACAGTTAAAAGGTTGGTACGTGTAGGTAAGTCCATTCATCTTGGAAGTGGCCAGTAGTTAGTTCCTCAGCAGTGTTACAGTCAGGCACGCAGAGGGAAGAGAGGGAAGTTTTTAGGACTCATGACAGATAGTGTGGAGAAGGGCTGTTTGCTGAATAAGTAAGAAATGTAGCCACGTAAAGGATGCAGGCCTCTGGAGGAGGCTAGGGAGTAGAACTTGAGTTGAAAGGGCAGCAGCAGGAGAGATTTGATTGTCTAGAGAAGCAACAGTTCTCTGTCATTAAAGAACAAAAGCACATGTGTGGTACTCAACCGTGGAATCCAGAGGTCAGCCTCTGGTGAGGTTCCTCAGGGTCCTCCCACCTTTCCTTTTGAGACTGTCTTCTCCCCCGGCCGGAATTCCCTGATTAGGCCAGTCTGGTGGGTGGGTGAGTCCCTAGGGATCTGTCTGTCTCTGCCTTTACAGTGTGTGCCACCACCCTCCTCCCCGAATGGGTGCTGGGGTCAAACTCAGGTCCTGATGCCTGCACACCTGCAAGTTTACCTCAGAAGGGTTAGGCGGAGCATCAAGAAGGGCTGGAGGCTGGGCTGGGTTACTCAGTGAGATTAGAAACAAAGTCAAAACCAAAACTGCCCCCAAAACAAAAAACAAAGCCCCCCCCCAACCAACTTCCTTGATGGTGCTGTGACTTTTAGGGTAAAGAGCAAAGGAGTCCTAGAACTCATGTCCTAGGTGACTGACTGATGCTCAGCTCTGTCTGCATCATGTGACTGACCTCTGCATCCTTTCACTGATGCTGTTTGGTCTGGAGTTACTGTCCTGTTTAGGTAACTTCTTTCCTCACTCAATTTTAGCTGAGATACCAATATCACTTTGTTGGGGAAGGCACAGCCCTCACCAGGTTATTCTTAGTTTATAAAATGTCATGTCTGTCTCTTCTTTGTTCATAATACTTACTAAAATAAGTCAGTATTTCAGTGCCTATTTGATGAATCCTCTGCAGACATTGGCAATGTTTTACCCTCGGTGTTTTGTAGTCTTAGGCATTCCAGGAATCTAGTATACTATAAGCACTAAATAAGCATTTATTAAATAAATCAATAAACTTCTTAATTTTTTTTTTTGTTAGTCCCAAGGACCAGAAAACTACAGCAGGGCATATTTGCATTTGAAATAAAGAATAGGACAGGGAATTTGGGAGCCTGGAAAAAGGAAGAAGAGGTGAGACCCCTTGGAGATGAATAAGCTGGAATAAGATGAGTAAGTGGGGTGTGGCAGCAAATTCACACCAGTGTTGAGGCCAGACTGTGGTGAGCGGGAGCTCCAAAGTGACCTCTGGACCACAGGGTGAGACCCTCCTTAAAACAACCACCGGTGAGACTGGCGAGCTCAGTGTGCTGTGCGTAAGAGAAAGAAAATGACTTATTTGTAGATGAATGCTTGTGACTGTCTACTTTATGTTGGGGCGGGCAGAGCTCGAGAGTGAGAATGGGAAGATGGTGCCTTCTGAATTAGAGGAAGAGCCCAGCTTAGTAGTTTATTGGAATTCACACAACTCTTAGTGGGTCTTTGGAGCAGTTTTATTTATTGACTGAGACGGACAGGGTCAGCCTCCAGAGGTGTGCACTCCCTGTCCTCACTGAGAGGAGTCAGCATGGGTACTGCTCCTCACTCGTCACTCCTAGCCAACAGCTGGGATCCAGATCCATTTAAAACTGAGCGGCAGAGAGGTGAAGGTGCAAGTCTGGATGACAACAAGAGTGAGGGAAAGTTTATTGAGTGGAGAGGTTTTCAAAAGTGAATCTTGCACCCGTAGCTAGAAACTTGCCAGGTGCAACAGTTGTTTGTAAGTTTAAGGACAACTTTTTTCTTTTTCTTTTTTTTTTTTTTTTTTTTTTTTGGTTTTTCAAGACAGTGTTTCTCTGTGGCTTTGGAGTCTGTCCTGGAACTCTGTAGACCAGGCTGGTCTGGAACTCACAGAGTTCCTCCTGCCTCTGCCTCCCGAGTGCTGGGAGTTAAGGTGTGCCACCACTGCCAGCAAGTTCTTCACTCCTAACCCCTTCCTGATGGAGAGTTCTTCCCTGGATAGGTTGCTGGGGGGTGGACTCTGCTGGTCTTCATCTGGTGCTGTTAGAAGTAGCTGAGCCACCCAGTTCCCATCCTGCCTGTTCTGCTGCTCGAGGAGCGTCAGACACACTGTGCAGTTTGTGTTCAGTAGCAGCCGAGACAGATGCTTGTGTAGCGTTTAGTTTGTTTTCAGCGGTGTCAGAACAAATGGCAGTGGTTGAGTCTTGAGTCTTCATTGGATGGGCCCTGTGGTTTGCACTGGGTCAGTGTGACCATGGGCCTGTACTTGTACTGGGTTTTCTTTTAGTTAGTTTCAGGCTAGCCAAAGGCAGAGCTAGTACCTAAGTAATCCTTCCTTTACTTAGACCATGCAAGTAGGTAAGCCAGTCCGGGGTCGGGGATGGGGGTGGGCGCGTGTCTCCTGGGGCAGGCTTACCTGCCTAGAATCAGGTACAGGAGTTCATGTCTAGTCATAGAAAGCGTTTAGCAGTTTGTTGCTAATTTAGTTGGCTGAATTTTAGGATACATTCCAGATGAGGATGCAGCAACGACTTGGTACACCTTTTTTCATAGAGCTTATATTTGATTGTAAGATACAGAGTGGATAGGAAAACAGCTAATGTAATTACAGAAATGAAGCTGGGCTGGTGCTACAGAGAATGGGCCCCTCTGTCTGCAGAAGGTACAGTCTATGAAACAGTTTAAACTTAAGTGACAAGGAGTCATGACTTCTGTCTTTGACTAGGAGACAACATTTTAAATGTCAGTTCCTACCATACACATTTGAAATATTTTCAGAAAGATATTTACACTGCCACTGAACACAAATTGTGATCCCTGACAGGTGGAAAATGGATGGGGCCCAGCTCTATCTGGAGGCAGTTTCTAGCCCTTAGTTCAGGGAGGATGCCTCCGCTCCAGCAGGGTGACAGCACTGCATCAAGGAAGAGGGCTGGGGTTGCTGAAGGTGACTATGGGGTTTGATCTGAGGAGCAGTGCTCTGGAGAGGAGGGAGGAGTAGATAGAGCTCTACTTAGTGATTCCCTTAACTGAGCAAGCACCTGTCTGCAAGTTTCCTGAGGAACACCTTGTGGGGAAGTTGTAGTGAACAATTCTCAGAGGCCACAGAGGGCAGAGATCTGAGAATTACTTAAGTACTTTATATTCAGAGTAGAAAGATCTCACCAAATGCAGTGTTTGTCAAGACCCAAGTAGGGCTAAACAGCCCTGTGACTTAGAGGGACTGAGTTGAATCTAGTCTACAGTTGTACACAGATGTTAAATTAATGCCCAAGGACAGTGACAATTAGAAAAGACACACAGACAAAGTGTGCAAAGGGCTCAGGTGAGCCTATTTAATGAGACCCTATTTAAAGTAATTGTGGCTACAGCCTGAAGTTGATTTACCTGATCTGCAGAATAGTTGAAAATAAGTCTCCCAGTAGAGCAGCTGGGATGACCAAACATTATTGTACAACGAATAATACATTTTTCTCTTGCTCTATGACAGTATCCTGTAGACGGAGTTTCTTGTCCTCCTGGTCCCACAGCCGTTTAGTCCCAATAAACACACAGAGGCTATATTAATTATAAACTGTTTAGCTGATGCTAAGGCTTCTTATTGGCTAGCTCTCTCTTAATTATTAACCCATATAAACTGTGTATTGCCACGTCTTGACTTACTGGTGAAGTCTGGTTCTTGCTCCCTCAGCAGCTACACCCCCCCCACCTCTTCCCAGAATTCTCCTCCCGCCTATCCTTCCTGCCTGGCTAATGGCCAATCAGTGTTTTATTCATCAGCCAATAAGAGAAACAAACATAAACAGAAGGACATTTCCCCCTGCAGTGTCCTTACAAAGTGATCAGTGTAAAACACGGGTATCACCTCAGTTTCTGTGAGTCAGGTATCTGGGTGCCTTCTAGCTGAGTGCTCTGTCCTGGAGTCTTAAAAAACTGTATTAGATTTGAGTGGGCAAAGTTCTCTAATAAAAGTAACTGTTGCTGGCAATATGAAGACTGGCAACTTTAGTTTCTTTTTGCCATTTGGCCGGTGTCTGTCTTAAATTCTTGCCATATAGTTCTTCCCAACTTGGTTATTTACTTTGTAAAGGTAATGACATCTGCATTTCCTTGGTTGTATTTTCTTGGATAAGGGTTAGCCCCTGGTCCTATTCACACTCAGGGACAAAGAGGTAGACATGGACTGCTGAGTTAGTGCCATGGGAACCAGCATAAAATCTGTCACCAACAGTATAGTGAAGTGGTGAAAAGCACATCTGTGTTTCTGATCTTCAGTTTTGGCTTTGAGGACCAGCCCTGCCTTCCCCAGCCACTATCTGGAGTCTCTGGGTGTAAGGCTATGGACTTCCTGACGCTTGTTGTGAAGAGAGTGAACATGAACGCACCTTCAGATCTCAGCTGTGATGTTTAGAGTTGTCTTTCCTGGCTCATTGTTGGATTGTAAAGCACCCCAAGCTTGTTCTTTTCATTACTTCATATTCTCCTGAGTATTCTAGCGAGGTGTATTTATATTTGTTGGTTCCATCTAATGTCAGAGCAGACTGCAGTGTGTACGTTGAAGGCTGACTCCTTGGTGTTGGCTGATGGATTGTAAGGGTGGTGTAGTGTGCTGTTTCTTTGAGAGGTTACTCCATTGCTCCTGTATGATGCCCTGGGTTCTAGGGAGGGCAGACCAAGAGCTTGTCTCTCTTTCTAAGGTGATTAGATGCTAGCAACTTGTAAACACTTGCTGTCTGGCCTTTTTCATTTTCCCATCTGGGGGATTGCCATCTTTCGGCTTAAAAACTGCATCACTGTCTTCTTATAGTAATTTTTCTTAATCTTTTTTCTTTTATTCTTTTCTCATACATTACATCCTGAGCACAGTTTCCCTGTCCTTCCCCTCCTTGTTGTAGTTTTTTTTTTTTTTTTTAAAACCTTTTGAGATTTTTTTTTTTTTTTTCAGATTTGTGAGCAAGCAGAGTTGAGTGTCTGGATTACTCAGTGTGTGTGTTCTCTCAGGCTTTCTCGTGTGTGTGTGTGTGTGTGTGTGTGTGTGTGTGTGTGTGTGTGTGTGTGTGTGTGTGTGTGTGTGTATTGTCATCCTTTTTCTATTCCCACCATGTATGTACTATGTTTCCTGCAGTCTATAATCTTTCATGTGTTTTATTACCATGGAATGAAAACAAATCTATTATTAAAGTGTTTGGATTGTGTCTGTAGCTGACTCTGGCTTATCTCCTGGGTCACTCTGTGCCTTGTTTCTTTCACACGGTAGCTGTTCTGAGCAGTGTGATTCTTCTGTGTTAGGCTACTCTGTCCCTCCTGTACCCTTAACTTCCCTTGAGCCTGTTGTCTATGCTGCTTTTACATTGTCTGTGGAGCAGAGCCCACACAGCAGATGCTTGTAGCATTAAACAAACATATAATGCCACTCAAACTTCCTGTTGCTCATTATCATTTCCAAATGTTACATTATCTCATTTAATTGCAGTGCAGCTCTGCAAACCATTATTCATCTTTCATAAATGCTGTTGAGCAAATTGCCCAAGGTTGTATAGCTGTAGATATGAAGGTTAGACTTAACAAGTGTCTGTGTGCCTCTTTTAGGCTTAATTTTAGCTGGCTCAGGTGGGGACTAAAGCAGAAAATCGTGTCCTTTGGAGCCAGCATTAAAATGCTTGCATTTCAGTCCTGATGGAGTGGGTGTAAGGGGAGCCTCCACAGCCTTAGTTACTCGTTTAGATACCATCTTTAGTTTTTTATAACTTGGTAGGAGGGAAGTGAAATTTTTTTCCTGTTGTTTTCCTCAGTTACCATCTTATATTCTCATTTTATTACATATTTATAAAATTATTAGTTGCATTTGGGGCCTTTCTCAGTCCATTTGTGCTGCTATGACATCACTTACTCGGATTGGATAAATTATAAATACTACGCGTCAGGTAGTTACTGAGGCTGAGTACTTGAGGACTTGAGTCAGTGTGTGAAGGCTTGCCCACTCCTCCGTGGGACATTCATCTGGCTGTGCCCTCACATGGCAGAGGGCAGGCAGGTCACCCATACCCAAACGTCCTGGTGCTTTCCAGAAAGCCCCATGTCTTTGTGATGTGTGTCTCTGTGTGTTTGTACATGTGTGAGTACAGACACCTCCTGGAGCTGGAGTCACCAAACTCAGGGCATCTGGGAGAGCAGTAAGTGCTTTTAGTCACTGAGACGTTGCTCCAGCTCCATCCCCAACCCTTAGTGCTGTCAGAGTCTAACATAAAGTTTGGAGAAGACACCAATGTTGAGAGCTGAGGGCATGCTGCTGCAGTGCACTAGTGTAGACTGGCTGACCGAACAGAGACTTGTTGGAGTTCTGTAGGCCGAGAATCAAGATAAAGTACTAGCAGGGCCACCAGTAGTTGAGGGCACTGTGGTCTCTGCTTCCAAAATGGCAATTTGAGCATAGCATCAGAGTGTTGAAGTCTCCCTGCCTGTGTGTTTATGTGTTTAATAATCTGGACGAGGGTCTCTACCTTAGCCGTTGGCACAAATTCCAACTGTCCGTTGACATGCTGAGTGTGATGTGAGGAGGCAGCAGCGTTCGCGCCCTCCCCCTCCTCGAGTCGAGAAGACATTATCTCAGTCAAGAGAGCGCTACTGCAAAATATTTTACAAACAAGTTCGTAGTAATTTTCCCCATATTTGTTGGATACAAAATGTTGAGATTCCTTATTGCTGCTTAACAGTACTTACTGTGTGCTTAATTCGAGTTTGGGCAGGATTGTTTCTGTTCCACACACTGCTGTTACTGCACAGTCCCACGTTGACTCAGCCTTGGCTTGTCTGGTGTCTCAGTCGTCGTCCATATTGCCTTTTCCCTCACTGTCTGGACTTTGTCACTGAGTCAGTCTTGGGTAGTTGGGCTTCCAATGGACTGACTGCTTTGGCTGGAGCTTCTGGGCCATGCTGGCGTTTATGTCTGCAACCATGCCATTTTCCCATAGTCTCTGGTCATGGGGCAGGTCAGTCTCAGGGATGGATGCTGCAAGAGTAGTTCATTTGAGCCAGTGGACATTCTCTGACACCACAAAAGGTGACACTTTGTTGCTGTTCAAGGTTCTATTATACAGTGATAGAATTGTGTCAGCTTTTAGCTGTCAGTACATTGAAGACCTATATAATTAATGTAATTTCAAATTCAATTAAATTGTATATTTGTAGTTTTGATAGAATTAATAAGCACAGATTTGGGACAAGGGCAGAGGTGACCATGAGTACTTTAACGGGTTTCTCAGCCCCAACTTCCATGTCAAGGCCCCAGACTGAGATAAAAGTTCGACTGTGTAGTTTGTCAAAAATGAACCACCTCTTGGGTCATGTTGCAATCCATAAAACACCTGGAGTCTTCCCACAGTGAGCTATGGCTGTCTTTTGTACAGGGAAAGGAGGGCTAGACACTCTCAGACCTGTAATTGAAACCTTGCACATTCTCCAGCTTCTAAACAGTGAGCCAGGGCCCTGCCTGCTCCACAGAAGACCCAGGAGACTGTCCCTCAGAGACAGTGTTCCTCAGCTATGGCTGTCTCTTAGTGAGTAAGGCCAGTTCCGTGTCTGCTCCTACACAGTGGGGTCGGTGGAGGAAAGAGTAGAAGCCTGGGCCCTGTGCCCGGGTCCTGTAGGAAAAAGAATGGGATGGCATTGGCATCTGCTTGTCGGCTTCTTTGTTTGCTTTGAGCTGGCCACAAGAAGAAACGCTTCCCTGGGAGTCTGTGGGTGCCAGAGGACAGGTGTGGCAGAGATAGAAGAGTGGTTTTTAGCTTACTACCTTTTACAAGAAAACTGTCAAAATGTCTATAACTTTATAACCTATTTGTGGCATAGCATTGAGGGCCAAGGGGAGGAATAGACAATGAAGAGCTCCTTCCTGCTGTGTTTTCAAGTCTCCCTGGCCTGCCAGTGTCCTTGTGTGTGTGAAAGAATCTGGTAGATAATCTTCTGAGCACTTTTCAGGGTCCAGAATTATATTATGAAATTTTTGTACTGCATTAGAGTTACCCTTGTGAAGGGGTTAGTTCCAGTAGGCATCTCAACCTACTGGAACTAACCACACCAGAAGCCACACTGCTGGAGCAGGTATTTGAGGGACTACTCTCAAGGCGGGCATGAGGGTGGGGTTGCCTCACTTGTTATTCCTTTCTTGTTCTGCTTTCATCCATGGGGGAGGTGGTGTGTGCAGGAGAACACAAGGACTGGGAACTGTTCATGGTGTCCTGAGCTTTACAGTGGCACTTTGCATACTGTTAAATTCTGATGTCCAACCAGGTGGCCAGTGGGATCTCTGTATTTCCTCACAACTGTTTTTGTTGTGAGGAAATAAAATAAAATAAAATAAAGGAAAAGAACTTTTCCTTTATTTTATTTTATGTGTCTCAGTGTTGTACCTGCATGTGTGTCCTTGTGCCTGAGGGCTGTGGAGATTAGAAGGAGGCATTGCTCTCCTGGAGCTGGGATTGTGGATGGCTGTGCGGTGCAGGAGGCCATGTCCTCTGTGCATGCTCTTAGCTGCTGAGCCATCTCTCCAGCACCGCCACTGCCTCCGCCTCCTCTTATTCAGTCATGGGTTTCACACAAGGTAAATCATTGTGGCAGGTAGTTGGTAAAAATGTTAAAGATAGTGTAATGAAAGATATTCCAGGTTAATTATGAAGAGTTGTTGCCGCCTTGTGTGTACTGAGGTGGACGCACATTGAGGGTCTTTGTCGTGGAGGTCCTCTTCCTGCCTGACAACATCCAGGCTGGGACTCTGGGTTCTCACCATAAATGCCCAGTTTGGCCACTCGTGGAGATTGCCTAGGGATCTTGTTGAGTTTGTAAGCTCAGGCTGTGCCCTCAGGAGGTTGTGATGGCTCTGTCTCAGAGCCTGAATTTTTAACAAGCCCCTCAGGGTGATTCCGATGGAGCTGTCAGTAGTGTGGGAACCACTTCCCCAGACAGTCGGTGTGTCATTTTCTCATGCAAAAGTGCGGAGAGAACATGAAATGGGCTATCTTTGAAGGTGTTTTTTAAACTGAAAAGTAGCACATAGCATTATGAGCTTTGTAAATGGACTGGCTGCTGTGTGTTAGGGTGGTTTGCAGAGGTGAGAGGTGCCATTGAAGGGTAGGACTCGGAATATTGTTAACTGCTCAATTTAGCTGCTGTTGAAACCAGATCATACATAGACACTTTTGTTTTGCATAGTTGGCAGGATAATAGGTGACAGCTTGATGCCCTAAGTTAAATGCATCTTGAGTGTGGTCTGCATGGAAGACTCTGGGCTTTGCTCTTTGTCAAGACCAAGTAGAGTAAGATGTTCCCTGTCCACTGGAGGAGACGTAGAAATTATGATCCCAGTCTTAAGAATTGCCTTCTCCTGTAATGAGGAGAGCATGTGAGGCGGTCTTTATGTCAAGAGTTTGTTGGGAAGTGGCAGACCCTTTGCTGTGCTGGAGCGCTAACCAAGACCCATCAGGCAAGAAAGTAGTGGCGAGCTCTCAGGGGTGGAGTGTGTGCCTCGCTTCCGAGGGAAAGGCAAGAGCACTGAGGTGGGAATGCAGTTGTGTGCAGTGGGGTCTTTGCACACGCCACCCTTGTCTCAGCAGTCCCGGGAGCGGAAAGAGCTGGATCTGTTAGTGCACAGCACACAGGATTTTGAAAATCTGAAAGCAGTTTGTCATTGTGTCGCCAAAATCTGGATTGTTTGTAGGTATTTAAAATAAATGGCTTTTCTTAGTGAGACAGCTGTCTAAACCTGGGCTGTCTTCCTTGTCAGTGGATTAGGTCTGGTTTGGTTTTGACAAAGACAGGATTGCTGCTAACCCATTGTGACATGAAGGATAGCGATCTGGGCTCATTGTCAAGCTGCAAGACACAGGCAGGGCAAGAGCGCGTGAAAAGCCCACAGGAGTTCACAGGAGACAGAAGCCTCCTTGCTGTTGAGGCTTCCTTTAGCATCCTCACACAGGTGTTTGTAATAGTGTGTGTGAGAACTTCTGACTGGTACTGTTCAAGATGGTGGTGGTAGAGTTTATACTGTCTTCGTAAAGCTGGAAGGGGCTCACTGGGAAGTACTCTGATGGGGCCTGAAGTGCAGCTTCCCAGTTAAGACCTAGAGCACCCAGAAGCACTAATGCAGGCAGGCTGGAGCCTCTTCTAGAATGAATGTATTGTATGAAGATGGAAATGGTTTTCTTTGCTCCTAGTATAGCTTCCTGTGGCTGCTGTAAGAACTTAGATGAAAACTTTGTGACTTCACATAGATGTGCCCTGGTAGCTCTGGAGCTCAGCAGTGAGTGGCAACCGCTAAATTGTCATCCAGGAGGCCACAGGACTGGGCTGTGTTTCCTTGGGAAGCTGTAGGAGAGAATCTCTTCCTTGACCTTTTGGGTAGCTAGCTGGTGATTGCTAGCTCACATTTCTTGGCTTGTGGCTGCATCTTCTGTGGTCACAGCCTTTGTGCTCTTGTCACGTCTTCTCCTGCTTCTGTCTTAAGGAACACTTAGGGTGTTGTTTAGGGTTCACGGTGATAATTGAGGATGGTGTTCTCTTCTTCAGATTGGTTACTTACCCACACCTACAAGAGCCATTTCCCAAATAAGCTACAGTGTCTAGGTTCTAGAGATCAGGATGTAAATATCCTTGAAGATACTCTTGTAAATGATTTGGGAGAGTAGGAAGAGTGCTTTTGAAATAGTAACTTTTTTGATAATGTATCTTGTAACTTTTCAGTGTTAGCTTGGTGATCCAAATTTGGAATCCAAACTGGGAGGCAGTTCTCAATCTGTAAGATGTCATTTATAGCAGTGAATTGATTGAGCTCCTTTTCTGTAAGTGATGGAAGAAGTTAGTTCTTTTAGAGATGGCTTAAGATGACTGATAATTTTATATCAGGTATTTATTAAAATGAGTTGATTCAGGTGTTAACACCTGTAAAAAAACGAGTCTAAATTTAGGGGAATGGTACAAATGCTGGAACCTGTTTAGGAGTCTTAGAGTTTGAGTGACTGGGGAGCTTGTAGAGAGTGGTGAGCAGTGTGTGATCATGCTTTTCCTGAAGATTTGTGCTTAAGTTGAAGGCAAAAACAGCTTGTTAGCATTGGGCTTTTTTTGTTTGCTTGTTTTTACTTTTTGAGACAGGGTTTCTCTGTGTAGCCCTGGCTATCCTGGAACTTGCTCTTTGGCCAGGCTGGTCTCGAACTCACAGAGATACGCCTGCCTCTGCCTCTCGAGCGCTGGGATTAAAGGCGTGTGATGCCACCACCGCCTGGCTCTTTGTGTTCTTACTGTGCTGCATTGGATGTAGTTAATTTCGGCTTAGGCTAATAGCTTATTTTAAATAAGGTGTAAATACACAATCAGTGGTGTTAAAAGTTACGCACTTGAAAGCTGAGTGTGGTGGAGGTGGGGATGCACTCTTGTAATCCAGCACTCTGGAGCTGAGGAAGGGAGGATTGGCTTCTAGAAGTTCAAGGACACCTTGGGGTACCTAGTGGGTTCTAGGCAGCCAGGGTTCAGAATGTGACCCTTTCTCAAAACATGTAACAACGAAAAAGATGGACAAACACGAGATGGGAGATGCCAGTGGAGGGCTTTTGCGGTTATGTGTGCATCCATTTTGTGAGCCTCTTACCTGATGCATGTTCAGATCTGTTAATTCTAGTTTCTTAAGCAAGTGACCTATCAGTGAGGCCCCTGTCCAGCCCCACACTTTCCATGTGCTGGATTGTCCGCTGCCTTGGCTGTGGGAATGGGAGTGTGTGGAGCATTGTGTGACTACTGGGTCCTCTGTGTCACACCTGCTCTTAAGTGTTTGGAGCCAGAGCTGTTCCAGGTCCTATTTCACACAACTCCAGGGTCACGGCCCTTCTTTCTGTTGTCTCTTCCCCATGCTCCTCATGTGCACTGCCTGCTAAAACTCCAGCTTATAATCTTACTTGCTTTACCTTGGACCTGTGACACTAAATAACTTGCAGTTAAAATTTTGGAACTACCAGTTATTTCTTAATGAAATTAATGGGAGAAAAATCAATTATGAAAATGTATCCATTTATTCTTCTCTATTTCTTAGTGTGGGTTTGAATTTCCATGTAGTATATTTTTTTCTTTAGACTTAAGAACATTTTTAAAGAGATTTATGTGTGTGAGTGTTTGCCTGCATGTGAACCATGTATGTTCCTCATGTCCACAAAGGTCAGAACAAGGTGTCAGATTCTCCTGAGACCAGCTGTGGATGGTTATGGCCATTGTTGGTGTCAAATCCAGGTCTTCTGCAAGAGCATCATGTGCTCTTAGCTGACGCCATCTCTCCAGCGTCTGCAGAACATTCTTTAACATTTCTTATAGTGCAGGTAGGTTCACATAGATGTTTCTTAGTTCTTTAAAAGTTTTATTTGACAGTGGCTTTATTTATTTCTCCCTTGTTTGCATGAGAAGGTTCCAGTTGCTGTTTTGTTTGTGAGCACTGTGGTGTTGTCTTCTTGGGAGGGTTCTGACCATGGGCAGGGCTGCTTTCTCTGCTAGCTGCTCTGTGAGCAGTGTCGGCTGGCTTCCGGCTCCTTGCAAGAGACCGTCTTTATCCCTGCTTTTGGCTGTATGGGTGGGGGTGTGGCTTGAAGTTGGAAATTGTGTGTCTCTTTATTTCTTTGGTTTCATTTGATGTATTTTAGAGCATTTGATGCTCCTTCAGCCTCTAAGGCCTGGATCTGTCCTCAGATTTCCTGAATGTATGTGTGTGCGAGGTGTGCGTGCGTGCGTGCGTGCGTGCGCGTGCGTGCGTGCGTGCGTGTTAGCTCTGACTGTCCAGGAACTTGCTCTCTAGACCAGGTTGGCCTTGAACTCACAGAGATCTGCCTGCCTCTGCCTCCCGAGTGGTGGGATTAAAGGTGTGTGCCACCATGGCCCAGCTTGCTCTAGTTTTTTTTTTTTTTTTAAATATATGTGATACTTTAAGATTATTTTCCAACAATATATTTTGATCATATTCTTTCTCCTTCCCCCATGTCCTCCCAGATCCTCTCCACCTTCCTACTCAACCCCCCCCCCCAAACCAGAGAGCAAAACAAAACACAAAGACAGAAAGTACTTAGTCATGGCAACAACAAACAGCAGAGAAAGCCGTGGAGTCTGTCATTCCTGAGTGTGAGGCTGCTCTGGGGTGTGGCTGACATCTCCAGTGTCACCTATTGGAGAAAACTGGGTTTTCTTCTCCCGCTTTGCAAGTAGCTTCTGGGTTAGAGGTAGACCTGTGCCCACTGCCCTCTGTGCTGGGGCTTTTGTCTGGATGGTATTTGTTGAGGGTTTGTATGTGCTGTCTGTCAGTCCTATTGTGTCTGGAAGGCTTCCTTGGCCTAATCTCCCCTCTGGCTCTTAAAATATTTCTGTCTTGTAATCTGCATAGCTTCCTCAGCTTTGAGAGGAAGACTCCATAGAGACATCCCATTTAAGACTGAAATGTTCCAGCGTCTCTGACTCTGCACATTTGGGTCTCTGTTAATTTCTCCATTTACTACAAGAAGTTGTTTCTCTGATGAGGGTTAAACGCTGAAGCTATGGGTATAACAGTGTGTCACTAGGAATTGTTTCATTGCTGTGCTCATTTAATAGAATAGTAGTATATTTCTCCCCTAAGGCACATGACCTGTCTAGTCTTGTGTTTTTGGCCTCATTAACTGTCAGGTCTGTGTTCCATGGAATGGAATCCAATCAGAAAGTGGTTGGTTGCTCCCATTACGTTTGTTGCACCTATGACAGCAGTGTGACTTGCAGGCAGGCAGATTGTTGGTTGTGGCAGCCTTCTCCTGCAGCAGCTTGTAGAGTATCTTGTAGCAGTGTTTACAGTAGTCAGAAGGGGTGAAGATACCCCAGCTTCAATTCTTATGATCCTCACTGAGGCCTTGCTCTCCTGTAGTGGAGGGGGTGGGGCCTATGAGACCCTCTTTCCCTGTTAAATGGTGGCTCTATTTAAATTCCCTTTATATGTTTTGGGGAGCTTCTAGAGTAGTGAGTTTCCATTGGCTTTTCAAATGGCCCTTAGTGTTAGCTGCCGCTCCCCACACCCCTCCCCTGTCCTGCTCTCCCGCCCTCCTCACTTAGTCCCCTGTCCTTGTTTCCCTTTTATATTGTTACTCTGGTTCCCCTGCCTTAGAAGACCTCCTCCTTCCCTCTGGTCCTTTACCGGTTACCTACCCTCTGTGGATATTCTAAGTGAGACACACATCTCCAAAGCTTAAATGCTAACATCCACATACATGAGAAAACGTAATGTTTGTCTTTCTCGGTCTCAGTTTTCCATCCCACTCTGTGTGACGGTGTCGAACACCATCCATTTACCTGCAAATTTCAGAGTATGCCAATGTGTAAATGTGCTGTGTTTCATTATTCATTATCAGGTGATGGATATCTAGGCTGTTTTCAGTTTCTGCCTGTTATGAATAGAGGGGCAGTGAACATGGACGGGCAAGTGTCTCTAGTAAGACGAAGTCTTTCTTGTAGATGCCAAAGAGTGGGATAGCTGGATTTTGTGTTAGAGCAGTTTGCATGTTTTCCAGGAAGTGCCACGTGAATTTCCATGGTGGCCATGCCAGTTTGCACTCCCACCAGCAATGAAAGTCGTCTTCTTCCATATCCTTGCCAGCATCTGCTGTCATTTTAAAATTAATCTTGGCCACTCTGATTGGGGTAAGATGAAATCTCAGAGTGGTTTTAATTTGCATTTCCCTGAAGGCTAAGGATGTTGAACATTTATTTCTTTAGGTGTTTCTCAGCCATTTCCATTTGGGCTTTGAGAACACACAATTCTATACTTTATGTTTTGATTTTTTTTTTTTTTGATGTTCAGTTTTTCTTTCTTTGTATATTCTAGATGATAACCCTCTGTCAGATGTATCATTGGTAAAGCTTTTTCCGACCATTCTGTATTGATTCAGGTACCCAGTTTCAGGCTTTCAGAATAGTTTTGCTCTTGTTGTAAGACCTTTTGCAGAGTGAGTATTACATGTGAAGGCAGGAAATCTGCTCAGTAGAGGAGACTACTTTCTTTTAAGACTTCGCCGTTCTGACTGGCTCATATAGTGGCCAGATTAAGCATCCATAGTCAGAAAATTGATACTAAAAAAGCTCCAGAATCTGAAATTTTTTGACTTTTTGAGAGCTGACATGCCACAAGTCTAATGCTTTATTGTGTACAAACTTTAGTTTTAAGCATAGAATTGTAAAGAAAAAATTGTCACATTTAGGCTCTGTTTATAAAGTACATTAAAAGTGTAAAAGAATGTCATCTTTACATTTTGTTCCCTAAGTTGCCACACGAGTAGATATTCCAAACTGCACCTGTATCTCTCTGGTTGCAAGCATTTTGAGCAGGGATCCTGGACCTATACTGCTTTAGTGATGCAGGCCCCCGACAGGTGGGGCCAGGTCAGCCCATCGAGCAGCTTCGAAGCTTTGCAGTGATCCTCACCTGGTGCTGGGGTCTGGCCCAGGAAGTGAAGGTCCTGGGTCCTAATCTCTGCAGATGGCAGGATGACTGCCATCCCTGAAACGGCTGCTTCATTATTGGATTTCTCTCTAATGTTCTGCCTGCTCTCCTGTATAGTCTTGCACGTCAGTTGCAGCCCCTTTGACTTCTGTGTGCTGCCTCTTTGTGTGCCGTGTGTAATGATTTGGAGGCACACAGTTGCTGTTCCTTCACTCTTTGGATGTGTTGACTGAAGAGCTTAGCACTTCAAGATTCCCAACTCATTGTTTTAAGTTTTGAATTTTCTTACCAATACCCGCTCCCCCCACCCCTCCCAGGGTTTCTCTGTGGAGCCCTGGCTGTCTACAGAACTCGCTCTGTAGACCAGGCTGGCCTCAAACTCCTTCACTAATCACTTCACTAATTGGAATACTGTGCTATTCTGTATTGAGAAAGGATGGAGGTGAGGATGACGAAAGGAGAGACTGGACGGCTCATTTGGGAATGTGCTGGGTTGGACCCCAGAGCTGAGTAAAGCAAGCATGGCGCACGCCTGTGATTTCAGCACAGCAGAGAATCCGAAAAGGGACTGTCTGAAGACAACAGGAGAGCCCGAGAGCTGTTAGAGTCTGCATTGCCTTGCACCAGGAGTGGGGAGAGAATTGCCTTCTTACCAGGAGTGCGGTGGAGTTAACACTAGGCTGTTCTAAGGTGACCCTCAGCTGGCTCACACATCTGAAAGGGACTTTTGCTCCTAAATTAACTCCCTCAACTTTGACATTATATATTTTTTTAAACGAATATATGTGCTTTCAAAGAAGTCACAGAAACCAAAGATTTAAGTAGGCAAGTTTTTGTTAGTGATTGAAAATGGTATCTCATGGAAAATAGTTTCCTAAACAGTTTTTGCCATAAGAGGAACAACATCCCCTACCTTGAAGGATTTTGTTTAGTTTTAGTGTTTGTAAGCTCTTTGTAAAATGTCACTGAATTGTTGTTTCTTTTAGTTCTTCTTGTCTTAGCAGGTCACTTGTTTTCCTTGTTTGAGGATTGTTGGACTCCCCCGCCACTATGTGTGTATATATGAATATATGTACATATATTACGTTATCTCCATATTTACTGAACCATCTTGTCAGCCCGCAATGATTGCCACTTAAAAGAAACTATTTCCAAGCTTTGAGTGCTAGTTGTTTATAGAGTAGGTGACTATAGAGCAGTTACTCTCTAGCGGAAACAGGAGGTTTTGTGCTGTTGATATTAGAATGAGTTACAGGACTGAGACATGGCAGACACATTCATTCCACTGGCAGCTCATCTTAACTATTACAAATACCTAACTTGTAAAGTTAACCCATGTGGATAGTTGTGGAGGTGAATGGATTGTTAATCCCTTTGTTCTAGTCAGCTGAACAGGTCTTTTCCTGCATTCAAGTGACGAGATACTGTGCATATAATTACCCATAGTCAACTCAGAGAGGGCTGTTAGGGGTAGAGTGTCTATGTCAGCTAGATGTGGTGGTGCACGCCTTTAATCCCAACACTTGCAGAAGCAGGTGGATCTCTGTGAGTTCAAGGCCGGCCCGGTGTACAAAGAGAGTTCCAGGACATGTAGGGCTGTTACACAGAGAACCCATTCTGGAAACAACAGCAGCAACAAAGAAGAATTTCCGTGTGTAGGCAGCCATGTCTTTAGGAGGGTGTGGACGCTTTGCGGGGAAAGGACTGGTGCTGTGCTTGAATGCTCTGGTCAAGCAGAAGTGGGTGAGAAAGACTTGAGGACTATTCAGATGGGAAAGGCGGTGTGTGAGGAATGGTGGGGTTGGTCCGTTGTGACTGACTTGTAGATTGGAAGTGGGAAGCAGAGGGCAGGACGGCAAAGGAGGAGAAGGTAAAAGTGATATAACTTACACAGTTGACTCTTGAACAGCACTGCTGTGAGCTGTGCAGCTGAGATAGATTATCAGTCAGAAGATGCTTGGCGATGACTGAAGTAGCTTAGATTTATTAAAATAATGAAAACAAAAACAAAACTAGAGAAAAGTTAGGTATGAGCCTTTCTGATGTACAGTTTTCTTCTTCAGGTCATGCAATTATAAGAATGTTAATTATTTCACATTATCTGTGACATAGAGTGTACCATAATCTGCCATAATTTCTTTGTGGTGAGCATTTGTATTCTAAATTTTTACTTTGAGTGGCCAGCATTTTTATATAAAGTTCATGTTTTCTGCCACTGAGTGTGAAGACCTGGGTTGGACTCCAGCACCATAGACAGTCTGGGGAGGTGGAGACAGGAGGATCACTGGGGCCTGCTGGCCAGCTGCATCAGTAAGCTCTAAGCTGGAGAGATGACTCCCAAATCCGGTTCCCAGCATCCATACATTCGCATCCATACACACATGTGCATAAGTCAACTACGTCTTAAAAGAAGTGTAGCATATTTGATGCCGACTTCTTGTCTGCACAGACACATACACCGGTGCGTTTATTTCTGACAGTATTTGCGTACACTGTGTGCACATCAGACATCATGTATTGAGAACAAAGCATGAGATTTGAGCACAGAATTAATTGAAATTTAAGAAGAATGATGAGAGTATTGCTGTCCAGTTGGAAATGAAGCTGAAGAATAAAATCAGTCTCTAAAGAGAGTTCTGTAGTCTGTCTGTAGTCTGTCTGTAGCTCAAAACTAAAGCCATGCAAGCGGCGTGAGTTCACATTGGCATAGGGAGTTGGGGAGTGGTCTGTGACTCAGGGCTGAGCTGGTAGGATGGTCCATTGTGAATCACTGTGTTGGATCAGTTTCCATGCTGTTAGGACCATTTTCCTGCCTAAGGAGAGGGATTAGTGATTATGATGATACTGAAAGCTTTTTTTCCCCAGACCTTATTTCCTTTCTCATTTTTCTATTTTTCATCTATTTTGTGTCAGCTGGTTTTATGTGGAGACTTGAGAGTGGCAGCCATACTATGTGTTTGAAGTTTTGACTGAAGGACATCAAAACAAGAAAGCAAACTCCATTTTGCAAGTGAAGGATATCATGCCTGTGAGCCATGTCTGTGTTACAAGACTGAACCAGGCCCCTCAAGTTTGAATATTTAAATTAGTTGAGGCTAGTGGAGTTTGAAGTATAGATTTGGTGACATTAACAAGTGTGTGAGTTAGAATTATGACAGTGCCACCTCATTTCCACAAAATTCCCACTGATAGTAAAATTACAGGTGAAAGCTTCAAGGCATGAGATTTGGTTTTGTCACAAAACAAAAAATTAAAAATTGATTCTGACAACAGAAAGTGGAGAGGGTTTTGGCATCTTTTCTTTTTGAACATTTACTTATTGTTTTATATATAAGTGCTCTAGCTCCATGTATGCCTTTATACCAGCAGAGGGCATCAGACTGCACTACAGATGGTTGTGAGCCACTTTGTGGTTGCTGGGAATTGAACTCAGGACCTCTGGAAGAGCGGCCAGTGCTCTTAACCGCTGAGCCGTCTCCCCAGTCCCGGCATCCTTTGGAGGCAACTATGTTTTGTGTATATCATGCTGGTTCTTAGATAGTTTGTTTTAAATTGTAGATAGCACCTGCATACTGCTTTACAGTCCACTTTTCTCCCCCTCGAAAAACAGCGTTTTCATTGTTGGTCATTCCAGTGTTCCAGTCTGTTCGATGAGTATTGGTGGGAGACCAAGTCGTCCTTTTCACCCAGTGGTAGCTGTCACTGTGCTAAGTCAGTGGAACGCTCACACCAGAAGGCAGTCTGGCTGTAAACTGGATGGGGAGAGGGCTTTGAAGTGGTATTGAAGATGAATAGATACTAGGTAAAGAAGCAGCAAAGTTTAGATGGGGGGAGGGACCAGTGCAGAAGGAAGTAAATGCATCTTTTGTGTGAGATGTGATGGCTGTCAATTATAGAAGGCCTAGTCTGCATTGGAAGTTGTTTGTTGCTGAAGATAATCTGTAGCAGCCATCTGTGTGAGGAACCTGGGGAAGGTAATAAGGCCGCTTTGTGCAGAAAGCACCAGGAGTGAGTGGGTCTGTTGTCAAAGCCAGTATGTAAGCTCTGTTCCTTGGGGACTAAAGTAGGGCTACAGAGTGACTTCAAGGTCATCATGGGCGACTTAGTGAGACCCTGTCTCAAAAAGTTTAAAGAAAAAATGAAAAAGGGCTGGGGTTATAGTCATAACTCAGTGCTAGAGTGTGCAGGGGCTGGAGCAGCAGTCCTGCCTGTCACAAAAGCAGAGTATGGATGTGTTTCCTTGTTTCTTGAATCAGAATCTTTGATATGCAGCATGAAGTGTGGCTTGAAGAACCACTTGTGGTTGTGGTGCTGACACAGCATCGGGCCTGGTCAGGATTCGTGATTCCAGAGGCCATAGGGAAGGAAGGTCACCTCCTGAGTAATGGACATGGAGAAGACACAGAGGCCATAGGGAAGGAAGGTCACCTCCTGAGTGATGGACATGGAGAAGACACAGAGGCCATAGGGAAGGAAGGCCACCTCCTAAGTGATGGACATGGAGAAGACACAGAGGTCACAGGGAAGGAAGGCCACCTCCTAAGTAATGGACATGGAGAAGACACAGAGGCCATAGGGAAGGAAGGTCACCTCCTAAGTGATGGACATGGAGAAGACACAGAGGCCATAGGGAAGGAAGGCCACCTCCTAAGTGATGGACATGGAGAAGACACAGAGGCCATAGGGAAGGAAGGTCACCTCCTAAGTGATGGACATGGAGAAGACACAGAGGCCATAGGGAAGGAAGGCCACCTCCTAAGTGATGGACATGGAGAAGACACAGAGGCCATAGGGAAGGAAGGCCAAGTGATGGACATGGAGAAGACACAGAGGCCATAGGGAAGGAAGGCCACCTCCTAAGTGATGGACATGGAGAAGACACAGAGGCCATAGGGAAGGAAGGCCACCTCCTAAGTGATGGACATGGAGAAGAGACAGAGGCCATAGGGAAGGAAGGCCACCTCCTAAGTGATGGACATGGAGAAGACACAGAGGCCATAGGGAAGGAAGGCCACCTCCTAAGTGATGGACATGGAGAAGACACAGAGGCCATAGGGAAGGAAGGCCACCTCCTAATGGACACAGAGGCCATAGGGAAGGAAGGCCACCTCCTAAGTGATGGACATGGAGAAGACACAGAGGCCATAGGGAAGGAAGGCCACCAGAGGCCATGGAGATGGACACAGAGGCCATAGGGAAGGAAGGCCACCTCCTAAGATGGACATGGAGAAGACACAGAGGCCATAGGGAAGGAAGGTCACCTCCTAGTGATGGACATGGAGAAGCCATAGGGAAGGAAGGCCACCTCCCATAAGGCCATGACCTCCTGGACATGGAGAAGACACAGAGGCCATAGGGAAGGAAGGCCACCTCCTAGTGATGGACATGGAGAAGACACAGAGGCCATAGGGAAGGAAGGCCACCTCCTAAGTGATGGACATGGAGAAGACACAGAGGCCATAGGGAAGGAAGGCCACCTCCTAAGTGATGGACATGGAGAAGAGACAGAGGCCATAGGGAAGGAAGGCCACCTCCTAAGTGATGGACATGGAGAAGACACAGAGGCCATAGGGAAGGAAGGCCACCTCCTAAGTGATGGACATGGAGAAGACACAGAGGCCATAGGGAAGGAAGGCCACCTCCTAAGTGATGGACATGGAGAAGACACAGAGGCCCACCTCCTAAGTGATGGACATGGAGAAGACACAGAGGCCATAGGGAAGGAAGGCCACCTCCTAAGTGATGGACATGGAGAAGACACAGAGGCCATAGGGAAGGAAGGCCACCTCCTAAGTGATGGACATGGAGAAGACACAGAGGCCATAGGGAAGGAAGGCCACCTCCTAAGTGATGGACATGGAGAAGACACAGAGGCCATAGGGAAGGAAGGCCACCTCCTAAGTGATGGACATGGAGAAGACACAGAGGCCATAGGGAAGGAAGGCCACCTCCTAAGTGATGGACATGGAGAAGACACAGAGGCCATAGGGAAGGAAGGCCACCTCCTAAGTGATGGACATGGAGAAGACACAGAGGCCATAGGGAAGGAAGGCCACCTCCTAAGTGATGGACATGGAGAAGACACAGAGGCCATAGGGAAGGAAGGCCACCTCCTAAGTGATGGACATGGAGAAGACACAGAGGCCATAGGGAAGGAAGGCCACCTCCTAAGTGATGGACATGGAGAAGACACAGAGGCCATAGGGAAGGAAGGCCACCTCCTAAGTGATGGACATGGAGAAGACACAGAGGCCATAGGGAAGGAAGGCCACCTCCTAAGTGATGGACATGGAGAAGACACAGAGGCCATAGGGAAGGAAGGCCACCTCCTAAGTGATGGACATGGAGAAGACACAGAGGCCATAGGGAAGGAAGGCCACCTCCTGAGTGATGGACATGGAGAAGACACAGAGGCCATAGGGAAGGAAGGCCACCTCCTAAGTGATGGACATGGAGAAGACACAGAGGCCATAGGGAAGGAAGGCCACCTCCTAAGTGATGGACATGGAGAAGACACAGAGGCCATAGGGAAGGAAGGCCACCTCCTAAGTGATGGACATGGAGAAGACACAGAGGCCATAGGGAAGGAAGGCCACCTCCTAAGTGATGGACATGGAGAAGACACAGAGGCCATAGGGAAGGAAGGCCACCTCCTAAGTGATGGACATGGAGAAGACACAGAGGCCATAGGGAAGGAAGGCCACCTCCTGAGTGATGGACATGGAGAAGACACAGAGGCCATAGGGAAGGAAGGTCACCTCCTAAGTGATGGACATGGAGAAGACACAGAGGCCATAGGGAAGGAAGGCCACCTCCTAAGTGATGGACATGGAGAAGAGACAGAGGCCATAGGGAAGGAAGGCCACCTCCTAAGTGATGGACATGGAGAAGACACAGAGGCCATAGGGAAGGAAGGCCACCTCCTAAGTGATGGACATGGAGAAGACACAGAGGCCATAGGGAAGGAAGGCCACCTCCTAAGTGATGGACATGGAGAAGACACAGAGGCCATAGGGAAGGAAGGCCACCTCCTAAGTGATGGACATGGAGAAGACACAGAGGCCATAGGGAAGGAAGGCCACCTCCTAAGTGATGGACATGGAGAAGACACAGAGGCCATAGGGAAGGAAGGCCACCTCCTAAGTGATGGACATGGAGAAGACACAGAGGCCATAGGGAAGGAAGGCCACCTCCTAAGTGATGGACATGGAGAAGACACAGAGGCCATAGGGAAGGAAGGCCACCTCCTAAGTGATGGACATGGAGAAGACACAGAGGCCATAGGGAAGGAAGGCAGCCTCCAGTAAATGGACATGGAGAAGAGAGAGGGAAGGCAATGGGAGAGCTTGCCACAGTTAACATCTATGTGTATATGTGTGTGCCTGAGTGTATGTGCCACACGTGTGCAGGAGCCCATGAAGAGGCATCGCATGCTCTGGGTGGAGCTTGAGGTGCTGCAGCAACAGCAAGTGTCCTTAGCCACTGAGCCATCAATCCAACCCCTGAAAGTTTAAAATGTGTGGTCGGTCTTCATTAAAGTTGTTTAGAGTAGATGAGGAAGTCACATGAGGGATCATGGTATATGTGCCTTTAAAATAGCTGGTAGGAGTCACGCCTGGTGGCACATGCTTGCAATCACAATACTTGGGATTGGGCTGAGGCAGGAGGATTGGTACAAGTTTTAGGCCAGCCCGTGTATCACAGTGAGTTTGAGGTCCTCCATACCTAACAGGTGCACACAGCTCAGAAAGTAAAGATGTTGTCAGTGACTGGTGAAGGTAGTGTTGAGAACAGAGATGCAGGCTTCCCACATGTGCCTTGGGCGCAGTGCGGTGGGGAAGTGAAGAGGAGCCACCCAGCCACTTGCAGGACTGATACCAAGTCAAAAGTTAAGCAGGAAACAAAATTTGAGCATTTCTTTTGGTGGGAAGGTTGCTTGGTGAAGAGAATGGAGGGGAGAGGTGAGGGACGTGATCACCTGAGGTTAGGACTGAAAGGGGAAAGATGCAACACCAGTAGGTGTTCTCAAAGTGTGAACACAGACTTTTATCAGTGTCAGGAAGGGTGGAGTAGGGGCTGTTATAGCGGGAGCCTCTGCTCCAGGAGTCAGAGCACATGTTACATGAGTGATGGCAGTGTGTGTGTGTGTGTGTGTGTGTGTGTGTGTGTGTGTGTGTGTGTGTGAGAGAGAGAGAGAGAGAGAGAGAGAGAGAGAGAGAGAGAGAGAGAGAGAGAGAGAGCTTTGAACAGAAACATACTGGGAAGAAAAACTAGAGGGGTGGCCAGTAACCCAGGTCTCTTTGGACCCCTGTAACGAGTGTTGGATGTGAATAGAGGTAGGAGGTGTGCATGCTGAGCTGTGTTGGTGGAAGTGTGGTCCAGTTGATAATCGCCTCGGTTCTGCTCATCCATCGAGGGCGATGGGAAGACCGTGCTGCATTGGGATTTGGGGTAGGACAGGTTGGTTCTCTGGAGAGGATTATCTCCAGGGTACAGCTTTCCTTCATGGATAATTGTTCTCTCTGGGGAAGGAGGTTTGGGATGCTGCCCTTTTCTTGGAATCCAGGGTGACTCAGTTCAGGAGGGGAGTCTGGAACGGAACACAGTGAAAAGCACCCAGTGAGATGCCTCAGTTACTCTTACCCTTGTTCCTCATCATCCAGAAGGAATGAGATAGGTTAGGAGTTAGCACTTGTAGACTCACACTCTGAGGAATTAACATTGTCTATATGCAGAGCCAGCTAGGTGACCCAAAGTGAAGGAGACAGCTATAAAACAAAGGCAGATGCCATGATTGCTGCTGCTTTAGTTACCTTGGGGACCCAAGTGGGGAGTCAGTACAGTAGCATTTCTCTGTAAAAGTGTAGCATGGAAAGTAAATTACACTCTCAGTAATGGTGTTTGAGAGATGTAAGTGGCTAACAACACTGCTTTTGTTATTTCTGGGCCTTGTTTTCCTCTATTAAGAGCTAAGATAAATAAAAGCAATGGTTTATTAAACTTATATATAATTGTATGTGTATAAAACTATACATAGCCAAGTAAATATACATGCATGCTCAATGTAAATTGATTGTATATAGCATTATATATATTATGTATGTGAATCTGTTGTGTTTTTAGATCATCTTATTTAGAGAAACCAGTGCAATCAGGGTAGAACAGGGCAGTGTCTATGCCTGTCTTAGAAACTGGGTTTGAGAAGGGCTTGTAGGCTATGGTTGAATATGCTTTTTCTGAATGCCATCTGTTTGATAGGTAATATCAAATTAGGAAACATACACAAGTGATGGAAAGTAAAAAATGGATTTCATGAAACTCTGGATCTGAGCCTTGTTTGAATGAAGCTCCAGACTATCTGCCACCTCTTGTAAGTTCTTAGGATCTAGAGTATAAAAGAAGGTTGGAGCACATAATTTTTAGGTGGTATCTGTAAGTAAGCAAGCCAGTAAGAGAAGTTTAAAATACTTAGTTCTGTTCATAACACTTTGCCCTTAATTCATGTTAGAAGATGAGTAAAAACAGGCATCAGGTTTCAAAATTTCATAGTAGTGAAAAAGTAGAAACCACCTACACAGTACCCAGGGTGTTTGCTAGAATGCATCTATGTCTGTTCAGTAGAGCATTGTGAAGCTACTGAGAACGATGCAACTATATTCTGTAAGTTTTTAAAATTTACTTTTTTGTTGTGTATATCTTCTTGTGTCTGTGCCACATATGCCAGGTGCCTATGGAGAGGCATCAGAAGAGGGTGTTGGGTCCCCTGGAACTAGAGTTACAGGTGACTGTGAGCCTCCCAAGTGGATGTTTGGAACCAAGCTTAGGTCCACTGCAAAAGTAGCCAACGTGCATTCTTTACTGCTGACGTTATTGTTTAACCCTGCAAATGTATTCTAGATATAAAGAAATACAAATTTTACAAAAGGAGCAGAAATGACATCAAACTATAGATGGTCAAATTTTGTGTGAATTTTGTTTCCTTTTTATATTTAATATCCTTTAAAAACACATAATTAAAAATCATTGTTGCGTACTTGAAAACAGAAGAAAGATTTGAAGTTTTACATTTAAAATAGAGAATAGACTCATTCTTGAGGAGTTTTACCCTCTGAACAGCGTAATTATGCTTGACAGGGTTGGACTGATGGCGCAATTGGCTTCTGAGGGCTACATCTGTGATGATCATGGGCTGTATAGCAGGTCAAGAGATAGGAGCAATAAGTCCAAAGGGAGTGAGGACCTTGGCCAAGATAGAAATGGACAATGAAGCCAGTTTGTAAGACCTCACTCTGCATGTGAAATCTATCCCGAGAAGGGTGCTGTCAGGAAAAGGACAGAGGAGGGGGATAAGAGTTTTGGTTTGAGACACTGGACTGGTGATGAGGAGGAGAATACAGGACAGGACGTTCTTCTTTGTTCTTCTGTCCTTGTTTCCGAGTAAGGCAAATGATGGGAATTGGTAAGTTCAGTTTAGCATGGACCAAGAGCAGTGGTTTTGAGTATGAAACTTAATGTCTTTGACATGCTTATGTCTCATTTGGGGTGACTTAATTTTTTGAGCCTTAGTTTTCTCATGTGTAACAATGGATATGAGAGTGTGATTTACGAAATTAATTAATGGAGGTTAAGTCAGTTAAAAAGATGCCTTGTGCAGTGAATTATAATGGAAATTTTGACTTCACTGGGCTATTGGAAATGTGGGCCTTGAACTCTGCAGAGATTTGAGCTAGAAGAGAGCCACCTGGGACTTCTCTGTGCATATGGTGGAGCGTCTTCCTGGCATCTACTTTATATACTATCGCTCTGGTAATGGCACCTAGGGTCTGAGTTCAGAATCAAAGAGAACAATACATGAATAGACTGGGAAATCCATCTGAAGCTGCAGATGCCTCTTAGTATGCTTGCATGGACTGAGAGAAGACAGTGCAGTAGGCAGAGCAGTGCATTATGGGTACATGGTGTATTTGGAGCTAATTACAGGGATCTGAGGTGTCACTGGCACTCACTGGCACTCTTGAAGCCTCCCGATCCTCACCCGCCTTCCTCCTGCCCCATCTGTTTCTCTGTCCAGATACTTAATGCCAACTAGGTTCTAGAGGCCAAGTTAGGACTTTGATTTGTTGAAATAGCTTAACTTTCTCCCTAGTCTTAGGGAGAAAGGGATCTGTAGCCCTCATGATTCAGGGCAACCCCACCCTTTTCTCTTTAGCATACATTTCAGCTGTTCCTCACTCCAGGGTGCTGCTGGACTAGAACAGTGCAGGACCTATGCTCACTCTGCCTGTGCGTTGTCTAGTTGTCTGGTGGTGTTGGCTTCTTACCCCCACCCCCTCTTTTCATTCGGTGGTTTTTTTTTTTTTTTTTTAAGATGATAAAAGGAGTATCTGGTATATGTTTCAATTAAAATTTCAGTACTAGTTCGGGGACAGTTAATATTCCATTTGCCTAAGTTGAAACTTTTTTATGTACTAATTTATTGCCTTAGGACTTTTTCCTTTCATGTTTGAGATAGAACACATTCTAAAGTCACACTTTCACACTTGGACACCTTCTTGTATCTTTGTAATTTTCTCTACCATCTCATGATACATGGGAAGCGTCTTAAGGTGAGGAGAATTTTGGCACATAAATAGTGGGGGCCTTTGACCTGTTAATCTCCTTGACCCTTAGCTTCCCAAAGCTATACAGCGGGAGTGAGGACGTTTCCTTGTCCTTGTGTCCGTGTATGTGACACGGCGGGAGTGAGGACGCTTCCTTGTCCTTGTGTCTGTGTATGTGACTCAGGGCTGGGTGTGTAGTGTGTCAGCAAATGGGCTTCCCTTGTGGTTTCAGTAACGATGCTGGCATAGTAGCACACCCTACAGTCTTTTGGGTTTTGTGTTAAAATAAAAAAAGGGCTGTGATTATTTTCTGGAGGTTTTGAAAAATGTTGTTTTTCAGGATCTTACTTGAACTCCCCTGTTAGTGTAATTGCTTTTTCTATAACAACCCTTGATCATTTTATTGGAAATTAGAGATATAGATTATTTTCTCTTCTGTGTTAAGTATCAAACAATGACATTGCTCTGTTTCCCTTTTTAATCATTTACCTAGTGTAGTTTTGGAAAATTTACTTCTAAAATTACATAGAAAAGACTTTGTTTTCTTCTGCCACTTTCATCTGTCACATAAATAAGCACAGAGTTGTAGGAATTAGTGTATAATTTTTAGAGGCTCATAACTTCAATTCATGGAGTAAAACTTTATAGCTCTTTTTATATTTGTTTTACATGTTTGAGTTTTTTGCTTGCATGTATGCATGCATGTATGTGCACCATGTGCTGCTTGGAGCTTTTCGAAGTTAGCAGAGGTTGTTGGATCCTCTAGGACAGGAGTTACAGGTGGCTGTGGGCCTCCGCTTGGGTGTGGGAACTGAACCTGGACCCTCTGCAATAGCAAGCATACTTGGCAGCTGAGCCATCTCTCTTGCTCCAAATCTAAGATGTTTTATAACTTAACTGGCTTTGCTTATTTTCAGATGGTACCTTTGGAGCCACCTAAGCTGTCCCTTTAAATTCCATGATGCATCATATTTTTCATATAGATTAGAATGACTTGTGAAGTATTTATAAAACATAGATTACATAGGTACAATTCGAGAGCAACAGAAAGCTGCATTTGCACTGAGTTTAATAAAGTGGTACCTAATTGATTTTTGAAACTCATTAATATGATGATGTTTAAAAAATTGGTTTTTGTTGTTGTGATCTGGCCTTAACTGTGGGGTTCCAGCTGGCTTGGAACTCACAGAGATCCCCCTGCCTGTGCCTTCTGAGTGCTGGGCTCAGGGTGCGCAGCTTGTTGGCTCATCTGCCTTTTGTGTCAGCTTCTCACTGCTTAGTGATTTGGAGTTAGAGATGTTCTTTAGCTTGGTGCCATTACAGTCCATTGTGGCGTTAGTGAAGGCTTTGTACCTGACATTGAGTTCACTCGCTCCTGTTTTGATCTGGTCTCACCAGAGCCTACCTGCTTCTCGCAGTCACAGCCTTGCTGTGCATGCTGGCTGCCCAGCGTTGCCTTTGTAAATACCAGCAGAAAGGCACTGCTGTTCTCTAGTCTCCTCAGAGATGAACACCCAGGCGCTAAGCTCAGACCCTTCCTCTGCACACCATGTGTGCCTCGGGCTGTTGACACTCTGAAGATGAGCTGTAGGTCAGTTTTATTCAGTGATATCTCAGACAGCTGGAGTAGTTTGCAAGTTTAGGTTCAGAAAACTACTTAGGCTGAGTTCTTGAAATGTTCATAGAATATTAATAGCCTTTGGCAGAATGTGAGCTGAAGTACACTAAAAGATTTTGAGGACCAGGAGAGAGAGGTTCCTTCTGTAGGGGTTGTTTATGGTTTTCCTTAGTGTCTACTGCTATCCTCCACAGTTTGAAAATGCTTTCATTTATGAGAGAAAAGGGACAAATTGACTATATTTTCAGAAATTTAAAAAATATGACTATGTTTTAAGGCTCTTCAAAAAGAAAATCCTATCTGAAGTGAGACTGCAAAAGCAGCCAATGGTGTTTGGATTATCTGTGGTGGAAGTCTTAGAGTACAGGTTCTTTCCCACAGTATCTGATGGCTGGTGACACATAAACCACGAGCAAGTTTTGTGATTTGTAGGTACTTGTCAGCCTTTTGCTAAGGGCTGCTTTTCAAATGAATAGTCATTAATGCATGATGTTTCTAAAATCATGTTCTAGCCATGCACCTAAGCCATGAACCCAGCTGCACACCTGTCTGCACCTAGCCATACGTCTTGCTGTATTGAGAACTGGTGCCCCTTGGCAGGGTTGTGTCTCGGTAGCAGCAGTGTCTGACCTGGAAAGGCTGTCGGTTACTTAGAAGGGGCCAGGGATATAGGTAGTGATTTCAGAACAGGTAGTTTGCAATATAAAGCTGATTCACAAACTTAGCCCCTTATCCTGAGCTGATTGCTCACCAGTGGAGTGTTTCCTTTGCTGCTGTTTGGAGGACAGAGTTGCATTTTTAACCCAGGAGAAATAAGTGGAAAAAATATTTGGTAACAGTAAATGGAGATGGATCTATCTATCTATCTATCTATCTATCTATCTATCTATCTATCTATCTATATGACCCACTTGCCTAAAAATATCCTACTTCAGACTTAGTTTTCTTACTATTTTGTAGTATTATTTGAATTTCTACTAATAAGTTCATTTGGGCTAATTAACACTACTTGTTGGGAATTACAGTTATTGTAAATTGTTTCAGTCTAGATGATATTTTTGTTTTTGGTAGCTTACCTGAAATAATGGACTACACTAATACAGTAAGACCTTGGATGGTAATTTCAGAAAATAGATTAAATTGGAGAAAAGGATTATGAAAGGGATAACTGGAGGGAAGTCATTATGTAGAGTGTTGGTATTACAGGCATCGGGAACACAGACAGCACCACGGAGGACAGCTTGCCTAAACTGTAGATTAGATAGGGTTTTGTCTGTTCTTTCTCACAACCTATAGTGATCATGACTAGCAGCATCTCTGTGTTTGTTGGTTTGTTTCTTTACATTTAAGAAGACTGGCTGCTCTTCCAGAGGGCCTGAGTTCAATTACCATCACCTGTATGGCAGCTCAACTATCTATAACTCAAGTTCGAAGGAGTCCAATACCCTCACAAACAAGCAGACAGAATACCCATGCACATAAAATAATAGATAAATCATTTAAAAATTTACATTAAAAAACTTTTTTAAAAAGTTAGGACATAAGCCTAACTATCTTAGGAATCATTAGGCATTGCTTGTCAGTCAGTCAGTCAGTCAGTCAGTCAGTCAGTCAGTCAGTCAATCAATCAGTTTAGCTACCTTGAGAACTAGGCAGCATAAGCAGCCCTGCTTCCTTTGGAATATTTCCTGGATTTCACAGTATCGCTTGTGAGTTACTCTTCAGCCTACTGGTCTTTGCTTCTGTCTTGTCACTGTGTGCTCCCCATTGATGTCCTGGAGATGGCACCCAGTTTCCCACCATGTGTCATGGAATTGTCCCGACCATCATGAAATCACCAGTGGAAGCAATAAAGAGGAGGGGTGCATAGGAGGTTAAAATGGACGGCTTGGAGCAAGGGAGGGCTCATGGGTAGGATAACTACATTTGCAAAATGTCTCTGAATTTAATCTACAAATAGTATTGGTAGACTGATATGCTGTCTTCCCTACAGATAGCTTTTATTGCCTCTGCTTTGATAGTAAGTCACTGTGAAAAGTGAATTAAAATTTGTATTAGTTTGTGAGGATTGTACGAGATCATAATGGTTTGTTTCCTTTAGATAAAGTTATATGAAAGTGCGTAGTACTCATGCTTACTTGATGCCTACAAGTGCCTGAAATGGTTATTGGTCATAGATAGGCACATTTTAAAACTTCTTTCTTTCTTTGTCGTCCCCCCCCCCCCCCCAGACAGGGTTTCTCTGTAGCTTTGGAGGCTGTCCTGGAACTAGCTGTTGTAGACCAGGCTGCTCTCGAACTCAGAGATCCACCTGCCTCTGCCTCCCAAGTGCTGGGATTAAAGGTGTGCACCATCAATGCTCAGCAAAACTTTTTTCTTTTTCATGATAGTTGTTACATTTTCTATTTGCTTGATTTTGATAAATGAGTAGAAATTATTCAGGTAAATGTTAGTGAATTAAATTGACAAGTTTGGAATAACTTTAGTTTTGGAGATTGTAGTTATTAGATACTTCTCAGTTGGGGTAATTTTTTTGCATCATCATATCTTACTGTAATCTGTTTTTCTTCACAGGGTTATAGATTTGCTGCTGGACTCTTCCCTCCCTTCCCCCACCCCATCAGGATGATATGAGACCTGAAAGAAGACGATGCATACAGGTGATGCACACTTTGATATACAGCAGAGCTCTGGCTGTTAGTGTACTCTCTGATAGTGTTACCAAGACACTCAGAGTGACTCTGGGACTTGGCTTAGTACTCAGTTTAGTAGTGTGTGAACAGTGGAGTAATTCTTAGCAATTGAGCTAACATTTACTTTTATGGTTAAATATATGTCTCCCTGTATTCCCATGGGTACATAGTAAAACTTTCTGGGAGTGGTGGTTAAGATAATTTCAATAAGACTTATTGACTGCCCTTGCAAATGTGGTCCTTTAAGCACATGAGGTTGGGGTTTGTCCTTCCTTCCTTCCTTCCTTCCTTCCTTCCTTCCTTCCTTCCTTCCTTCCTTCCTTCCTTCCACTATTGTTTTTGTAGTTTCCCCTCTCTTTCATCTTTATGTCATTTGAATTTATATCCAAACTGAAGTTGTTTTCAAGTATGTTTGTTTACTTCATAGTTAATGGATGGGATCTTGCTGTATTGTAAAACAGACTCCTCCATTGTGAGTGTGGTTCCGTTCAGACTAAAGAAGACAGTGAGCCAGTGGGTCAAATGTGTCCAACCTGTGTGCTTGTGAACTAGGTAAACGGGAGACATTTTGTTAAATGAAGTTGCCTTTACTGGTAGATTTGAGGTTTTATTTGGTTATATTATAAATTTAATGTTTGAAATGATTTTTAACTGGGAAAGAAATCTTGAGTAGGTATATGATGATGATTGGTATAGCTGTTGGTGATCTTTATCTTTTGTGACCCCAAATTTTAAAAAAATTAAAAAATTTTTTTTTTAAAAAATTGCTTTAGAATGAGATTTTAGATATTCAATTTCCTATGACAAAATGTGTTTGGATATAACATTTATAAATTAAATGTTTGGGAAAGTTAAGTTCCCTTGTATTTTACACTAGGAGCCCGCTGCTTCTGGGATTATGATGATAGCTGTCAAGTCAGTGACTAGTTATCCTTCTGTGGTGCTTCTCACACAAGCATGTTTGCAGATTTACCATGTGTGCTTGCCTAGACGCCCCAGCATTTGGGGACACATTCTGCCTCAGTGGCTGCTTGTTATAATCGCAGCAGTGCTGATGTTGAACAGCATAAAAGAACCAAGAGGAATGTTTACAGAAACATTTCCTTTAGATTTTATAAACTTGGCCTTTTGTTGTTGCACGGACAGTTGGTCAGCACTGTCAGTTCCTAGGTTGCCCCTTGGCTGCAGTCTGTAGCATCTGGGTTATGCCAGGCAGATGCTGTCTGCTTTGTTGTAGAGTTCAGGTCAGTAAGAACAAAGTAGCTTTCTGTTGTTTGATAGTTAGCTGGGACTTCACAGTTGGGAGATATCTTCTTGAGGTTTTCCATTTGCAAAGTTGTTATAATCAGAGGTGTATACAACGTGTTCCCAAGCAGCTATTTCTCTTAAAAGCTTTATGGAAAGTAAATGTTGTTTTTAAAAGATACCTAATTAACTTAAAAGTGTTACAATATAAGATAATTCTGTGGATTTAGATATGTGATACAAACTAGTGTTTTGGCTTTTTTGGAATGTAACCAATATTCATTGCCTTACAAAAGAAAAATGTAATCCAAGAAAGCTCTTTCTAACATATGTGTACATTGTTGGTATTTTTCATTTACAATTTGAAAGTTGATTTTTCTTATCATAAAGTCATCAGCTTCCCTGATTAGTTAATATGGTATTTTCCTCTTAATATTACTTATACTTTGGCTGATACAATTCATACATGCTTCCAGTGAGTTTCAGTGAAAATGATCTCTGCACAGTTTACACAGTGCTGAGAGCGAGTGCCCTGCTATGTCACACGTTGCTCATGGTACTGGCCTTGCTGTGCTGGTTAAATGGAATGGTAACTGACTTGCCCTTTCCATTTCACTGATGGGAGTGTAGTGAGAGGAAAGCAGGGAAAGCCATTGAAGTAGGCATTGACTGTTTCCCTTTCTGTGCTCAAAGTGTAATCCGTTTTCATGGTAACTGTGTGAGGTGATAGCTGTGGTAACTTCTTTAGGTTTTTTTTGTTTTTTTGTTGTTTTTGAAACTTTACTATTGTACACTATATACGTAAAGTATCATGCAGTATATCACAGGTATGTACACTTGGTTTTTCCTAGTTACACCCAGTAAAGCTGGGGAGAAAGGACAGAAAAGACAAGGAAAGATAGTTTTTTACTGAACACTGAGCTAAAATAAAATCAAACTGATGTGTTTCCAGCACAGGTGTGTACTGGCTGGCTGCTTTGCACTTATTAAAACTCTAAGCTTCTTTTGTCATGTTAAATGGAACTAGAACTCAGTATTAGGTAAATTCAGAGTTTTCTTTAAATTTTGGAAGAGTGTATGTAAAGAGTGTATTTATTTGGCTAATGCTTGTTCCATAACAATACTGTAATGGGTGTTGTGCCTCTAAGGATTCTGGGTATTTAATTATCTAAGGTCATAGTCCCTTTAGAGCAGGGGTGGATGTATAAGCACTTGTGTCATGGAATGGATGTATATCATAACATTTTATCACTCACCTATGGAAATTCAAGGCACATGTAGCAAAAATACCACACATATATCTAATTGTGTTCACAGCAGTGGTGTCAGCCAGCACTCCAGTGTCCACTTAGAAAAATCTGTCCAGGGCTAGTGAAACGTCTCAGCAGGAGAGTCTGGTTAGGGGCATGATGTACAGCACACAGAAGTCTAGAACTAGTGAGGGGCAGACTTCTGTCCTTCCTCACCCTGTCTGCCACCTCCAGACTAAGTGACTGCCTCCTACATAATCCCTTCTTCCCGTTTAAACGTCACAATGATAGGTTTATACCTAACCAAGTTCAGTTTATTTTGAATACAGGATCATTGCTAAGATTAGGTTTGGGGAGGAAAAAGGAAACCTTTCTCAGGTTCACATACATTAACATAAAGCCTCCTGCAGGAATGACCTGCAGGAAGGAGGCCAGTATTTCTTCAGTGTTTGATAAAAGACCTTTGTGTTTTGAGTTACACTCATTCACATCCTGTGGACCATTACTTGGGAAAACTTGTTCCTTAAGACAGTTGGTCCTTCTCTTTGTTTTAATGGTTTTCTTTAACAAAGTAGCTGGTTTTTGTTTTGTTTTGTTTTTTTGTTTTTTTTTAAAGCACATAATAGTGACATGCTAGTCACTTAAAGAATTTTGTTGTGGTGGGAGGTAGCTTATTTTGCAAAACATTCACTGAGCAAGTGTGAGAGCCAAGTTTGGATCCCCAACACCCATGTACAAAGATAGCCTGGTGGCAATGCACCACACTCGTAGCTCAGGGGAGGTAGAGACAGGGCAGTGTCTGGAGCTGGTTTTCTGTCCAGTCTAGCTGAATCAATGAGAAACCTGTTTGTTTCAAAGAAGGTGGGAACCAGTAGAAGACACCTGATGTTAGCTACTCTATGTGGTTGAACACTGCCCCCTCCCCCGGCAAGAGCATATACCCCCATCGTATACTCCCTCCCTGCAAGACAGGGTCTCATGTAGATGAGGTTGGCTTCAAAGTTGCTATCCTGAGCCTCCTGGGTGCTATAAGACGGCAGACTGAGCAAGCCATAGGGAACAAGCCACCTTTATGGCTTCTGCTTCAATTCCTGCCTTGAGTTCCTGCTCCACCGACTTCCCTTTGTGATGGAGTGACCTGATAGTCAGTAGGGTAAGGTAGACCCTTTCCTCCCAAGTTGATTTTGAGCACAGCAAGAGAAATGCTAGCTAAGCCAATAGGAAATGCACTGAGCTTCCTGTCTGTTGCTCTGTGAGTGTAAGTTGAGACCACACTGAATAGCCATCCTGATAGTGAGCTTGTGTGGAATGCCTTTGATGTCCCTATTGACTACTGTTCCATCAGTGACTGGTACCAGTGACCTGCTGTCACTTGGAGCAGGTCTTGATCACTCAGATGTAGACCTAACTATTCCTGCGGACGGGTTGCTCTTGGTGTGCACTGCTTTGAGCGTTTTCATCATGTGAGCGTTTCCTAGTCTAAGTTAGCAACCCCCACCCCACCCCCACTCCCATCCCTTGAGCCAAGGTTGTTTTGTGGCACAGCCCTGAGCACCCTGGAACTGTACTTGTACCAGCGTTGGCCTAGTACTCAGAACCCCCCTCCTCACCTCTCTCTCTGGAGTTTTGCAGTTACAGGTGTGTGTCACCATGCTTAGCTATTCTTAGATTTATTTAATATCTATAAGTGTTTTTTCTACATATATGTCTGCGCACCGTGTACATGCCTGGTCATTTCAGAGGACAGAAGAGGGCGTGGGATCCTCTGGGACTGGAGTTACAGGTGGTTGTGAGCCACCATCTGGGTGCTGGGAATCAAATCTGGTTCCTCTGCAAGAGCAACATGTGCTTTTAACCACTGAGCCAACTCTCCAGCCCTCAGCTGTTTTGTAAATTAACATTTTTCTCAGTTTTAAAAGTTACTAACAAGTACTCATGAATATTTGGCTTGAATGTCAAAGTTTCTTAACTCTGGGATAACTCAGGTCATGGGGTTTGGAAACTTTAGAGCACTTCATGGCTTAGGTGTGACTGCATCTCTCTGGGTGGTGGTACTTGGTACAGTTAAAGCTAAGCTCCCGTTGGCTTTGGAAGGGAAAGCTGCTTGAGATAGACAGAAGGTGAAAGCCACAGTTGCTCCCTTTCTTTGTGATAGTATGGAGGATGGCCTTTTTCTCAGCCACAGGTCAAGGGTCTATGGTGTCTTCCTGCTTTGCTCTCTGTGAGTCTCCAGGGTCCTCTGCCAGCTTGTGAGTGTCCACTGCAGATGCTGGAAGAGCTTCTCACTATTTACTGTTTCTTTTCATGGTTGCATATCTTTTGTGATTTTAGCTTGCATTTTCTAAACAGAAGCAATGCTGCTCATGTCGTGTGTACGCAGTGTAGAAATTGGTGCCTGTGCACACAGGTAGGGTGCTTCAGTCTCACTGTAAAGTTGATTTTTTTTTCAGGTAGTAAGCCTTTTTTTCTGACGGCCTAGAAAAAAGCAGCTGTTTACATTATCTTAATGTTTAAAAGGCACCTGCCCCTGTGGAGGCCGGAGGACAGTGTGTAGTTCCCAGTTGTCTCCTACTATGTGGGTTAGGGGGAAAAACATTTTGCTGGTCCTCACAGTACCTTTTATTTAATGCTGTCTTGTAAATATCTGTCTTAGGTTCCTGTTGCCATGATAAAACATCATGGCCAAAAGCAACTTGGGGAGGAAAGGGTTTACTTAACTCAGCTTGTAGTTCCACATCATAGTCCGTCATCGAAGGAAGTCAGGCAGGAACTGAAGCAGACACCATGGGGAATCTCCTTGCTGGTTGGCTTGCTCAGCCTTGCTTTTAGAGCCATCCAGGATGACCTGTGTAGGGTGGCACCACCCACATTGGGCTAGACCTGCCGCATCAGCCCACAATCGAGACAGTACTCTGCAAACTTGTCTTTTAGGCCAATCTTCTGGAAGCATTTTCTCAAAAAATTCATTCTTCCCAGGTACATCTAGGTTTGTGTCAAGTTGACAAGACCCAACCAGCATAGCATACATCTAAAAGAATGTTTAATGAGTCAGCAGCTGAGAGCACTGTGCTCTTCCTAGCACCCACTTGTCAGCTCACAAGTGTCTATAGCTCCCGGTGTAGTGGATCTGATGCCCTCTTCTGGCCTCCCTGTGACCAGACACACATGAATACACACACACACACACACACACACACACACACACACACACACACACACACACACACACACACACACACAAAAAAACTGAACGTCAGAGTTCTGAAAGAGTGACAGCTCGACATAGGTTTTTATCTTCAGTTTTCCCTAGAGGTGGGCAGAGCATCTGGATGGGCAAACCCCATCCCACAGACAGTGTGTACACAGTGTGTAAAAACATCATACACACCCATCTCACAGTGTACACACTGTGTAAACACCACACACACCCATCTCACAGACAGTGTGTACACACTGTGTAAACACACACACCCATCCCACAGACAGTGTGTACACAGTGTGTAAAAACATCATACACACCCATCTCACAGACAGTGTACACACTGTGTAAACACCACACACACCCATCCACAGTGTGTACACACTGTGTAAACAAACACCACACTCACCCATCTCACAGACAGTGTGTACACACTGTGTAAACACCACACACCCATCTCACAGACAGTGTGTACACACTGTGTAAACACCACACACCCATCTCACAGACAGTGTACACACTGTGTAAACACCACACACACCCATCTCACAGACAGTGTGTACACACTGTAAACACCACACACACACCCATCTCACAGACAGTGTGTACACAGTGTAAAAACACCACATACACCCATCTCACAGACAGTGTACACACTATGTAAACACCACACACACCCATCTCACAGTGTGTACACAGTGTGTAAAAACACACACACCCATCTCACAGTGTGTACACAGTGTGTAAAAACACCACACACACCCATCTCACAGACAGTGTGTACACACTGTTTAAACACCACACACACCCATCTCACCGACAGTGTACACACTGTGTAAACACCACACACCCATCTCACAGACAGTGTGTACACACTGTGTAAACACCACACACCCATCTCACAGACAGTGTGTACACACTATGTAAACACCACACACACACCCATCTCACCGACAGTGTACACACTGTGTAAACACCACACACCCATCTCACAGATAGTGTGTACACACTGTGTAAACATCACACACACCCATCTCACAGACAGTGTGTACACACTGTGTAAACACCACACACCCATCTCACAGACAGTGTGTACACACTGTGTAAACACCACACACACCCATCTCACAGACAGTGTGTACACACTGTAAACACCACACACACACCCATCTCACAGACAGTGTGTACACAGTGTAAAAACACCACATACACCCATCTCACAGACAGTGTACACACTATGTAAACACCACACACACCCATCTCACAGTGTGTACACAGTGTGTAAAAACACACACACCCATCTCACAGTGTGTACACAGTGTGTAAAAACACCACACACACCCATCTCACAGACAGTGTGTACACACTGTGTAAACACCACACACACACCCATCTCACAGACAGTGTACACACTGTGTAAACACCACACACCCATCTCACAGACAGTGTGTACACACTGTGTAAACAAACACCACACACACCCATCCCACAGACAGTGTGTACACAGTGTAAAAACACCACACACCCATCTCACAGACAGTGTACACACTGTGTAAACACCACACACACCCATCTCACAGACAGTGTACACACTGTGTAAACACCACACACACCCATCTCACAGACAGTGTGTACACACTGTGTAAACACCACACACACCCATCTCACAGTGTATACACACTGTTAAACACACCCACAGAGGAAGTTAGAAGTGTGTGTACACAATTGTAAACACACCCACAGACGAAGATAAAAGTGTGTGTTCACAACTGTAAAGACCCACAGACGAAGACAGAAGTGTGTGCACACAGCTGTAAACACACCCACAGAGGCAGTCAGAAGTGTGTGCACACAGCTGTAAACACACCCACAGAGGCAGTCAGAAGTGTGTGTACACAGCATCTGTTGAGATCCCCACAGTGGTGTGGGGGCAGAAGGATGCACAGCAGAGTTAACTCTAAGGCATGGGAAACTCCAACCTTACAAGCAAAGGCTCCCACAAAAGCATGGTGGGCAGGTGTGCAAATATCAGTGCAATCCAAAAGCTTGTTTTCAGGTTCCCAGGAGTATTTAAGATCTGAAAGGGTTAGGATTGGTCCCTGTAAAGTATCAGAGCCTCTTAAGGCTTCCTTGCTAGGTAGACACCACTGGGAACAGACTCCAAGCTGAGCAGTGGTGGAATCACATGGGCAAAGGATAAAAACACAGGAATTCTTACTTATTAATCTGTATTTTTGACATCCTTCATGAAAATAGGGGAGAGAGGACACTTAGTGAAAACAGATATTCTAGCCTTCCAGTAATTTTTATTTCTCTGTGTGTTTGTGAGCTCCTGTGAGGTCAGAGGACAGCTGTCAGGAGTTGGTGCTCTGCTGCCACCTTGTGGGAGTCAGGGATCAAACTCAGGTAGTTGCTACCAACTGAGTCTTCTTGCTTGTCCCCTCAATAGTATTGTAAATTTTAATTTATTTATATATATATATTAAAAGATGATCCGAAAAGAATCACAAATTCTCCACCAATGTGGTCCTGGTTAGTGTCATCATTGTCTCCTTTTTTCTTTTTGTTGTTGTTATCTTTTTGGTTGTGAGCCTAGCCTTTAATGGCTGAGCCATCTCTCCAGCCCTTGTTGTTGTTATCTTGACATAGGTTTTTGCTTTGTAGCCCAGGATGGCTTGGAACCCCTGTAGCCAAACCTGGCTTAGAGCCCGGCTTCTGGAGTGCTGGAGTTGTAGATACCCACGGTGATGCTGGCTGCCACAGAGTTCGAACAAGAAAAGGAAGAACTGGGGAGACACCCAGTGCTTAAGAGCACATGACACCCATTTGACAACTCACAGTCACCTGCAACTGTAATTGCAGAAGATCAGATGCCATCTTCTGGCCTCTGGGGGCATCAGGCACTTACATGGTGCACACACGTTCAGGCAAAACATCGATAAACATGAAATAAAAATGATCATTAAAAATGTTGTAAGAAAGGAAAAACTCAAGGAAGAGAATATGACCCAGACAGTAAGAAAGCATAGCAGAAAGAAATGCTTGCAAAGTAAAGTTTCCAACCCAGTGTTTTAGAGCAAATGCAGAGAGACCTGAGGGCTGATAGGAACCTGGGAGAGCAGTGTGCAGCTGGGTTAGGGGGCTCAGATAGATATTTGTTGATCATTGTGGATAGAGAAAGGAAAGGGGGAACCAAACAAACCATTCATCTCGGTGCCAGGGCTGGGTTTAGTTAGTAGAGTACTTGCTCAGCTTGAGGGGGCCCTGTGTTGTGCCCCAGCCCCACACAAATGAGCTGTGGTGGAGCACACCTATGTTCCTAGTATTTGGGAAGAGGAGGCAAGAATACCAGAAGGTTCAGTATCTTGTCACCCTCTCCCAACCTGGGATCCATGAGTCAGAGTCTCATGTAAACAAACAAATGGATAAGTCCCTGCCTCAAATAAATGAAGATTTAAAAAGAATTTTGAGTCTGAGATTGAAAATTTCTTCAAATAAGTAAAGAATAGCAGAAAAATGTTATAACTCAACTAAAAGCCAAAACCCTAAGAATATATACAAGTATTTAGAGAAAGTGAGTTATTGAATAAAGGCAGAGAAGGTTCGGCATACAATAATCTCTTGGCATGTACCAACAAGAATAGTGCAAGAAGATGTCCTGGAATTGAGTGGTTTTTGCCTTTCTATTGGGAGAGTGGGGAAGCATGGGGTGGGGGGTCTGCTCTGTAACTTAATAGAGTAGTGTGGATGAAGGTACGCATGGTGACACTCATCTGTACTTCCTAGACAGAGGCAGGAGGATCCCTGCTAGTTTGAGGCCAGTCTGGTCTTCATAGAAGTTCTAGGCCAGACAAGGCTATATAGCAGGATCCTGTTTATAAACAAACAAGAACAGAAACCAACAGCTCACTTTTCCCCAAAGTTGGACTATATGTGTATGTGTGTATATATATGTGTGTGTGGACACGCGCGCGCGCGCGCGCGCACACACACACACACACACACACACACACACACATACATATACATACATATACATATATGATCTGATGGGTTATTGAGGAGGGAGTACTAACATGAACTGATTTTTGATAGCGCTGTTTTGTGCAGAAACAATAGAGTAACAGTTAGTGTGCTGGAGGGAAACCTAAGAATTTTTTATCCATCTATACTGACTTTAAAGAAAAAAGACAGCACACGAAATGTGTACTAAACACATGAATGTGAATTTGGACAGTATTGTTTTTATGGTCTCTTAATGACTGTCAGAGAACAAGTTTACACAGTCAGAGCTGTGAAGCTTACACTTTGATGGTTATGAGAAAGGCTAGCATGTATCGCGTCCTCTCTGCAGTAACGAGGAAGGAGCAGGACGGGTGTTGAACAGAGAGAAGAAATGGAGTCGTGCTGCTCTACAGTTATGGGCCAGGACATGTAAAAGAACATCACTTCAGTTTAGAGACAGGTGGGCAAGTTTTTATTGTTGTCTCTGGGGCTATGTTCCTTCAGACACATAATAGAAAAAAGGAAGTAGAGAGGATTTGGGGTGTGATAGTAAAAACACATGGTGAAAACCATGGAAGCAAAGTCTAAAACTTTGCACCTCAGTTTGGGGCACTGACAGAAGAATGGAGACAGTTGGTGAGCATCGCTGGTGGAGACTGCATTTGATGCCCTCCTGCCACCCTGGGTTACTAGTCACCTTTGGGGCTTGCAGTTTCTCAGATTACATATAAACACTTTCCATGTTATTTGTTCTATCTGTGTTACCAGTTCAAAATCATGTTATGTACATAATTGGGAATTTTTGTTAAACCATGAATATACAGTTCTCTTGTTTATCAGTTAAATTGAAAATGGGCTGTAATTGTGTACTGGGCTGTTGTGTCAGTCGGGCATTGGAGTTCTCTGCTTACCTGTGTGGGTTCTGTTATTAGCGCCCTTACTTTGTGCCTTATGATTGAGATGGAACTTTTTAATTGAAATATACTTGAAATACTTGATGATCTTTCTGTCCTCATAAGCAAAATGCACCATATTTGTGATTGCTAAATTCTTACCTTCTTGAAGTTAAGTTTTTCTTACTCATCACCTCTAAAATAAGTTGTGTGAGCATAAAAATTGCACAGAGTTATTTGTGAACCATACATACACTGATTTTTACAAAGTCTTATTTCCTGGTGCATTTGTAACTAATTGTTTATGTTTTCTATTAAGAATCATTTCAGTGCACTGTGTGCATTTATCCATTACTGTATGTCAAGAACTATTACATACGTAGTAACCCATTCTCTCTTATTGGTAGCTCTGGGACAGGTGCCATGATTGACACCATGTCACATGCCTGTAAGAGTGGGACTGGTGTGCAAGTTCAGGACCCTGACCCTCATGCATTGTTTACTTGTTAAATAGCTTTAAGTTTGCTTTGTTTGGGTTTGTTTTTGTGCTACCATGCTGCACAGGGGCTGTATGTTTTGTCTGGAATGGATGAGGTCCTGTAATAACATCTGAACATAATAGCTTTTCAGATCTCCTGAACATATTTGAGTGAAGCCATTAACAATCTGTTGATGGTGACGACCTTTTATTTTCTTTAATATATCTCCCCTTTAAAGAGATTGCCAAGGGTTTCACAACTGACTTTTTCTTGTGTTAAGGTAGTAGCTTACCAGTGCTGGCTTTTGTCCATAGAAACAATCACTTTTTTTTTTTATTTGTTAATATAGCTATATATTTTTTCAACTTTTTTTATTTGAATTAGAAACAGGATTGTTTTACATGACAATCCCAGTTCCCGTCTCCCTCTCGTCCTCCCCTCCCATGACCCACCCCCAACTAAAACCCTACCTATCACATATCCTTTCTGCTTCCCCTGGATGGTGAGGCCTTCCATAGGGTGTCATCAGAGTCTGTTGTATCCTTTGGGATAGGGCCTAGGCTCACCCCGTGTGTCTTGGCTTAGGGAGTATTCCTCTATGTGGATTGGGCTCCCAATGTCCACACCTATGCTAGGGATAAGTACTGAACTAATACAGCAGGTCCCGTAGATTTTCGAGGTTTCCTCATTGAAACCTTTGTTCCTGGGGTCTGGATCAGTTCCATGCTGGTATCCAAGCTATCAGTCTGGGGAGCAAGAGTTCCCTGATGTTCAGGTCAGCTGTTTCTGTGGGTTTCACCAGCCTGGTCTGGAGTACAGAACTAAATAGAGAATTCTCAATAGAGGAATCTAAAATGGCTGAAGGACACATAAGAAAGTGTTCAACATCCTTAGCCATCAGGGAAATGCAAATCAAAACAACTCTGAGATACCATCTTACTCCTGTCAGAATGGCCAAAATCAAAAACACCAATGACAGTTCATGCTGGAGAGGATGTGGAGAAAGAGGAACACTCCTCCACTGCTGGTGGGAGTGCCAACTTGTACAGCTACTGTGGAAATCAGTATGACAACTCCTCAAGAAACTGGGAATGAGTCTACCACAAGATACAGCAATTCCACTCTTATACCCAAAAGAAGCACATTCATACAACAAGGACATCTGTTCAACGATGTTCATAGCAGCACTATTTGTAATAGCCAGAAACTGGAAGCAGCCTAGATGCCCCTCAACCGAAGAATGGATAGAGAAAATGTGGTACATTTACACAATGGAGTACTACTCAGCAGAAAAAAACAATGGAATCTTGAAATTTGCAGGAAAATGGATGGAACTAGAAGAAACCATTCTGAGCGAGGTAACCCAATCACAAAAAGACAAACATGGTATGTACTCACTCATATGTGGATTTTAGACATAGAGTAAAGATTACCAGCCTACAATCCACACTGCCAGAGAAGCTAGGAAACAAGGAGGACCCTAAGAGAGACATACATGGTCCCTTAGAGATGGGGAAAGAGTCAAGATCCCCTGAGCAAATTGGGAGCAGGGGAAGAGGGGGGAGGGAGCTATGAGGATGAGAAGGGGAGAAGAGGAGGGATGCAGAGGTCATGAGGGAGCAGAAAGGTTGAGTCAGGGAAGAATAGATGATAACAAGAATGGAGATATCATAATAGAGGGAGACATTTCTGGTTTACAGAGAAATCAGGCACTAGGGAAATGTCTGGAGATCTACAAAGATGACACCAGCTAACAATGTAAGCAACAGAGAAGAGTCTACCTTAAATGCCCTTCCCTGATAGTGAGATTGATGACTGACTTATATGCCATCCTATGGCCTTCATTCAGCAGCTGGTGGAAGTATAAGCAGACACCCACAGCTAATCACTGAACTGAACTGGAATCCAGATGCAGAGAAACAATCACTTTAAAGTAGGAACATGTTTTCTTAAATAACCAAGTCAGGGTTTGCATTACTAACAGTGTAGTGAAGTGACATGCTTGTCTCTGAAAATAAGTTAATGGAGTTCATGCTTTATAGTTTTAGAAAATATTATGGATAGGCTTGATCATTGTTTAAAATGTTTTAAGTTTGTTTTAAGTTGTTTATGAAGTAAAACAGCCCAAACCAAGAAACCTAACATAATGTTCTCACATAATAACCACTTAAAAGATGAAGTTGAACAACTTCTTTTTTTTTTTTTTTTTGTCAAAGACTAGTCCTGTCTTTAGTCTTTAAAGAAAGTGTTGAGATTTGTGTTATTCGTGGCTCTTGTTAGGGAGAGTGACCCTAAGTTCACTGTCATTTTGTTGATCTCAGTTTGGTTTTTATCAGCTTGACACAGCTAGAGTTATCAGGGATGAGGAACCTCCATTGAAAAGATGGCCTGCAGGGAAGTCTGTGGGGCCATCCCTTGGCGGATGATTGCGGTGGGAGGTCCATGTCACTGTGGGAGGGAGTGTGACTGCTGGGCAGGAGGTCCTGGGTTGTATAAAAGAGGTTAAGGAAGCCAATAAGCAGCATTCCTTCATGGTCTCTACTTTGGTTCCTGCCTCTAGCTTCCTGCCCTGACTTTCCCTCGATGATGTGATCTGAAAGCCAAATAAACTCTTTCTTCTTCAGGTTGGTTTTGGCCATGGATCACAGCAATAGAAACCCAAGGCACAGTTGTACAAATTACCTACAAATACATCTACAAGGAATTTATTTAAATCAGATGTTCCATATGCAATGGTTTTAAAACGTGGCTGATAATTAAAGGAGTAATTCCTTCCCTGTAGTGTGGTCAGCTTTAGTAACTTTTCTAACGAAACACACTATGCAGCATTCCCTCTTTCAGGCTCTGAGTCTCTTCTTTCTTAATGTTCATCCTTGAAACTGTGGTGCAATGTTGTGAGGAAACCAAGTGACCTCATGAGAACCAGGCCCCCAGCTGTGATCCCAGCCAACATTAGCTGTTAGCTTATATGAGTGAGCAAGTTCTACATGGTCTCAGACACCCCCCACCCCCAAGTCACCTGACTAACACTGGGTGGACGGAGTAATTATCCCTGACATACCCTACCCAAAGTGCATGTTTAGATGCAACCCAAGCCTGGCCATTGGTGCAAACTTGTAAGTGTTGGAGTGTTGCCAGGCAGTAATAATCAGAACAGCAACTCTGTGGCCAGGGCTGTTCCCTGGCTGTGCTCTGATAAATGTCATGGTGAAGGCTGGCCCAGGATCACTCCTGAGACCTCCAGTTAGTGACAGGCCATCTAGGATAATGTACAGTGGGTGACACTGAGAGTGGGTCTCAGGTTCCCTTCTGTAAAGTGGGCACTGTTGACTGGTGGTGCCTCGTTTATTTATGACTGGGAGGCTCAGCTCTGAGTAGATGGACTCACTGTTCTCTGTGTGCACTCCCTCCCTCTGGCTTTCCTGACTGAGTTCCCCATCACTGCTGGTGTCCTTGCAGTGTGTTTATGCTTTGCTGAGAGGCTGCCTGCCTGCCTTCTTTTGGGGTTGGAAGTCAGTGCTGACACTGGATGGCGGGAAAGCCACAATGCTGAATGTGTGTTGTCTCTGTAACCTACTGGTCATAACCAGGGTTCCTTACAGACTGAGCCACTCTTCCAGGCCATACTTACCTCCCATGCCAAACGCAGACTTGTGGCTCCTTTTTTTTTTTGTTTTAATCACACTTTAATCACAGTTTTCATGCCTGCTTTAAACTTTAATACATTTTGGAAATAGAAAAAAAAAATCAGACCTTGTTTTTCTTTTCCTTGTTCAAATTCCTAGGAGTAACTTTTTAATTATTTCAATGTTTAAGTTCTTTTCTTGATCACTTCTGTCACTTTTAGACACAGTGATAGTTAATCGCTACTGACAATCTGCCAGGAAGACAGAACAAGTGCCTGCTACAGTGTCTCTTGCCTTCCTTTCCTGGCCCTCAATTAACATTTAATACAATTGATTTAAAACCCCGCCTTCTGACCTACTGAGTTTTAGACAATTTTTCGCTTATAGTTGCAGTGAGTAGCCTTTCACCAGCAGCTGTTTATATTGTGTATGGGCACATTGCACACTTTAAAGCTACAGCTACAGCCACATTTTTGCCTTAAAAAACCTGAAGACTGAAACCAGAAGACTACCAGATAAAATAACTTATTAGGAACCTAGAGAGTGAATGCCTTACTGTGTCACTCACTGCATTGTTGTAATCAGAGAGAAAGTGTTAGCCCTGGGGTTGAGATTTGGTTTTATGCCAGGTAATAATGACTAACAGATTTTGTTGTCTGATACGTAGTCACCTATATCACATGAGAGTTTCTGTTTGTGTTTAATCTTAGATGCAGAGTAAGTGTTCTTGGTGCTTATCATCTTAAGGCCAGGTGTGGTCTGTTTTACAGTGTTTCAGTAATAAACACTTTGAACTCTTAATGCCCAATCAGGAGCCAAAGGTTATCTGCTGCTATTGTGTGCTTTTCTTCTGAGCTATCGTGGGTGAAGGGTACTAATGGGCTTCAGTGCAGTGAGTATGGATTGAAGCTCTGGTGATGAGTGCTTTTGAAATGGCCACCTTGAGGAGGCCCTTTGGAGCAGTCCTTAGACATGGTTCTTCCCTAGGCTTGGCCTGGTGTGAATCCTCTTTCTGTGTCAAGGAGCTGGTGGTCTGTATGCTGCTTCCTTGGGAGAGATGGACAAACACACACACAGGCACACACACAGGCACACACACACACAGAGTGGGTGGGGTGACTGTATGATGGGTGTGTTGTTGGTGTCATAGTTGTGCTGTAAGGACTGGTAGTTTTGTTTTCTGGTTCTAGCATTTAGATGTAGATACTTTTTGATTTTTTTTATTAAATAATAGAAATGATATCATTTACCCTTTGTGTTGTAGAAAGCTCTTAAAAATTCTTTGGCTCACTGATATGCCACCACCCATTTTTTAATGTATTTTAATTTTGTGTGTATGAGTGCTTTAATTTTGAGTGCTTTGTCTGTGCAGCCACATGTGTGTCTGGTGCCTGTAGAGACCAGAAGAGGGCATTGGAAGCTCTGGGACTGGAGTTACACACAGTTGTGGCTGCCGGGGGTGGGGGGTGGGGGTGGGGTGCTGGGAATGGAAACTGGGCCTTTTATAAGAACACACAGTGGTTTTAACTGCTGACCACCCATGATTTAACCAACCCTGTGCTGTGATTATTACTATTGAGCTTTTTAAAAATTAAAGATGTAAACAAGCATGTGACATCTACTTAGTGAGTGCATCAGAGTTTTGTCCTAGAGGTGTCTTTTTACCCTAATTTACAGAACTAAATTTCCAAATGTCCTTTTGAAGGTTCCAGTTGTCCATGCTGCATTCTCACTCCCGACTGTTGTGGCTGTGTGTGGTGGTGGCCTGGCTTTGGCATTACTGCCTGCTGCTAAGCAGCTGGAGTGTGCTACTTCAAGTTGCTCCAGGAAAAAGCCACTGGAGCTCCATCTGTCTTCAGCCCAGTCTGTGTCACTTCTGAATTGGCGTCTCTTTGTGTGTTGTCTTCTGTCTTGTTTCCTCTTCTTGCTCCCCAGGTTCAGCTGCTCAGAGGTGGCTGACCGTGTGTTCCTTTAGGTGTTTTTCACCCAAGGCTCCAGAAAGTAAATTTTCATACTGTTGGGTAAAAAAAATTAGGTTGGGTGGTGGTGGCACATGACTTTAATCCTAGCACTCTGGAGGCAGAGGCAGGTGGATCTTTCAGTTCTAGGCCAACCTGGTCTACAAAGTGAGTTCCATGACAGCCTGGGCTGTTACATCCAGAAACCCTGACTCAAAAAACAAAACAAACATCCCTCATCCACAAAGAAAAAAAAAAAAAAAAAGGCCAAATTTACGCTTTTGTTAAGTCTGGAGCTGGGTAGGTGAATTTCTTTGAGGCCACCTTGGTCTACAGAGTGAGTTCCAGGTCTGTCAGGATCATGCAGTGAGGCTATGTCTCCAAAATATGCAAACACTTCTTAAGCCCCCGGTTCTCATTAGATGACTAGGGATTAACAGGAAAACAGTTAATGTAGTTTGTACGGATTAGTGTACTTTAAAATGATGCTGCTGTTTTATCATCTCCAAGTATAGCTCAAATATGTTTTTAAACCTCAAAATTGTTAGTCTTTTGTTTCAAAAGCATATTATTATGTTAACTTTTAGTTAAATAAAAGCTTCCCTAGCCAACTGTTCAATTTCCTTAACACCCAACTGAGAAAACAGTACATTTACTGCATAACAGTAAGCGCCAGTGACTTCTGTGTTTTGGAATAGGGCGCTTTTAAACACAAATCAGATCTGCAAAAGCAACAATCCAGTATTTCAAGCTTGGTGTCTGCAGTTAACAAGGGACCTGTTAGCATTTAGGAAGTGGTGGGCAGGGACAGGGGCACGGTGGCTGTAAAGTTAGATAGAGAATCTTGTAAGAGATGCCCAGCAAATAGTATGGTAGTCTGTATCGACCATTTCACAGAGCTAGTTATTAAAAACTTGATCAGGATAGGGACACACAAAATTTTGACTATTTTTTTCTAAAAAGATAACTTCAAATTGAAAAAGAAAAAGATATATATTAAATTTTTTCAGAACTATAAAGTGTCATCATTTTTCTTCTTTAAGTGGAGGGTGACATGTCACTGGAGCTTATGTAATGTAGTGAGTGGATCACAAGGTGATGGCGTCATGATGTTTCTCTCCTCCTGTACTGTAGATGAGACATTACCAACTGGTTGTTGTAAATCTAGTTCTTCCTACAATACAGGAGACCTAACTGAAAATACTGGGTTTAAAAGAGTTAAGGGTTAATGGTTAATCATGTACTTAGAAAACTTATTTCCTTTACTGGAGATTCTAGTGTCTGTTTCATGTAAAGGTTCTGATTTAGTTAGTGAACCACTTTTGACATTTTAAATGTTTGGTTTCTGGTTCTAAACATAACACTTATGTTTCCCTAAATTCTACTTTTTCATTGCTTGAAACGTGGTGATGATAATCTAGACGCGTTAGCGCTGCTGCTTTATCCAAGAGCAGCTCTCACCAAGCACAGGATGTTTGCTGTGTCTTCACCCGTGAAGAGAAGGCCCTAGTACTTTCATCTTCACCCCTTTCCACGTGGACAGTGTTTGAGAGAGAGGTCTATTAGGAAACAGTCTTTGTGTATGTGGAAAGTGCTTCTTTTAATTGCTGTAGATTGGAAGATAGGCAGAGTTAGTTAGGACTCCCTTTTCAGTGTGAGGGAATAAAAGGGATCTGAATTTGACTCCTGGGTAAAGGGATGAATGACATCAGGTGTTTCCCTTTCTGCTCTGTGTCTTTATAGTTGAGAATTAAAGGAGGCTCACAAAGCTTGTAAATAGCTACAAACAGCCCAGAGATGCTCAACTTTGAGGTATTGGAGTGGCTGTCTTAAGGAATGGGTTAAATATTTGGATTAGTAAGTTATAACCCTTTCTCAGTAGGTGTAGATGATCACATGGGGGTATGATTCTCAGCTCCTCTTACTCAATTACTTTGATTAAAAAGGCTTTTTTTTTATTTTTTGGTTATGGGCAGGAGAATTTTTTATTAATACTGTTTGGAAGACAATTTGGGAGGGCTCATTTCATTTGTAGAATGTTTATGCTATGGACGTTCTAAAAAGGCAGTTTGGAGGAAGAAAAGTTAGTATTTGATAGCCCTTAGGTTTCCTTCTAGATTTCTGTGACTTAATGAAACCTCTGCACCCTTCAAGAAACTCACTGCGCTGATCTTAGTACCAATGGACTTTGAGTGCTTTGCTTTTTTTGTCTTTTAAATCAAGAATCTGAGTAGAGAAACCATAGGAACAAATTAAGGGACAGGTTAGAGATGGTGGGAGAGTGGCTTTAATTTTTTTTTTTTTTTTGCTTTAATTCTGTCTCTATTTAGTTTTTCTCTAGTTTTCCAAAATAATTTTATTTCATTATGACATTTCCACACATGCTACTATACTTTGTTTATACTTTCCCAACACTTGTCCCCCTTGTCATTTAGATAACCCCTGTCAGCTCCCTTTGCTTCTTAAGAGTAAATTGCAGTGCTAGGCACAGGAGCCTATAGGAGTCATGCACGTTCCTAAGCCTATGAGCTTAAATGTGCTGTGTCTTCATATGGCTTGTTTTTACAAGTGCTACAGATCCTTCTGGAGACATTTACAGGCCTTCTGTGGAAAATATTTAAAAACTAGTAACTTCTCAACAGTATGGGACAAATCCTTAGTCCATTTAGGTGAGGATAATTGCTAGGAAGGGTGACATAAGTTAACATATTTTAAAATGTGTCTTTTGTAAGGTAAATGTAATAACTGTCTCCTTGACATGTTTTAAAGTATTTCTATGAAATTAAAGAAATTCCCTCAACCACAAGATTGTCAGAACAGATATTTTTCTCTTTGTAGCTATTAGTATGTAGTAACAGAATTGGGAAAAAATATTTTATTGGTTACTGAAAATTTTACATATGTATATCATATCTTTATATTGTGGCTACATTTTTAGTTGAACGTTTTTCTCAGCTATGAGAATTTACTTGGTTCCAGCCTACGTATTTTAAGCCTTTTGTGTTTAATACTTATTATGTTTTATTATTTTTGAAATTGTTACATAATTAATATTTTGCATAATTGTATTCTAAAAGGTACCATAAAAACAAAATACTTTTTTTCTAACCTGAAAATATTTACTTGAGCTTTGTTTCTGTTATATCCACCTAAACTATAGTTTTACAATAACTAAAAATAGTATTAGGATTTCTCAAAAGTGTAATGTTTAAGAATCTCTTTAGATGTATAGAAATGCATTTACATAATTTTTAGAAGGTGGGGTAAAACTTGAAGTGTTGAAGACTGTAGGTATTTGAAAACCATTTGTCTATAAAGTAAAAAGTTAAAATTGCAACAGATAACTGCTTCAACAGTATTCTGTGCGTTTTAGTGTCTGTTTGCCTTTGTAGTACAAAGTGGATTGAAAATCTAATCTTTTATAGTTGCTGTTAATTTTGTTCTAAACCTGAAAGTGTTAACAGCAACTTGAAAATGTGACAAAGCTCAATTTCATTTCTTGTTTATTGCTTGTTTTCCTATTGGACAATTGGAAGTAGCTCTGCCCTAGCAACTAAAATAGTCTATTTGCATAACCTAGTTTGATTGGCTAGCATTCTGACTAACCGTTCCAATCATATGGTCTCAGTTTAGTGGTAGGCTATGCTAATTAGCTGCTGTTGCTGGGGTTCAGGAAGGCTTCTGTGTGTTTTTCTGCATTGTGTTGCCTGGTGAGAGACATTGATAAACGCGAGATTAATGATCTGCAGCAGTTCCCACTCACTGCGGGCAGGCGGACTTTAGAACACAAGTGGAAACAAGGGTTTAATTGCTCCGTTAAATGTCTGTAGCCAAATAAGTGTATTAAATTATACAAATAAAGTTGTAAATCTTGATTAATTAAATGAAACATAAAAGACAGTACTTTTCCTTTGTCTTTAAAAATCACTCTGAGGTAGCAGCACTATGTGAATGTTTTCTAAAGCTGTTCAGTGAAAGTGGTCCTTGTGTTTTAGAGTACAAGCAGCAAAGCTGTTGCCATTAGTAGCATGTATGTTTCTTCTCACTGTCTTGGTTTCTTATAGTGACTCCTGCTAGTAGTAAATTGCGGTAAGCTTTGGATCGAATTTATCTTGCACTATCATGTCACCTAGCACATAGGAGAACAGACCGTGACCCCCCTGAACTCGTTCTTCTGTTCAATTTGAAAATCACATTGTATTTATTTACTACTGTCATTTTCCTAATTTAAACCAGACAGTTTGAAATACTGCTTTACTGCTTGTTATGTTTGGTTTACAACAAGTCTCCTAGGTATTGCTAGGTAGAAGGTTCTGTGAAAAATAGAAAAGTCAAATCTTTATTGATGAGATATAAGAGCAGAGACATAAACATAGACATTATTACATGAAAATGAAAATGGTCACACAGAGGATTAATGTGAATGGGTTAGGGGAAAAGTTCTTGTTTTTTAATTGAACCTTGACTTTTATTTCTTTAAAAAGTTCTGTATTTCCAGGACAGGCTCCAAAGCTACACAGAGAAACCTTGTCTCAAGGAAAAAAAAAAAAAAAGGAATTTTGTATTTATTTCTATTTCTGACTCTGCTGTGCCTTCAGAACTCTCAAGTTTTCTGCCGCTCACTAAGGAAAGCCTGCTTGATTCCGCCACAGACAGACTTAGCACACATGAGCCATAGGGCCTGTGGACGAGCACTTCAGACACTCTGATTAGGCCCTTTGGTCTCATGCATGAAGCCCTCAGTTTGTCTGGGCTGGCGCACACTGAGTGTGGGTTCTGGTGGTTTCTCAACCTCCTTGATAGAAAGACCAACAGTCCTCTTGCCAGGTCTTCATAAGAGCTGTATTGTAGGAAAGCCTGTGTCAGATGGTTCTACTTGGGAAGCACTGGGTATAGGTCAAGGGCTTCCCAAAGGACCTCTCCTGGGGCCCTCACGCTCACACCAGCTACAGCACTGTCATCCAGGACGGCCAACTCAGTGTGTGTATCCTAAACAGAGCAAACGCAGAGAAGAAAGAGCCACCATACCTCTCAGTCTTCAGGACTTCTATCAAGGGTATGGAAGAGTGTCTGAGAAAAAGTTAGCAGGAGAGCCAGCCCTTAGACTTGTGGTTTGTTGAAGCGTGGCTTACAGGTTAGTTGGCAGCTAGGTGAGTTACAGGAATGAAGAGCTTTAGGATGATGGATAGATGGAGAGAAGCAGCCTTTTGCTACTACACATAGGTGTTCACGCCATCACGGCTTCTAGCATCTCAGGTGGTTTCATTGCCTGAGATTCCATTATCTTAAAATCTGAACTGGTGTCTTACTGTGGAGCTGATGTTGCTGCTATTTTTTTCTTCTTGGTTTTTGTGCTTAGCAGTCCTTTGCATTTTCTGGGTCTTCTGGCTGAACACGTAGCACTTTTACCTTCTTTATCCCCTTGTTTGGCCCTAAGGCCTTGAAATGCCCCAAATAATCTGAGTTTATATGTTTGTCCTCAATTTTCTAGAATGTTTGCACATTTAATTGTTCTGTCCATTATCGAAGAACTAGCTAAGTCAGGTAGGCTAAGTGGACAGTTTACAGACTTGTGAAGAATGAAAATAAAAATTAAACCGTAACTTCATTATTAATTATATTTTCTTTAGCCATGTATTCTGGAGATATTTTAGAAAATAACCTTAAAAGAATGTTTTATTTAGTCACAGAGTCAAAATGTCTTGGACTTAAATTATACTTTAATGGAGGGGATGGGATGGGATGGGATTTGTCTTCCCAGGACTGCATCTCAGGACGGAGTGTGTCTACGCTGTGAGCAGAGTGGAGGTGCAGGGCAGGGAGAGTTTTGGATTGGGCTGGACAAGCAATGTTGATGGAAGTAGGATTTCACGTGGTTTTGAAGTCCGGGTAGGGTTTTCACAGGTGGTGTTGAAAGTCTCGGCATGTAGAAGATGGGTCATCAAAGTGCAGGGTGATTGTTTCTAAAACTTGTGTAGGAAAGGGGATTAACACCGTTGAGGGCTTTGGAGGGAGATGGCCCGCTGGGTATAGTGGCTCATGCTGGAGCAGGAGGGGATGTTTGAGACCAGCTTGGACTCCAGACAGGTGCTTCCAGGCCAGGTGTAGATACTAAATAACAGGTCCTGTATCCTCTAACAAAGGAATCAGAATGGTGGATCACACAGAATCCCAAGACTGTCTTGTGGAAATAGTGGTTTTAATACTTTATAGAATTGTGGTAGGAGTAAGAAAACAAGTTTTCTGTGACGTATTCACACTCAGATAGCCATTTCTTAATCACAATAGGAAAATATCACCTTTTAAGCACTTGGTAGGTTTGAGTTGCCCCATCTGAGATGGGCTGTACTGTAGAGAGAGGAGGAAGGAGCGTGCCTGCCAGTGAGGTCAGCACTTTTGCAAACAGTCTTTATTTATGTTTTATTTGGCATGCAGTAAACTTACAGTGTGTCTATTAGGTGTTATTCTCTAATTGAGTGCACTCCTCTCCTGCAATCTACAGATTAGCTATGCACTTGCTTCTTGTCAGTATTACTGCTTTGGCTTTTCTAGAATTCTGTAGTAGCCCACACACAGTCGTCTTGTTTTCACGTAGCACGTATGATTCTTCTGAGAGTCATCTCTGTCATACTACTTACCAGTAGCTTGTTTTTTTTTTTTTTTTTTAAAAACAGGTTTGTGTTTTGTGTTACTACAGTTTACACATTTGTCTATTGGAAGTTTTAAATCTTTTCAGAATTTTGACATACTACAAATAAAAGTCCCTATGAAGTGTGATTATGTCATATAGGCTATTTATACTTAACTGTTTGGAACTGTGAACTGTCTCTCCGAGTCATCCCATCGTCCAGCATTTTTGGTTTGTAAGCATTTAGATGATGAGCACTGGAGTCTTACTGTGTGCTTGGCGGTGACTGTCAGAGGGGACGTCCTGCACATACTCACTTTGCCCCCTTCAGTAACCCACACAGCACTTACCTCCGTTGTTGTTAGTCTTTAATACAACAATTGGTTGTTTTCTTACTGAGCTTCAGGAATTTCTGATTTATTTTAGTGTTTGTTTGTATATTTGTTTTCCGAGACAGGGTTTCTCTGTGTAGCTCTGGCTGTCCTGGAATTCGCTCTGTAGGCCAAGCTGGCCTTGTACTCACAGAGATCCGCTTGCCTGTTTCTCCCAAGTGCTGGGATTAAAGGCGTGCATTGTCATCACCTGGCTTAGATTTTTTTTTTTTTTTTAAATCAGTATGTGATTTCTAGAAATTTCCTCCCATTCTATGGCTTGTCTTTCATTAAGTGTCTTAAAGATTAGATGTTTAAGATTTTAATGAAGTCTTATTAATTTGATTCTTTTAAAAATTGTCCTTTTGTCAAATCTTGACTTAATTGTTCTGAGATCAAAAAAACTTTTGTGGTCCTGTGATTTTTCTCTCCTAGATTTATAGTTTTCGTATTTTACTTTTGAGTCAGTGATTCATTTTGAGTTAATATTTGGTAGTGTCAAGAATCACAATTTTTAAATGGAGAGTGCTGGATGTCTCTATAATTTTGTTCAAATGACTGCAGAACCTGGAAAAGCTGTTGCTGCTATTGATGCATAACATACGGAAACTAGCTGTGCTGTCAACTTTGGAAAAAAGTATCCCAGTTTACTGTGTTGAGTTGGCATTGTACAAAAATTAACAGCCATATTGGTCTAGAAATGTTGAACTTAATTTTTTTCCATTAGTACAGGGGTAACGCACTGTATTAAACATGTAAGGTCTTAAAAAAAAAAAAAAAGAAGGGATTTTGACAGCCCATCCCTTGTGAAGGGATGCTCTCTTGACCTGGACACATGGGGTAGGGCCTAGGCCTGGCCCAGGATGATGTGGTGGACTTTGGGGAGCCCCTTTTGAGGGCCTTACCCTGCCTGGGGAGTGGAGGGGGGATGGCTAGGGGCAGGTGGGATGTTGGGGGGTGGGGAGGGAGAGGGAGAAGGGATTGACATCTGAAGCAAGCTTGTTCCTAATTTGAACTAATAAAATAAAATAAAAAATAAAAAACAACTATTAGATGAGGCAAAGATATGGAAAGAATCAGTCATAAGATATATTTTTAATTTTTTGTGTATGAGTTTTTTTTTTTTTTTTGTCTGCATTTATGTATCACTTGTGCATGCCTGATGTCCTTGGAGGCCAGAAGAGGGCACTGGACCCCGCAGGATGGTTAAGTCAAGGATGGTTGTGAGCTGCCATGTGGGTGCTGGAAATTGAACCTAGGTCTTGTGGATGGAAGAGCAGCCAGTGCTCTTAACCACTGAGCCATTTCTCCAGCCCCCTCGACCATGGTATTCTTAAGCACTCTGCACTTTCACTTGAAATAAGAATAAAGTGTTTTTGTATTTTGAAAAAAAAAATCGGTGTGTGTGTGAGCGTGTGTACGCGCTTGCATGAGTTTGTACTACTTGTGTACTACTTGGCACTCTGGAACTGGAGTATAGATGTTTGCAAGCCGCTGTATGGGTGCTGTGAACTGAGCTTGGGTCCTCTACAAGCAAGTGTCGCTGATTGCTCATCCCTTTCACATGTTCTGTTTTAAAGCTAAAGACTGTCCTGTAGAGCCATTTGTTGGAACGACTGTCTTTTGAGAGTCGTTGTTATGGCATCTTCATAATCCGTTTTCAGTATATGTGTGTCTTTCTGTGAACCTTAGATTTTCTGTTCCATGAATCTGTTCATCTCAATGCTGGTATCTGGTTCTGTTTGAGTGTTCAAGTTCTTTTGTTAATTTCTTGAAAAAAAAAAAAAAACCTTCTAGCACATTGAATTATATTGTATTGAGTCTATAGTAATTTTGGAGGAGTTGTTAGCAGTATTGCTTCTTCAGACTCAGTGCACATATTACATATTTTTGCCTAATTTCTCCATTTTAAGATTGTTTCGTCTTATAATCCTTGGTATGTAGTTTATCATATGACAAAAATATTTTACATTTTTAATGTTATGAATTCATTTATATTCCAGATTCTAATTGTAGTTAGTAATATATACATATGGTAATTTTTCCTATGTTAATCTTGTATTATTAACTCATAGATTGGTTGTTTGTTTGTTTCCAGTTTTTTGAGATATGGTTTCTCTGTGTAGCCTTGGCTGTCGTGAAACTCACTTTGTAGACCAGCAGCCTTGAACTTGAGATCTGCCTGCCTCTGCCTCACAAGCGATGGGCCTTAGTAATGTTGTCCCCCACCCCCCCACCCCCCGAGATAATTGTCTATTGATGAGAGACAGTTTTCCATTTTGGTTGTTTATATTTCTTTTTCTTACCTTACTACACTGAGTGAAATCTCCATGGACTATATTTACAGAGAACATTTATAGAACATAGTTACAGAACATTGACTATAGCATTGAAACACAGAAAAAGGACATTATTTCTTGTTCCTTGGTTTAGAAGGAGGAATTTTCACTTCTAAGTGTGATGTCAGATGTAGGTGTTTTTTCTTCTTCTTTTTCTCAGGATCCCTTGTCACTCTGAGGAAGATAAGTCCTATTCCTCGTTTAAGGCCTTTTTTTTTTTTTTAATCTAGAATATTGTTGAATTTATCAGTTCTCCCTCTTGCATCAGTAGAGACTGTTCTGCTCTTTTTGTTTTCATTGCTAAACTATACTGCATTCTGAAATAGAGGCTACTTCGTTATAATATTTGTCCTTTTAGAAAGATTGTTGATTTAATGTATTACAGTTTTGTTTAATACTTTTGACTCTATGTCCAGTTCTCTATTGCATAGACTCCAATCAGGTTGGATTAATGTCTACTCAGTAACTTTTTCTTAACTATCCTAACTGCGTCTTTTGCCAAGCTATTTCCAAGTGAACTCATAGTCTGAGGTAGGTGGGGCTAAGATGTCACATGGTGAATTTAGAGAGGTCACAGTTCAGAGTGCAGCCTCTTTCCCAGGTGGGGTCTCCTCCACTCACACTTAGATGGCCTTAGGTTCTTCTCCCTGGTGCTTGGGATGCCTGCTCCCCCTCCTCTCTTTATCTTGTTTGAAAGCTATCGACTTAATCAGAAGAAGTGTTTAAGAGGTTTACAAATAATGTCACTTCACGAATACTACCTATTCCCAGCACTTACTTTGTAAGTAATGGCTGCTTGCTTTAATCTGCAAATGAATATTTCTGAATAGGCAGGCTGCAGGGATGAGATACTTTAGCAAAGAATCATCAGGTGGGCTTGGGAGTTTAGAGATAAAGCCAGGAAGTTCCGTTTGGAGGGTGTTTGTAGTAAGTCAGGTGTGTGTTATTTCTTGAGTTGAGCTCGCTGAGTAGCAAGCCTTCACCAGGTGCAGACATAACACCAGTGGTAACACAGAGAAGGTAAATCTGGAAGGCTTTTCAGAGGACCCCTTAGCGAGTGCTGTGGAGGCGGAGTTTAAGTGGCACCATGCAGAGACTAGTTGAGTAGAAGGAAGCTTGTCTGTGGCTCCTGTAGCTTCTCTTGTTGACTTCTGGCTTTGCTGTATGATGCTCCATGTCTATCTAATGGTGAGTTGGGGTGTTTGTACTCAGGGTCCTGCGTTTGTTGGTTAGTGTTGTGCAGAAGGTCCTGAACGACCTCACGCTGTCCCACAATTGGAGCTCAGAAGCCTCTCTCTTCTTGTTCAGCTTTCTTTCTTTCCTCCTTCCTTCCTTCCTTCCTTCCTTCCTTCCTTCCTTCCTTCCTTCCTTCCTTCCATTTCCTTTCCCTTCTTTCCTCTCTCTGTCTCCTCTCTCTGTCTCTGTCCGGTTTGTTCTGACCATACCCTTCTGGTTGCTGGGCATAGTCAACCTACCAGAGGTTAGACCTGTAAATGACTCTCTCTCCACTTATGCAGTCAACAGTCGACAGCATCCTTGGTTAAGGATGGGAACTCATGAACCCCTTCCCTTCCATTCAGAATGGAGGCAGTGTGATCTTGGCAGGAAGTGTAGCCACTGTGAGCTCATGAGTCCAAAGGTCCTGTCACCTTCACAAGTCGCTCTTGTGCTCTGGTCTCCTTAGTCTCTCACTCTTGTTCTGTGTTCTCTTTCACGGTGTCCCCTGAGCCTTGGGGTGGTGGTGGTAGTGTTATTATCCCATTTCTGGCTGGGCATTTCACTGACAAATTCTGCGCAAAGTTTGTCTTTTAAGATGCGCCTTACTTGTCCATTCCCTACAGACTGATCATTGCCTGACTCAGAGTCAATGGATTGATTGGTTATGGTTGGGGAGGAAGACTTAATAGCCGATAAATACAAATATAAATCTATGGTATTTCATGTGACATACAAATGGATAAGATGGCAGATAGCTCAGTTAATTATGTTCTTGCCTTGCAAGTATGAGGGACTTAAATTCTATTCCCAAAGTCCTTTTTAAAAAAAAAGCTGAGGTGAGCTGAGCAGTGGTGGTACATGCCTTTAATTCTAGCAGCAGTACTTGGGAGGCAGAGACAGGCAGATCTCTGTAAGTTTGAGGCCAGACTGGTCTACTGAGTGAGTTGTAGGACAGCCTCCAAAGCAATACAGAGAAACCCCCCCCCCCAAAAAAAAAAAGCTGAGTTGGTTGTGGTGGTTCATGCAGGGAGGCAAATGCTTAAAGGCTGTGCCAGGAGGAGCACGAGTTTGAGGAGAGTTACCCTGACAGGGGTGCCACTTGTAATTCTGGCACTGGTGAGCGGATAGATGGACCCTTGGGGCTCATAGCCCAGCCAGTTTAGCCTACTCAGAAGGCCCCACGTCAGTGAAAGACTATCTAAGAACAAATGCAAACCAAAGAAAGGACAATAATAAATCTACCAAGGTGGATTGCGCCTGGGGAATGATGCCTGCGGTGTCCTCCAGCGCTCTCTCCCACCACATCATTGTAAGAACATCCCTGTACGCACATAAAAACATGCAAAACAAAGTGAGTTACTTTCAGCCTGATGTTGACAGACAGAGGTCTACATACAGACACATTTGTATTAATGAACATGTGTACAAATAAATATGAGTTTCAGGGTGCCTGAGATGACTTTGCTTCAGAATGCCAAGATTCAGAATCCAGCTTCTGCTACTTTTTTTTTTTTTTTGGATACCGTTTTTGGAATCCAGTTGTGCTTCTTGGGTTTTCTAGCAGCTTTGTGTGACAATAGCATGAGTGGCTGATTGCAGATAGAGATTGTCACACACCTCCTGACTGGTGATCCAACCCCAGGTGTTCTGTCCTAAACAGGTACTGTATGTATGAACAGCTCACAAAGGGACTCAGCAGGATGTATTTATGCGCGCGCGCGCGCGCACACACACACACGCACACGCACACACACACTCGCAACACACACACGCATGCGCAGCGCGCGCGCGCACACACACACACACGCACAGGCACATGCACACGCACACACACACTCGCAGGCACGCACACGCACACACACGCGCGCGCGCGCGCACACACACACACACACACACACACACACGCACACGCGCACACACACACACACACACACACACACACACACACACACACACACACGCGCACACATGCATGCACACGTGTATTAATAGGAATTAAGAAGGGGGAGTGGGGGTGAGGCAAACACAGAACCTAATGAAGTATGATCTCAGAAATTAATTAAATTTTAAACAGTTGTTGATTCCAGTTCAAGGCTTGGCAGCCATTGTACTGAAAAGTATGGTCCAGGGTTGGTGCTAGAAAGTCAAGTTTACTCTGAGGAGCCGACAGAAGTGACTGGTACTGTGGGCTGCAGGGGGTGGGTGATGGGCTCCCACGTCTTGGTATAGGGTCACTGTGTGGCTCTAATCAGTTTTTACTTTGAAGTGACAAACCTATTGTGCCTCAGAAGAACATTTATTCTAAGTGTTTCTAGATGTGAATGTGTGTCATGGTATGTATTAAAATTATGAATAAATCGAAGTATGTGTAAGCTAGACAAAGTTGCTCTTCAAGTCTCCTGGTTCACACAAGCTGAGATACGGATTTTCCTCTGGGTTTTATCTGGGTTAGAATTTTATTAATAAAGTTGTTTAGTAATTTTAACACGTTTTATTTCAAATCATACTCCTTCAAATGGTGACTTGGGTTTCCAGAACTTCAGAGTGAGGGAGGGTTATTAGTTTGCTAGTTATGTTAGGTTAATGTAAATGACGTTAGGGAGAATTAAAGGGTCTTCTGTTGGCTAAGAGGTTGATGATGTTCTAAGTTTTACATTACTCAGAATGCTAAATATTTAAATACACTATTATACCTTGCTCATTCATTCATTCATTCATTCATTCATTCATTCATTCATTCATTCATGGCCCTAGAGTTAATATCTTGCAATTATGTAAACCAGGCTGGTCTGGAACTTACTATTATGCAACTCAGATTGATATCAAACTCATCCTCCTGCCTTAGCCTCCAGAGTGCTGGTCCACAGGTGTGTGCCACAGGTGTGTGCCACCACTGTTTATCATTGTTATTTCAAATTGTAAAGTAGAAGAAATTCGTGTTGGGGGAGCCTAGTGTCATAGTCTCCTGAGATACCTTAGGAAAATGAATGTTCAAAACTGTAGAGGTTTAGTGTTGAGTATGTTTTCAGAAGTCCCCTTGCTGAGTGTCTTTAGAAACTGTCCTTGATATATATATGTGTGTGTGTGTGTGTGTGTGTGCGCGCGCGCGCGTGCGCGCGCGCGTGTGAGATGGAGGCCTGCCATTATAATGATACAGATCAGGAATAACTCTAAAAAAACTATGTCTAGATGAAGACAGAGACTCTGTCCTCATTAGCTCACAGTCTGAGTAGCCACACAGACTGTGAGCTACTGCATTGGACAGTGTTGAGTGAGAGCCTAGCTTAGGCTTAGTGAATGAGCCACGTGTAAGAATCTGCTGTGAAGATTGCATGTGGAGTCGGGGTGTTGTGCTTTTGCTGTGTGGCGTTTGGGCGTCCCTGTATGTTAGTGGTGAGGTGGGAGCTCCCAGGAGGAGGCTCTGACTCTGGAAGATGTGCTGAGGGCCAGGAGCAGGGCTGCAGTCGCCTACGCTCACCTATGCCCTTTGCAGAGGGAACCCGCCGTCTGTCAGCATCAGCAGTTCTGTGTCAGCATTCAAGTAGTAGAGGGTCATTTTAAAAGTCTTAAAATTGGCTAAGGGGCAGACTTCTTAGTGGTTAGAGCAGTGCAGAGTCCTGGATTCAAATCCCCAGCACCCCCATCCCAAAGGCCTATAGTGTTTTCTGAATAACTTAAAAGAAAACCATCTTGTTAACATGGGAAGTAGAAAAAGTGCTATTGTGGTGTGCTAATATTTTTATTTTAGTTTTCATTCAACTGGGAAGAAGTATTTCATGTATTAAAGATTAATTTACTGAATATGATTTTTAGAATTTATTGTATTTGAAATTTTATAATATGTACCTGAATACAAAGTGAGATTATTTTCTAAAATTATCTCTTAGTGATAATTATACACTTCAGTGATTAAATGATATCTTGTGTGGTCTCATATTTTTGATATAATTTCTATTAATCACCTTGACTAAGAAGTCCTCTTCAAGGTATCACAGGCCCACATGTCCTTTTTTCGTACCAGTTTTGGAAGCTTATGGAAGTTATTTAATAGAATGGAATTGTAGAAAAGTGATACACAGACTTCACAAGTTTTTGATATCAGGGAGTTCATATTTCCAGGTGTTACTGAAAAGAAAACTGGAGATGGCCCTAGGGTTAATAAAAGCATCCCTCTTGTAATGTTGAAAACTTCCTCTAGCTGGCAACCAAACTCGTCCTTTGCAACAGCATTGCACACTCCTGCCTCATGAGCCCTCTCTCTAGCCCCTTGTTTTGGTTCTGAAATCTTTGTGTTTTTAACTATCTTATACAGAAAATGTAAAAACTGCTGGGACATGCAGGAAGTGGTCTTTGAATTCCAATCTGGATACATTGGGGAAACAACAACACTTATAATCAGTCTTTTGGTTAGGTTGTTGAACTAAACCACTAATCCTCTCTGTTCTCTTTTCCTTCCTTTTGCTCATCATTTTTGTTATTTTGGTGGGCCACTTATTTCAGGCAGCGATGTTTAAATGGTCTCACTAGCCCATCCTTTGGATGGATCCAGTGGACTAGCTAACTGGTGAATGGCGGGCAGGCAGGCTGACCCCAGACCCGTAAGCTCCCCTCACACATTCTCTGTCGCCAGCGGCTCCACACCCACACTGCTTAGCCGCCTCTTACACTTTTCCCTCACGCCCACTCCCAGCGTGCCCACTCTGGCCTGAACTGCGGCCACACACTGCACACACTGCGGGTCCTGTGTATGCTAAGTCCAGCTCTACCTCTGAGCTATGCCTTCAGCCAACTTGTGTTTCCAGTCCCAACCTGTTACTGTGTTCTCTGGTCACATTTAAGCTGTTGCTTAAAAGAAAGGCAGCTTGAGAGGTACTTCCTGGTTCTGTGTTCTTCACAGGCGTTTTGGGAGCTGATCATGAGATCATGGCTACTGATATCTAGGGCCTTTTTCTTTGTTTTAAAAATGTGCTTTTGGAAACTTGTGACTTCCCTCTTGGCTTAATGCTTTATTTAATCTCCTATCTCCCCCAGGGTCACGACTACCTATATAGGTTGTACCTGGAGCAGATGTTCTTTCTCTCCTTGCACTGTGACGTGTTCTCTGCTGGTTCATGGTTTCTGTCTTCATCCCTCTGAAACCCAGCAGTCTTCTCTTTGGAGGCGCCTGTAGGGGTCTCCGCCGCCGCCGCCGCTACTGTCTTTGAGGGACTGTAGAGAGTAGTGAGGGCTCTGGAGATAAGACTCTGCCTTCTGATGCTGCCACTTCATAGGCACTGCCTGCCTGCCTGCCACCAGAGACATGTAGAGCACTGGCTGCAGCGAGCCTAACACAGGGCTTCTATGGCTTTGTGGCTTATTGTCACAGTTTGGCTCAAAATCAGAGTTTGGTTAAAAAAAAAAAAATCCCTCCCCCAGGGTTTCTCTGTTAGCCCTGGGTGTCCTGGAAGTTACTCTGTAGACCAGGCTGGCCTCTAACTCAGAGATCTGCCTGCCTCTGCCTCCCAAGTGCGCCACCACTTTACTTTTTTATTCTTTGCTCTAATTGCTGGCAGCTATGCATAGACTGTGGGGAAGTGTCATGGAAAGTCTCGTTACCCATTCTGTTGTTATCGGGAAGGTCTGCTGGTAAAAATGTGCTTTTTGAAAGGGAAAAAGAAACTTGGTTGTTACACACTTACTTTAGATCACTGAGTGTGAAGCTTTTCTTTCTTTTTTAAAATAATTTTTAAAATTTAAAAACAATCTTATTTTATATAACAATCCCAGTTCTCTCTCCCTCCTGTCCTCGAATCCCCCCTCCCCATTCCACCCACGTGAAGCCTTTCTTACACTCTTTGTCTGCTAACATTCCCCCTCTGTGATTTTCTTACACTCTTTGTCTGCTAACATCCCCCTCTGTGATATTTGAGTGGTATTGGGTGAAGAGAGGGGAGTAGCTTTAGTGACTTGAGTTGTATTATTTAGGCTAGAATGCTGGCTGCCATGTGTATTGAGGATAGTATGCAGCTTTTGGATGGCAGTGCTTTCTAGATTATTTTGGTTAGGTGTTCAACTGAAATGGCGACTGCTTTTGCATAATATATGTAAAGAGGGTGAAATTTGCTATATAAGTAGACTTTTTAATGAGGAACTTTTATTCTTAAATATTAAAACTATTATTATGTAGTTAATTTGGTTTATTTTACTTTATTATTATTTGTTTATTGAAATAGGGTCTCACTGCGTGTCCCTGGCTGGCCTCAGACTCAATGTAGACTACAGAGTAGACCTCAGACTCTATGTAGACCAGGCTGACTACAAACTGAAAAGAGATCAACCTGTCTCTGCTCCCTAAGTGCTGGGATTAAAGGCACATGCCATCAAGCCCACTCATAATTAACTTTTAAGTGTCTTTGTTCAGGTAAATACCTTGTCTTTTGAATGGGTTGTGAAGGAAATTCTGTAAATACACAGTGTTCTAATTGAAATCATTAAGCCAAATGATTACCTCATTGGATAATTTTAAATGTTAAGCTATAAGTACTTAACTGGCTTAAAAATATCTTGTTTATTTTACAGCTGTTTAACTAGAACTAAAAAAGAGGTAGGAGTATGTACATGGCTCCCTGTTTATCCTTGGGATAAGAGAGGGGAAAGTTTTCCTTCTTTTTTAAAGTTTTTTCTTAGCTGCTTTTGCTGAACCGCTTTAGAGGGCAGAGGAAGGCTTGAAGCAGACGGCCCAAAGCTTGGTCATATCTCCAGGTATTCTTAGGCAGCATTGTTGTGGGGCAGTGGTTGGTAGGGCTCTCCTGTATTTAGTTCTGGTTGTCTTTTTCTGTGATTTTAACTCCTTTGTGCTGAGGGAAAAGCGGCTAGCCAGTCAACTTTTGACTTTTTTAATGACTTTGTAATGAGTGTCTCTGTACTTGGCTATCACTGGGAAGATCCTGTTAATGTGTTGTAAAAGCCTCGACAAAGTTACAGGTGTCAGATTTGAAGAGACACTGAGGACATTGGGGAGAGGTAATTTGTGTCTGTGTGTGTGTGTGTGTGTGTGTGTGTGTGTGTGTGTGTGTGTGTGTGTGTGTGTGTGTGTGTGTGTGTGTATATGTGGACATCACTGTGCAATGTTAACATTTTTTAGATAAGGAGCATTTTGCTATTATTGGAATTTATGATAAAATGAATTAATATGGAATCTTACTATTAAAAGGTTTCTTTGAATGATTATGGATCATCTTTTGCCTCCTCTGCAAATTATATAGTGTTTTCATGTCTGTGGCATGTTACAAGGGAGTGCTCAATTCCCATTGAGTGTGGCAATGAGTTGTCTTGTTGCCCACAGGACTTCTTTGAACAGTAATTTCTGTATTGTAGCTGGACTTGTGGGATCGAGGTTTTTGCTTTACCCCTTTTACATACGTGCTAGATTTGCAAGTTTGAAAAGCATCTGGGCTATGAAAAGCTGGATCGCTCAAGTTCAGCTGTCCTGAGTGTTGTGGAGTTGACCCTTAACTATTCCACTCATGAATGGCTCTGGCCTAGGAGCAGAGAATGAAGGCCTCATCACCAGACTGAAAATCGGAAGGGCTGATTTTGTCAGATAAATGTACTCAACTAATATACTTCTGTCACTTTGGCTGACTATGAGCATTTGATGTGCCAGACTGCACCTGGCAGGTAGGAGTGTGAAGGGCAGTTTGGAATCAAGCCTGGGACATCCCTTCTCCATGTAGTGACTCATTTTCACCCTTTGAAAGACCAGATAGTACCAGAGGCTTTCTTACCATCTGCTCTGAAGTCTTTTATTAGGTTGCTTTACAGAGTTATTTGACTATAGCCAGTGCAGTGCATCAGCTTGAAGAACAAGGAAGTTTTGTGTGGTTCTTAGGAATGTGTGAGAATCTGGACTGCAAATGCTGGTTAGCTAATGAGCATTTTCATCAGGACCGCCATTACTGCCTCATTTTCTATACTGTTAACTTAGATGCTGCTGGAGCAGTGACCACTGTTGGAAATCTAGGATCCTGCAAACACGAGTCATCCTTACAGGTGGTTATAGATGTCAGGCATTTTGGGGGTGTGGTTTTGGTATGACAGTCTGGGCTGTCCATGGGTGCAGCTTTGTGTTCTGTGCTGGGACTCTTCTGGGAAAGGACCGCCTCAGCAGCTGTCGTCCATCCAAAGACGCCTGGGCTAGTCCTTCAGAGCTATGAGCTACAGAACTAACGCTAAGCTTCCACCAGAAATGAGCATGCTGTTTGTCACTGGAAGGTGGGTGCACTCTTGTCAGGAAATAAATGCTTGTGGAAAGCAGTATCCCTACTTCCTTGGATGCCTTAGGCTGAGTGCTTGGTTTAGCCACTGAGGGTCACAAACCACAAAGTTAACTGTTTTCCTATTACATTTGCCTCAAACCGAAAACATGATGTAAGTAGGCATTTCCAAATTGCTGTTTTTTTAAAAAAATGGGGAATGTTTCTAGTAAAGCATTAGTATTAAGTTTCTCAAAAGTTTTGTTGTAATAATTTAAGAACTGTCAGGTAGTCTTGTTATCCATTTTATGCTGGCATTGCTAAGTCTCTTAATGGTGGATTCTACCATACTGTTGCTTAGGAGCTTTCATGGCTATCCGAATCCGTGGGGCCCAGCATGCAGGAAGGCCAGGAGAGGGGGTGACTTTGCACAGAGCAGCTCCTGTGCTGGGCAGGTGGCACCAGACTAATCAGAGAGGATTGACAATTCTATTTTTTTATTTGTTTTCGAGACAAGGGTTTTCTGCATAACCCTGTCTTTCCTGGAACTCACCCTGTAGATCAGGTTGGCATCAAACTCAGAGGCTCATCTGCTTCTGTCACTGTTGGGATTAAAGATGGTGTCTCCCCACCAAAAGCTTACTCTCCTCTCAGACGTAATCCTGAGACAAGACATGTCTTTATTTACCTGTCTTTGGTTCTCAAGTTTTTCCACCCCCTGGATTCCTAGTGCACTCAGAGCTGCTTGGTGACCCACAAAAGGGTGAAGTTTTAGATGGTTTTATTTCTGAAATGTCTTAGAATAGGTATCATCAGAAAAAAAATGTTTTCTTGGAATATTTAATTCCATCAGCATCTACAGATTCCAGGTGGTATTGCCTGCCTTATATTCTTACTACTTAGAAGTAGTGTGTTAGAGGGTATTAGAGAAAATACAGATTTGCACATGTGAGTTATAACAGTACAATAATTAAGGTGCCCAGCAGCTATATCTTCAGGCACTATTTTTCATATTCCATGTTCTATTAAAAGCTAAGTTCTTGGCTTCCTATTTCAGCAGTAAGGAACTAGCTTACCTCTTGTGATTGGGAGGTAAAAGTACTTTTGCTTTGAGTTGAATAAAATTTTCTTTAGTTTAGCTTTTAGGATAGTACAGTGCTTCAGGACTGCGCTCCTGTGAAATACGCAGTAGGTTAAATATGGCCAGGACTGTTCCCGGGATTCTTGTCTTTGCAGCTGTCTGTCTCAGTTGCTGTTCTGGGCTTCGTACACACTGCCCAGCTGCACTGCCTGAGCTCCCACCTTCCCGGGCTTGTCCTTTTGCTATACTGTCATCCATTTGTTTTTATGGCTGTAATGAGCTAGCTCCACAGTATGTTATTTTGCGCACAAAGTCGGTCACACAGTTGTCTTTGAGAAGTATTTTCCTGATTTGTGCAGATCTTATGTTGACATTCCTTCGTTGACTGAAAAATTACTTTGCTGGCATTTTAATGAGGCTATTTTCACTGGATATAGAAGTGTAGGCTGGAGGTCTCTTTCTTTGGTCTTACTGAAGGTGATTTCCTTTTCCCTGATGGAATATAAGGTTTTTTTATAAGTCAGTGGTTTACATGTATGTAAAAGCCTCTGTCTGCTTTGTTGATTTCAATGATTTGGTTGGATGTTTCAGTGCTTTGTACTTTTTCCTGTTATTCTTTGTACTTTTGAATTCAGCAAGTTCCCATTCATTCATTCATTCATTCATTCATTCATTCATTCAATATTCACTGATCTTCTCTAGTGTCTGGTCTGCCATGAGGTCAAATGATTGAAATTTTCATTTCTATAATTTCCATGTGGCTCCTTTTATAGATTATACTTCTCTTGTAAGATTCAGGGTTTACTTATAGTAGCATTTTTTGTGTTTTAATTTTACTATTTGTTAATGGATGTTCGCAGCTCTTGCAGTTCCCTGCGTTTTCTGGCCTGGTGGGATTTGATTGATGTCACAGTGTGTCTATGCTGTGTGGTAGGACATCTAGACTTTGCTGTCCTTCTTAGAGAGTATTTAATTGTGTCCTCATCCTTTGAGATTTGTCTTTCTGTCTGTGCTAAGAAGGTCAAGCCTTTGTTTTAGGATAAACTAGGTGAACCCTGAACCTAAAACATGGTCTTCTGGCCTCTGTTGGATTTCTGTGGTTGTTTATCTTGGTTTACTCATCTAGTTGGTTGGAATACAGTGTCGCACTGGCCCGTGCAGGTTTGGATCATTGTTTAGCTCAAGGTTTCAGATAGATTTTGTTGCCTAACTGCAAGGGCTGTACTGTGTAGCTTAGCTAAAGATGAGAGTCCAGGATGACTTGACTTGCTCGTTCCTGCCAGTCTTGAATTCTCATTTTTGTCCACACAGCTCAGCCACATTGCCATGTTTTTATTGAAGTCTGATACTACTCTGTGAGTCTCCTCCAGAGAGAACGACAGTGATCAATTCCTTTTTCTCCATGATCATAGATGTCCCCCACATGTTTGAAAACCAGTTACTTCATGTCTTGGCCAGTTCTGTAGTCTGGTTGCAGGAACTTTAAAGTGGTCAGATGTGGACGTCTGAGATGATAATCTTTTATCATATCCCACTGTTGCCAAGAGCTTGATAGACTGATTTCATTAATGTTTCATACTTAGGATAAACACGGGCTTTTACTCATCTCTCACAAGCAATTTCATTGTTCCTATGCACAGTTGAGTATTGTGTTTAATAGGTGAAGATGTTTGCATGTGCCTGTGTGTGTGTGTGTGTGTGTGTGTGTGTGTGTGATATGTATGTGTTTGTGAATCATGTAGCAACATATATTGGTCACCACAAGTCAGTTCATAGGTCCTTAATGTAAGATCACTTTTATTAAACTGTCCTTATCATTAGATTCAGCAAAGCCACAGTTGATGTGTGTTTGGATTTTAACATAGATTTACCTAACACCAGCAGCCATAGAGCTAGACGGTGCACTATTTGGGCTGTGAAGGGCAGGCGGAGTACAGTAAAGACTTGTGCCCTGAGAACCCTGCTCAGCCATTGAAAAGCTACTTCCTGAATGCAAGGGGTGTGCCAAGTAGCATGCTTGGTGCTGATGGTGAAATGTCAGCGAATTCACTCATGGGTTCACATTCATTACTCTCCCAATGCCAGTGTTTGCAGCCATCACTTAAAACACAGCTGGCTGCTCCTCTAACACTCTCTTCTCTGTAGTACTTGGTTTCTTGCTGCTTAGGAATCTTGTAGGTTTATTCCATGCAAACCTGGTTTCCCCTGGCGTTCCTTATGGGATTCTGTGTCAGATCTTAGTTCCAGACTTTTCATATTTGGGTGCTCTAATTTGGATCAACTTGAATTACTTTCATTTTTTGTTCCTTAATACTGTTCTCAGGTTGGCTGTACCTCTTTAAACCTAATCTAGAACAATGCAGTCACTCTCTTGTGTCTGCACGGTAGTAATAGAGACCCACCCATGCAGGGTACTGAGTGCAGTGTGCCCCTCTAGTGTACTCTCTACCTTGAGATGAGTCAGGTACCGGAAAGGTCAAAGGTCAGTTGCTCCTTGTTCCATTTCCTCAGTTCTTCCTCAGGCCCTTTAGTTTGTTCTTACCCTGGGTCTGCAGTGTTGAGTGCATCCCGTACCTGCCCCAGCAGTCTGCGGATGGCCTCATCCACACAGCTAGTGCTGCTGCTCCCTAACCATTGTAGGTCTGCCTACAATACTCTGAGAAACACTTAGTGCCCAAGTTAATTTGGCAACAGAATGTTAATGGGTTTTGGAAGTTAAAACATGCTTTTGTGGTAAAAACCAAAAAACAAAGAACAGTTCACAAAGATATGGACGGTAGGAACAGGACATTGCATATGTGCTTCAATAATCCAAACACTTGGTGGGACTGAACTTCAAATAATGATTGAAGAATTAACTGTTACAAGTTTATCTGCTAACTGTGTCATACTCTTAGGCTAAAGCATCACACAGTTGCTTGTTTTTTTTAATGGGATAAGGACCATTGTAATATGGTAGAGGTATTGGGTTGAATCATGAAATTGTTACTTTAGATCACAAAGGAAGCTGGATACTGACAATTTTGTATGCCTCAGCCTAGTTCTTCATTGTCTGTCACCTCTGCTGAAAGATGCGCTGTGTCTACCTTTAAGTTAACACTTGAGTGTGAATAAGATGGTAGACACTGTGGGAAGAAAACGCAACATGGTAATTTGCTTCATTCAGGGTCAGATTGAGAGAAATGTCTGCATTGGCTTGTCTTCTTGGAGCCTTATCGTAGGGAAGAAATAACTGAGTGGACACCTTCTATTTCTTGGCATCATTTGTGACATTTATACATAGACTTGAGTATGAGGTAGACATGAGCATAAAAAGTACACCTGTCAGGTGTGTCCAACACCACAATGCTTTAAAATCCCCAAAGACAAAGAGAGTTGTTTCTTCTGAATCTGCGCTCGTTGATGACCCATGGCAGATTGTAAAAAGAGTATCGGGTACTTTGCCACCTAACATGCAACACTTGCACAGGAAAACACCTGAGTGCACACACAGATGTCCCCTCCCCCACTGTCATCGCTAAGAACCAAATCTGCCAGGTGGTGGCACACGCCTTTAATTCTAATACTTGGGAGGCAGAGGCGGGCAGATCTCTTAAGTTAGGCCAGCCTGGGCTACACAGAGAAAGTCTGTCTTCAAAACCAACCAACCAACCAGCCAACCAACCAAGCAAACAAAAAAGCAATAAAAAACCCAAAGCAAAAATAACTGGGCAAATAAGTATATTGGGAACCTGTGGTACACTTTGTGGTCAGACATTGCTCACTTTTGCATCATCATCATCTGCTGCTGCTGCCTAGAGAACAACTGTCTGTCTGTCTGTCTGTCTGTCTGTCTGTCTGTCTGTCTTATCTATCTATCTATCTATCTATCTATCTATCTATCTATCTATCTATCTATCTATCTATCTATCTATCCATCCATCCATCCATCCATCCATCCATCCATCCATTTATAGACATTTTAATCTTGGCTGTTCGGGAAACTGTGTTGGCCTAGGGTGGTCTTGAACTCTTCCTCCTAAGTGTGCTGGGTTGGCACCACTCTTTAAAAAGAACAAAAGCAGTTAATTATCTTGTAGATCTTTTAAAAATAGTACTGGCATCAACTGGTAGTTTTTTGAGATGTTAACTCTCAAGCTCTACCCTAGATGTACAGTATCCAAATCATAAGTACCTTTTGACAGGAGTCACGGTGGTTGGAATCACAGGACCTGGGGAGTATTGTTCAAGGGTGTGAGGCACAGCCACAGATTAACACCGTAGCATCTAGAGTATAAGGACAGTGACTTCTCTTTAGAGTTGTTAACATTGCATAGGATTAGTAAAAAGTTCCTGAATGCTTAAGTAATTTGTCATTTCCAGCCTTAATCATACTACTGTTATCAAGTTCTCTTTATATATTAAGGACCTCTGTAGTCTGTGGCCACATGTTCTTTTTAGCATACAGGTGAAAGCCTTCCTCCATACCATTTGACAATTAGAATTCTGAATTTTTGCTGTTACAGACATGGCTGCTGTCCTTATTCACATCAGTTATTAAGATAATTTTCTGGGACTTATTTTGTTTCCTTAACTGATTAGTTTCTCCATTTAATTAAATTGACTGAAAATGGAAAGTTTATGAGAAGTTGCATTAACTCTTAACATAGATTCGATGTCACTTGAGTTGTTTGCGCTCGATGTCAGCCAGTTGAAGCTGCACCATGGTAAACACAAGCTGCTCTAAGAACGGTGTTGGGGGCAGGCCGAGCCTACCTTTACAAAGGTCCCTCTGGCCATCCATCCCCTGACAGTAGAGGTGTACACAGCTGAAGAAAGATAACCAGCCTGTAGGAATCCGTGTGGTAGTCCCAGGTGGGATGTGGTGGTAGAAATGAGAGCAGCTTCCTTTGAGTGCTGTGTCGGCGTGGAGTCCAGGACACTGGGGCTGGCGGCGAGGCGGCTGCGACTGTGGTTTGATCAGGGTGGGGCTGCTGTTGGTGTGATGGAAGGAGAAGCAGACGTTCTCAGTTAGAGGGGCCGTGCTCCACCAGCTGCTCATCGTCCATGGTTTTTACTCCTCCCAGTAAAGTTAGAGTGCTTGACAGTGTGATAATGGCTGATAGTGTCTGCCTGTTTACAAGTTCCTAGAGGTGCTCTGAGCACTCATCCTTCACAGCACCCTTGTCAGGTAGATACCTTCATACGATTGTCAAGAAAGGCTCTTATATGTGTGTGGCAGAGCTGAGATTTCTAACTCTAACCTGGCTTAGCCTCTGCTCTGGTTTGTTTCTCTAAAATGGTCACCTCAGGGAAAGTGTCCTTTTTTGGGTAGTGTAGTCTGGTGAACGCTGCCTTTCATTTATGATGAGACACAGTACTTGGGGTCCAGAGTTGACTGACCAGAGTTTTAAGACTGTTTTCTAATCACAAGTTTGGCTGGAGATAGGAATTTTTTTTTTTTTTTTTAAGGAAGTCTTGCCTTTTCTTAGCCATCAGTGGTTCTATGGACTGTAGTGTTCATCTTCTTTTTCTGCTATGAATAAAGGCACCTACTGCCAAATCTGATGGCCTGAGTTTGATCCTCAAGACTTACATGGTACAAGGAGAGAAACTGGCTGCACAGCTGGCCCTCTGTCTTCACATGTGTACTATGACATGGCATGTGTGAGCTCATGCTTGTACACTCAAAATATTTTCTAAAAAGTAAACAAATAAATGAATATTTTTAAGTTGTTCATTATAAAATGCTAAAGGGATTTTCTCAAAAGAAATTTATATTCACTTTAACCCGTGTTTTATGCCATATTTAACATACAGCTGTTATGTTTAAGGACTATACCTGTTGCTTGTTACAAAGGTTTTTAATAATATTGAATGTCCTCAAGGATTAAGTTAAGTGCCTGAGATACATCAGACTGACACACCCATTGGGATGTGAATACTTTCTAACCCTCTGTTTAACCCTGTCTGTTCCCAGGAGGAGAGACTTCAGCATGCAAACCTTCATCTGTTCGGCTTGCACCGTCGTTTTCATTCCATGCTGCTGGCCTTCAGATGGCTGGACAGATGCCCCATTCACACCAGTACAGTGACCGTCGCCAGCCAAATTTAAGTGAACAGCAGGTTTCTGCCTTATCATATTCTGACCAGATTCCGCAACCTCTAACTAACCAGGTAATTTCATTAATTATCAGAAATGATGTTGAAATTATAGCTTATCCCTTTGAAGATACTAGACCAGTGAAATGACAAAATCCCTTCAGTTTTACATGTTAAATGGAAGCCTTGGTAGATAAAGCATGATGCTTAGAAGTTTGTGTTTAAGTTTGTTGGTTCCTCTTATCCTTTAACATATTTATTTCACTTTACTGGAAGATAAGTCTCAAACATAGCCACAGCTTCTCAATCTGGAATAAAGAAGTGGGAATTATTTCTAAAGAAGAGTATTTTTAAAAAATGTAAAAACATTTGTGAAAATGGCTAATTTAAGAAAGGCATAGGAAACTGAGAATCAGTTACAACAAATTTATGTTTATGCTTTTATGTTATAAACAATTTTTATATACATTTGTAAATTTACAGACAAAATCCTTAGCACTCAAGGATGTGTGAATAGTAAGCCCGCTGTTGTAACATTCAGACTACAGATCCAGCAGTTTCTCAAAAACTCGAGGCTATCAAAAGAAAGTTGAAATGAACACATTGTATTTGTATGCATGGGTCTATCTTAGATGTTTGAATTAGCTGCTCCCCACTTTAATCACTGTTTCGGGGGTGTCTTCTCACTGGCCGTGGTTGTGAGGAAGAGGCAGTTTTCTCGCTGTGGTGGGGACATAACACGACTGCTGTTGATGGATGGAGGCGTTCAGGTGGCCATTGCTTTATTCAGATCTTTTTGTATAGCAAGTGAGGAATGAGTGACAAGTGTTTGTTATATTGGATCAGTTGGGTGAAATGTGCTTTCTCTGGTTGAGTAATGAGTGTCTGTGTCCCCAGTGTCCTTGGCTGGTAGCTTTTATAGAGTATGTGAACAGCACCAGTGTGGTGGGGCTTCGAATGTTTCATTCCGTGCATTGGTTCACAAGTTAGGGCTGTGTTTGAGAATTGGAGCAATTCATCAGGATGTTCAGATTTAGACAGCTCTTGGTAATGTACCAGAGAGAAGCAGAAGGAGTAGGGTAAGTCAAAGCACACGGGTCCACCTGCGGTGTGCTCTGAAGACACAGTGTTGTCAGGGCCAGTCTTGCACTCTGTCAAAGTGGTATGCACATGGACTCTGATTTAACGTGCTCATTTCCCAGCTGGAGAGATTGGGTTCCACTTGTGTTTGACTCCTCAGTGTGAGTGGTGGTAGACTTCCCAGCCCAGCTCTGCTTGCTTCCTTTAGACATGGTGCTCTCGGTTTATAACAGCTGCTGTTTGGAGAGCCAGAAAAAAAACCTCTAAAATAATTGTGATCATTATATCATGTTAGTTGATAATGTAGTTAGCAGAGTGTCTATTTTCATATTCAGCTAGTATCTTATTTTTAAGTCATTTAAATGATGCTTTGCTTAATATTTCTGATTTAAAACATAAAATGTTTTTAAAGATTCATGTGATGTAAAGAGACTGCTAAACCCAGGCAGGTGTGGTGGTGTACTTGGGAGGAAGAGGAAGAGGCAGAGGCAAGCAGATCGCTGAGTTTCAGTCCAGCCAGCTTTGTCTATATAGTGAGTTCTAAGACATCCACGGCTACAAACAAACAAACAAACAAACAAACAAACAAACAAAAGACTACTAAGTAATAAGTATTTCTTTCACAGTTAACACATTTCTGCATCTAATAAGGCAGTCTTTAGAAGAAGGTATCTTCCTTAGGACTGATGTGTGGCTTGCCAAGGTATATATGATGGGCTCATGACGTTGGCTATAGGTAGCACTTGAGTTAAAAACACAGGGACATCTCATGTCTGAGAGGTTTTTGAATGTAAAACCGGGACCTTATTCTAGACCCTCTTAAGTATTTTCTAGCTATTATCATGTATAAATTTCATAATGTGATTTTCATTGCTTCTTACTATCATTTTATTAATGTCTTTTAAGTGAAATTCACTGCCCAAGTGCTTTGAAAAGAACTTAGATTTTATTTCTCATGAATATGTTGGGTATAAATATAATAGGTTTGTTTGAAAAATAGTTAAGACACGAGAACCATAGTAGACATGGGCGTAGACCAAGTATGGCTGTCACTGGAGCCCTGACCTTGGGGCTCATCCAGCTCTCAAGGCAAGTTGTTGAGCTCACTGGTAGGTGTCCTGGGTGTGGGTGTGAGTGTCCCTTCCACTTGACTTCATTGGCCACTCAGAAGAGCAGAAAGGGAGAAAACAGGGCTCTGTTCCCTTATGGATGGACATAGGGACTAAGTCTAAATGAATGAAATAGAAAGTAGTTGTTGGAGTGAAGCATGGATTTCTAAATATAACTTGCTCGATCTGTTTAATGTACCTGTATGCATGTTTTCAGGACCAAGCATTTGGTATTGGATAACCCAGGAAAAGCCACCTATCTCTCCTGCTGTCAACCTTCCTTAGTTGCCTGTAGTTCTTTATGTAGGGTTGCGGCCTTGTGGGCTTTCCCTTCACTTGCTCTGGAACCTTGGTCAGTTTATTGGAGTAGCACTCAGTATTCTCATTTATAAATGGTGGCAGAAATAGTACCTTGTCTCATAAGATACATACAAAATGTGCATGCTTAAAATAGTTCTCAGTAAATATTTGCTGTTAGTGTCATTTTACTCTTTGGCTATTGAATTGGTTTTGCTATAATACCAATTTTTACATACAGTAGTAGTAGAATATTTCAGTGATTTTTGTCAGTGAGACTGCATTGCATGGATCCAAGAACCTCCTAAACACAAGTTACTTTCATGAAACAATGCTAGAAACTTAAATTCAAAAGGGAAGAAAGAACTGTTAATTAAAACGTATTCATTACTTTAAATACTTATAGCATTAATTCACATGAAAGAATTGACATGCTTATTGCTAGTGTTGGCTGTTCAGTATAAGTCCCCAAGGAATGGTATTCTTTGAATTTAGTTTTGCCTGTTTATATTTTAAGAAATAAAACATTAATTTAAGTATTGTTAATTATGTGTACTTAACACATACTTCAGATGTGTACTTACAAATAACTCCTGCTAAGTTACCTAGTGAGAACTAAAATAATGCTCAGTCACCCAGTTCAGTGGATTCACCAGTTGTATATCAGAGTTTTAGGGATTTGAGCATGCAGGGCTGGGGAGTAGCTGTTATATCAGAGTTTTAGGGATTTGAGCATGCAGGGCTGGGGAGTGGCTGTGAGCAGCACATTTTCCTTGTGAGCAGAAGGACCTCTCTTCATTCCTGGCATTCACGTGAAATGGTGCTGCTGTGAGCCTGTAGTTCCAGCGCTGGCGAGGCTGAGACAGGGGTCCCTGGGGCTCCAGGCCAGTGAGAGACTGGCACCATGTTGCCTGAAGATATGCCTTGGCCTCCACGTGTGCACCCATGCAGTGATTATGCATGCAGAGGAGAGCCATTTCAGAGTCGGCTTACAGACAAGTGCACCCATGTAAACTCTGTAATGGGTGGTGCTTGTTTCCAGTTCTGTCCTTTTTTTTTTTTTTTTTTTTTTTTTTTTTTTTTTTTTTTTTTGGTTAGTTATCCATTAACCAGGACTGCAGGTATCATCCTTAAGAGCTGAGCCTTGGCACCAGAGTGGTCTGGTGGGCATCACTGTAGGTGTCCAGAGTCATTGGATTTGAGTCTCTTGACTGCAGGAACCCTTTTAGGAACTCCTTCACTGAGGCGTGGCACCTAGTGGCAGAATGGTACTCGCAGAAGGCCTCTGTGATACTGCCATGCCTGTGCAATTTTTGGTCTTGCTTTTGTAACAGGGGCAGATAGTTACTGGAGGGGCAGAGTCTGGTATGTGAGAGGCATGCTTCTTCAGCATCCAGCACTGGCTCTCTGGGGTCCTCTGGTTTCAGAAGCTTCAGGCTGGCTCAGTGGCCAGGTGTGTTTTAACTGCTGTTGTAAACCTGTCAGGCTTTCGAAATTTCGTAAAAAGAAATTGTCACAGGACTAATTGTCTAGCAGAGATGACGTGTGAGGCAGCATCACATATGTCCCCAGGGTCATGGATGTACTTACAATTCCACTGTTTGGGGGAACAGGATCCAGACACAGACGCCGAGCATATTATCTTCTAATTTCATTTATTTGCTCCAGAAGTTGTTTCCCTTAGAATCCAGATAAAGGAAATAACTTTAAGAATGTGTAGTCTAATATAAGTCTATTTTGCTAGAAGGGACTTGAGTACTGGTTCTGGTAGCGGGAACTTGACTAGGTCGTATAAAAAGGGCCTGAGGGGATGTGACTGGATATGGTAGCGGGTGTTATGCCGCTACAGTGTAGTTAAACTGCTAGTCTCTCTGTCTGTTTAAGGTGATGCCTGACATTGTCATGTTACAGAGGCGGATGCCCCAAACCTTTCGTGATCCAGCAACCGCTCCTTTGAGAAAACTTTCTGTCGACTTGATCAAAACATACAAGCATATTAATGAGGTAAGAGTATTGATTTGCTAGGATATCATCTGTATTTTCAGTGGAACAAGGGACAAGTGTTTTGTTGCCTCTTTAGACATCTAAATGTGTTTTTATTTCTAATAATTGTAATATTTATGAAAACTATGAATTTTAATAAGTTAATGATTTTTAGATAGTGTAATTAGAACTGTAGAAAATCTATTAACAAGGACTACAGATGAGAGCTCTGTGGATGACTGCCTCTTTTCCAAAGTATATTTAATATGCTGACTTATTTCTGTAGCTTCTCAGAGCAAGTGAGGGCAGCAAATAGCTATGAAAAGCATGTAGGGGGACTGGAGAGATTGCTCTGAGATTAAGAGCACCAGCGGCTCTTCCAGAGGTCCTGAGTTCCAATTCCCAGCAACCACATGGTGGCTCACAACCATCTGTTACGAGATCTGGTACCCTCTTCTGGAGTGCAGATATATATATGGAAGCAGAATGCTGTATACATAATAAATAAATAAAATCTTTAAAAACAAAAAAGAAAAGCACGTAGGCAGTAGACTTTCACTTAAATTTTCATATCTATATTATATATGAGAAATACACATACACATGTATGATTTACTTGTATATATTTCTGCTTTGGTCCTGCTGCCAGGACTTTGTATGAGATGCACTGACTATGAAGTTAAAAGGACTTGCTTTATTTGTACTAATCATATTTCTGTTAGGTCTTTTACATTCCCCCCAAATTAATGAATTAATTTATTTGTGAGATTAATTAATTAATTAATTAATTAATTAATTAATTAGTTTCTGAGACAGGATCTCAGTCTGTAGCCTAGGCTGGTCTCAAACTTGCAACAGTCCTCCTGCCCCAACCTGCTGAATGCTGGGATTACAGGACAGTGTGTGTTCTTTTATCTGTGCCTTTCCATGGTAAAATACTTACAAACTTTCATTGAAAAGCAGGATTTTAAAAAAGCACATTGAATTATTTGCCTTGTAACTTGGCTTGTTGCCACTAAAAATTATTTTCTGGTGTTTGGACCTTTTCTCCTGGGTTGCCATTTGCTTCTGGTCTCGACTCTAGTTTTATAACTAATTGTAAAGTGAGAGATTTCTCATGCTTTGTAGAAGAGGCTGTGCTTCCTCACTGGAGCCTTTCACACTGACGGTTTGTCTTCTGCTCACTCTGGAGCTACTTTGCCAAAGAGGTGTTCTTAGGTGCATAGAAATGGTACAACAGTTCAGTGCCATTTAATGCCTCAGCAGTGTGTCAAGATAAAATGAGAAAGCCTCGGTGAACATTCCTGAGGTAGATTCTGTACACATTTGTTTACTATACTTTGTGATTATCTGGAAATACCTGAGACATTATTTCTCACAGTGTATCAATGTCAGTTTGTTAACGTGATGAATTTTTATCAAACCCCGGTTAAATTGTTAATAATAGCATCTTTGTTGAAGCTCACTTACCAGATGTCTTGTCAGAGTGTATCAAGGTACCAATTTCTTGGGATATTATTGTTGTCATCCTGTAGGTTTAAAAACTAAGCTGTAAGAACCTCAGGTTTAAGAACAATAATTTGGTTTGTAATTGAGCACAAAGGCTTAAGGGATTGGCAGGGAGGTATGTGGACAGAATGAGTGTGGCTTTCATCAGTCTGGACATAGAAATTGGATGACTTTCATTGGTATTTAAAACTGGCATGAAAGATTCCCTTGACCTTAAAGGGAATAAATAAAAATGTTACTCCTTTTGTTTGGAGTTCCTCATTGTATTTCTGAGATCTGTTTAACAAACGTATAAATGAGGGACTTTGATTCTTTGTGAATGGGATATTTTAGACCAGTCACTTAATACCTCTTATTTATAAAATCTATCTGCAGTATAGCCCTGGATTTCACTATGGACATCTTTGTATATATATTTTCCCACTCAGATGTCTACTGCAGAAAATCTTTGTTTTTTGTATTTTTATTAAAAAAGAATTGTCCGTCAGTTTTATGATGATTTAATACACACCCTCCACAGTGACTTAAGTCACAGTTAACCCTTATATATCCATTTCAGGTTTACTATGCAAAAAAGAAGCGAAGACACCAACAAGGCCAGGGAGACGATTCCAGCCACAAGAAGGAGCGGAAGGTTTACAACGATGGCTATGACGACGATAACTATGATTATATCGTAAAAAACGGGGAGAAGTGGATGGATCGTTATGAGATCGACTCCCTGATAGGCAAAGGCTCCTTTGGACAGGTAACTTAGTGGCGAGCGCTGTATTTCATTAATTAAAGTTGCCATTTAGTCCTGTTAGCACATCCTCAGCAGCACACTTTGATAGTAATAAGTCGACTTAAACAGTATATACATATAAATATTTAGATAATCATGATTTTCCAGCCTTAAAAACCCCTTTTATTTTTACAAATGTTTCTTTTGCTGCTATTTACTTTTAGCTAGTGACTAAGTGATTAACTTTAATTGATTATTACCTCTTTTGTCTGGGCTAAGTCCAGTCAGCTCTTCATTGTTCTTTTAGACTCAGATGCCCCTGTCTGCACACAGTAAGCACTCATTCTCCTCTTGAGGCTGGACCTGTGTTCTGGCCAATCTAAGTGCACCAGGCCCACGGGCTTCCTTCCAATCCTCTTTCTTCCCAGCAGCTGGTGCATTCAGTGCTCTCTGCTTGGGGAAACTGCAGTGGGCCTGGGTTCCTCTTCACTCTTAGCCTTCTCTGTGGCTGTGATTCTCAGCCCTTTTTGAACACCTGGTGGCAGCAAACTCACCCAGGATTGCTCACTCCCTCCCTCCTCACAGTTTCTGTCTTTGGGAACAGGGTCTGCTTAGGTAGCTCTGGCTGGCCCAGAACTTGTTTCCTGTGTCAGCATCTCGAGTGCTGAGGTCACAGGTTTACGCTACTCCCGCCTGCCCTTCTCCCTCCTCACTGAGTCACTACGCTCTTTGGGTTAGACGTGTGACTTACGGCTAACGCCATTCATCTCTTCAGATAGTTACATGCAATCCAAATCCACTTTTTACTGAGTACAATAAAATGGGGAGGGAGGGTCAAAATGACTTTTGGTGAAATCCTCTTTGCTTTGTTGATTAAAAACAAATAAGCACATTATAGAATTTGGTGTGGTAACACATGTCTCTATTCCTAGAACTTGGGAGGTAGGACCAGGGTTATGGGAGTTTAAGTTCATCTTCTGCTACTATGCAAACATAGTGAGTTTGCAGCCAGCTTGCGCTATATAAGACCATGTCTCAAAAAGAAACACATATCTATGTTACTTCTGAGCCTTGAAAGAAAGCAAAATATATTCTTTTTTAACTAGTGAGGTAATATTCATGTGTCAAATGAAATAGTGCAAAGGACAGAAGTGTATTATCCACCTTAGACCAAACAGTAAAGCCCCATTCCACACATAAATAAATGGACACACATTGAGGCCTCCAGCTGTGTGGACGGACACGTGTGTGTCTGCTCCCTTTGTGATTTGAACTCCTCCTGAGTCAGGTCCTCCATGGTATTTTAGTGATCTCCTTTTATGAATGTTTTCTTGTGTGTCAGAAATAGTTCTTGCTTCTCTGTAAAGCCCTTAATGAAGCTTACCTCTTTTGACTTTTTTGAGACAGGGTTGCCTCTGTGTATCCCCGACTATCCTGGAGCTTGCTCTGTAGATCAGGCTGGCCTCTAAGTCACAGAGATCCTCTTGCTTCTGCCTCCCGAGTGCCTGGCGAGGCCTGTCTCTTACTGAAGGCTGTGAACACCCTACAAATGGAAGGAGTGTTGCCCCACCTTGCAAAGTGCACCAGCATTTGCCCCCCACAGGGCCTGTGTGCTTGTTTTGTACCTCCATCTTCGGCAGGCGTGGACTGCTCACTCTAACCCGGCAGTCTTTCCTTCTCCACCCTAACCTCAGAGCAAAGGAGCACAGTCTAAAGGAAGTATGGACTGGATATGCAGATTGTCAGCTCCCTAGCTGAGGCATGCAATGCTTACAGCCACAGTCAGGACTTGCACTTTCAGAACATGGCGTCCACGTGGACATGACCAAGGTTATCTGAATTTTCTGTCAGGTCTTTGACAAATAAAGGAATTTTGTTTATTTAGCCATTGGTTATCAGTCCTGACTATACACTGAAACATGGACTGTAGGCCTGATTAAGTAATAATCTCTTGTGGCTGGACTTAACACATTTGCACTTCTAAAACTTGCTGCTAAGTGTGCATGTCAGGATAATGTGACCCTCGGTCCTCCTCAACCCTACCCTTCTCTCCCTCCCCCACTAGCATTTAATTAACTAGCTGTTTAAGTCAGTAGGTACTCAGCACGTGTGAGAGACCTTTGGGCTCTGTGCACTGACCTGCCACCCTTGCTAAAATAGGTATAGTTGTCACCGAAGTAAAAGATTATTGGAAGTAGTTGGTCACAGGTTTACAGGTGTAACTTCTGACAAAAAGGCAACAGCCAATGGTTTTCAGAATTGAGTGTAGTTTTCATTCCAACCACGTATAATTTATTTCCTTTCTATTTAACTAATTGAGATTAGTTGTGCATCAGATTCATCTTTCCTAACCTTATGACTGTCAGTCTTCACATTGGCTTCTCCTGAGTTTCTTCCACCTCCAGACCTTCTGAATGCGGTCAAATAGGTCTAGAACCATTGCCTGTCAGATTGTGTATCCTATTACACGTGTGTGATGTGTTAGTCAGGTCTGATGTTTGTGTCTTCGTAGAAGAATTTTTAAACATCTAATGATGACATTTCTATTATACTTTGCCTGAATACTTACTTTTTTTTTCAAACAAACTATTTCTTTTATTCCATTATATGGGAATCTAGTTTAAAATTAGAAAATTGTCTGCTTTCTAAGAACCATTAGAACCTTTTATGTATTCTTACGATTAAATCAAAGTTTCTCTACATGAAAGAATAGTTGAACTGGAAGTGGCGGTACCCGCCTTTAAACCCAGAACTGGAGAGACAGACACAGGAAGATCTGTGAGTCTGACTGGAGTGAGTTCTAGGTCAGCAGGGTTTTGCATTTAGATCCTATCTCAACAACAAAATAAAAACCCAGTAGTTGAGTAAGTTGTCTTATTAAAAAAATAAATAAAGTTACATATACACACATATGCATGTATATGCTGACATATAGATACACAATACATATATGCACATACTTGTACACACACACACACATATATACATAAACACATTTGTTTTAATGAGAAAGAGTGAAAATTAAAATCCGAGCATTCGTCAGGAATCATTTTGTTTCTGAAGGAGGAAAATGATTCTAATTTTGTTGAAGTTGTCCATTCTGTGGATATTTAGAAATACTGTAAGGAGGACATAAGAGGAAATTTCAATACTAAAGATGGATTTAGCTGCCTTGTGGTAAAGTAGATGGTCTGTTGAGTAGAAGCAACTATTACTTAGAAACATCAGAGAGATGTACATTAAATGAGAGTTAAGTAGATACATAGTATGAGAAATGTAAAGTTGTTCCTAATGAAACTGAGGATTACTTGTCTTTTTTTGCAGGTTGTGAAAGCCTATGATCGAGTGGAACAAGAATGGGTTGCCATTAAAATAATAAAGAACAAGAAAGCGTTTCTGAATCAAGCCCAGATAGAAGTGCGGCTTCTTGAGCTCATGAACAAACATGACACTGAAATGAAATATTACATAGGTAAAGGATTTGTTTTCATATTGAGATGCGTTGATCTATTTTAAAGGAAGCTTGGAAAAGCTTCCTTGGAAACCCATGAGCTGTGCTTGAAGCTTTGGGATGGTTTACCGTATGAAGCCACTTGACAGCAGTCTGGGCTGTATGTTGTTTGTTTCCTAAATCAACTCACAGGTGCCACGTGTTTGCTTCACTGTCTTTGTCCAGGGAGTCATTGGCAAAATGCTTTGCTAGTGCTCTGTGTGTGGTTTACATGCATCTATCTATCTATATCTATCTATCTATCTATCTATCTATCTATCTATCTATCTATCTATCTATTATTTTATGAGCTGGGATCTCAGCCCCTACCCAACCCCAGGTGAACTTTGTCAGTGAAACAGTATTGAATACAGTAGCATAGGGGAGCACACCACGGCATCCCCACCCTTTCTCCTTTGCTGCTTTCCCTCTGGCCATCCCACAGGAAAATGACGTTAGCCTTAAATTACAGAAAAATTCCTTTTAGTGGTAAGTGTGCAAGGCCTTGGGGTGCTGTCCCATGGCTAGGATCTGAACTTAGCCTTGCATAAGCCCAAACTCCATACCTGTTTCATTGTCACACTGTCTTCCTGCAGGAAACAAAAGCAGTAAGCCAGAGAATCAACAAAGTTGGGAAGTTTAGAGCCAAATACCTTCTAATCACGTCTTTCATACTTTTCAAAGATGTATGTGCATGTGTGCACATACACACATGTATATAGGTATCTGCAGAGACAGAGCCATCTGGTCCCTTCAGCTGGAGTTACCAACACTTGTGTAAGCTGCCTCATGGGTGCTGGGAATCAAACTCTACAAACACTTGTGTAAGCTGCCTGATGGGTGCTGGGAATCAAACTCTACAAACACTTGTGTAAGCTGCCTGATGGGTGCTGGGAATCAAACTCTTGGGTCTTCTGGAACACACTCATTTTCACCCACTGAGCCATTTCTACATCCCGAACCTTCCATAGTTTTTTAAATCAGATCTAAAATGTCAGTGCTGATAAAATGCCATTGTTTTGTTTTCTAGCAAGAAAAACATGCCACCAAGTTTACAGTGCCCATGTTGTCTAGCTCACCAACTGCCTGTAACTCAGCTCTGGAGATTGATATCTTCCTGTAGCTTTCACGGATACCTGCATTTGTGTGACCCACAGACATTCACACACATACATACATAAAAATTAAAGTTTCTTCTGCTCCTCAATAGACAATTGATTGACGGGAGTGCCTTTGAAATTGTAACTAAAGGTGACATTATGCTTCCAGAAAGTCTCAAGGAAAAATATTGTGGGGTCAGGTGTGTGAGCAACAGAGTTAGTGAGCTGTGGGGTCATGTGTGTGAGCAACAGTTAGTTAGCTGTGGGGTCAGGTGTGTGAGCAACAGAGTTATTTAGCTGTGGGTTGAGGTGTGAAAGGAAAGGGTGAAGCGATTTTTAAAAGGGTTTGAGAATTGGAGACAGAATACTGCTCCCAGATTACAGAGGCACCAAAGTAGTTCTTAACGACAAGGATTATTTCTTACTTAGAGCTGATAACATTGTTGGAAAGTATGTGAGGTAAAATCACAGCTGAGACCGTGTCATGTAAGCTCCCATCCCACTGATGTTCTGAACATTATGCAAATGATCTCCACGCCTCCTTTAGAGTGAACTGTTGATACCTAAACTAATGACTTCCCTTGTCCCCGAAGTTTAGTTTCTCTGTACTGTCATGAACATTTCCAAGTAAAATGATGTATGGGCATGATTAAAACAAGTCATGAGAGTGCATTATGGGTTAGTCCTAGAATTAACATCAGGTGAGCTTCAGATAATTCAGACCGTCCCAGCTGACAGATCCCTTCCTCCTGTTACAGGGAAAGGGAACTGCCCTGACATTTATCTTTTCCTCCTTCATTTCTTCTCTGGAAATTGTCAGGATGTATCTTAAAATTCTCAGGTGTATCTTAAAACCTTTCCTCATCACACTAACTGAAGCTGCTGTTCACATCAGGTCCATTTAGTGCCTGGTAACCCCAGTTCTGTCCAAGGACACTCCTCATCACCTTCCTCATTCTTGTGCATTGTATTTTGAGTGTTTAGGCCCCTGTTTAAGAGTATGGAAAAGTCACAGTAACTCAGAACAAAGCTGAGGGTTGTGTTCTGGACGACAGCGGCAACAGAAGTTTAGACACTGCTGTGTTGTTAGGTTTCTTTTTGATGGTACAGTTGAGTTTTAAGGCAGTTGATGGCTATAATTTAATTTATTCTGATGACCACACTTTGAACTTTAAGAAACACCTGCCATATAGTGTAACGTATTTTAACTGGCATAAATACTTGCACACTTTTTTGTCTCCCGTGTGTATTTTAATGTGTGTGCACCTTACGTAATGTTGACTGCGCATCCTGATTTCCATGGCCCCTCTGTGCCAGAGTGTCAGAGTTTAGTTCTTTCTTATGCTAAATTGAAACCCATGTTTCTCTCCCTGCCTTTTCCTTTCACCCTTCTTCATAGAACAATTTGTTTTCTGGGATATTTAGTGACAGCCATTAGCTTAAAATAAAAATATTTTTATTTCATATATTGGAGAAAATTTTATCAACTTTGCAGAATCCAGTCAAAAAGATGAACAGATGTGTCTGTGTTTGAGTTTTCCTTGATGTTTTTCCTGCTAGTGGATCTTAGGTTCTCAGTAACTGAGTGGTTACGGAAGTGAGTAGACCTTTCATTGGAAGAGCACTCTGGTTGCATAGCCTCTTGAACAGACTTTGACTTTCACATTGGAATTTTGGCTTCAGAGCTCTTTTGCATTCCTTTTGTGGCTACTGCTTACCCAGGGGATTAAAATCACTACAGGACCCATGTCTATGAGGTCTCAAGGAGCTGTTTGTAGTTTAAACCTAAGAATTGTTATGTGATGTCCTTGGGCAACTTTTAAAGATTCTTTTTGTGATTTTTGCAGTGTTATGAGTGTTAGACTCCTATTTGAACCACACAGAATACTTATCCCCAATGCTAGATCACTTATGTCACAAGTGACCTAAAAATAAGTACAGATGTGTACTTCTCAAGGTAGTCAATCCAGGGCTATGCCAAGAAGACTTAGTGTATGTGTGTTTCTCACACAATGGGTGTTTGAATACTGTCGTATTTTCCTGGACAGATCTGTAGAGAAAGCTATTTTTGTGAGACTGTAAGACCATAGTAAAGGATTATCTCACCACTTTGCCCTAAGATCGAAGCTGTTGACTCCCAGATGCTCTCTAATGTGTTTGAGAATTCTTGTGCTGACGGCTGCAGCTTTAGATGACTTTGTCTCTAGTGTTCACTGGTGACACTAAAGCACAGTTTCTGGGTTTTACCACGGACCCTGTAGAGGGAAGCAGCACTTGCTGCCATCTTCTGGGCTGTCTGCAGTCATAGGCCTGCTGGTCATTTCTTTCTGTGGTTGACCTGTACCTCACAGTTTTCCTAAAACTTTAAGTCTTCCACAAGACTTTTCTTTTCCCTGTTTGCTGGACATAATAAATATGTTGATCATGATGGATTCCCAAGAACTTACTTGGCATGGTTTCCAGATAGTTGCTGTGTTTACCTAACACACAAAAACAGATTTCTCTACTTAGGCAGCTGCCAGAAAATTGCCAGCCAGTTGTTGTTGGAAATTACCGTGCAACAAAGGTTGATACATTGACCAAAGGCAGTGGAGAAGTCTGTCTGATGAGATATTGTCACAGACCAGTAGACACCACAGTTCTCTGACATAGAAGAGTGGTAGGCAGTCTTGACAAGTGGCTCTGCTGCTGGGGCTGGCGTCCACACTGACTTGCATGCCATTCTGCACAAGGCAATGAAGTGTTGGAGAGCACGAATAGATGCTAACGCTCATCTCACCATTGCATGTGACTTAAGTGAGATTTCTTTTCTCTTTCAGTGCATTTGAAACGACACTTTATGTTTCGAAACCATCTTTGTTTAGTCTTTGAAATGCTGTCCTATAATCTCTATGATTTGCTGAGGAACACCAACTTCCGAGGGGTCTCTTTGAATCTCACGCGAAAGTTTGCACAGCAGATGTGCACAGCACTGCTTTTCCTTGCGACTCCAGAGCTTAGTATCATTCACTGTGACCTCAAGCCTGAGAACATTCTCCTCTGCAACCCCAAACGGAGTGCCATCAAGATCGTTGACTTCGGGAGTTCTTGTCAGTTGGGGCAGAGGGTAGGTATTATTTTAGGACTTGTGAGTTAACAGTAGAATTAGCTGTTTAAAACATGTTTTAACCAATGTAGCTATAGATTGGAGACAATTAGAGGAATTTTTTTATTATTATCTTGAGCTTGTAGCATGTGCTTCACTTCCCGCAGGTGTCTTTTTGAAATCCATATTGCAGTACTTGAATTGGAAGATAATGATTTTTAAGTTTTTATTTAAAATTCTGTTTAATGCTAAACATTTTAAGAGTTAAAGAGATAAAAGAGTTAAATATTAGGTGATTTATAGCTTCTAAATAGACTTTTAGTATAAAATTTGGACAATTCTAGCTTGAACTAGGTTCTTAACTAAAAATTACTTCTCCTACGTCATCAAGATAATGTTTCTTACAAACTGAGGAGTGCATATCAAGAGGTGCTTTTGGTAATCACGGTACTGTGTGGAAACAGCAAGTGGTGGACATGCTTGTTTTGATAAATAGTTTTAACTCTTTCTTCCCCCACTAAGTTAGAAGCAGTGTAGATTCAGCTCCTCAGAACCTCAGATTTTCTTCACCTGAGGGGAGGGGAGGGGGGGAGAGAGAGTGAATTAGGGAGTTAGAGAGAGTGTGAGGACAGCCATGGCTACACAGAGCAGCCCTGCCTTGGGAAATACAATGAGCTGGTTCAGAAAAGCAGATGTTTGCTGCTGTGGTTTGCAGCATTGTGACATCTGTGCCAAGGCTGTGGTTTGCATGTAAACAGAAGTTACAGGGTTTCTTCTCAAAAGAGGTAAGGCTATTTGCATAAAGGTTTTGCAACTATTTTCAATCTAACATCCAAATGTTACTATTTTTATATTGGCATCCCCATTCTTTGTTTTCTAAGCTTGTGAAATTTCTATCTTGTCCAACTTGTATCCAGGTTTTAAGTAGAGCAGCTTATTTATAGTGAAGGTATAGAGTCAGTTTTGTTAGCAGGCTTACCTTTTGTCATTCTGTGCGTTATCTTATAATAACACAGCTAAATAATTGTGGAAATAAGTTTTTGATTGGATTGTGAAGAAAAATGTGCAGCCTTAAATGCTGTTGCAAAGCCTAGTGTTGCCCTGGTTATAGGAGTAAAACACATTGTGGATGGAGACACACATCTACTGTGAGAGGTATTTCAGTAGACTTTTCACTTAGTAATTTCCCCTCAATTTAAATCCAGGCCTACTCTGGGTCCTAATATCAAGCAGTGTTCTCTTTGTCTGCACAAACTGAAGTAGCTTACCCCATTAGGCCATTGCACATTTAAGTGCTAAAGTGTAGTGATGTTATGTGGGAAATACTTCTAAGATCTCTGTGTGTGGTCCTGCCCATATATGTCAGAAGGTGGCTAGAGGGCAAGTGTGTGCCTGAGCTAGGGTGCTCAGTGACTTGGGTACAAAAACCTGATTAACCAAAGTAGTCAGGTGGGTGACTTCCTTGACCTGGCAACACTTGGAAACAGTACAATTTGAATACCTCATGTCCAAAACGTTTGGTACTGGAGTATTTGCCATCTCAGAATTTGCCAGGGATCAAATCCAAGTCCTCACCCATGCTGTACAACTGCTCTGTACCACTGAGCCAAGCCCCAGAGAAGGGGCAATTAACTTGGTTTACTATTCCTCCTCTTGACTTCTGATGTAGGACGGCGCTACATGGAAGGTCTGAATTCTTAACCAACTTTTTGTGTGTATTCCTTTGAAACGTTTAGTTATTTAACTGTGTTTGTAGTGTAATGTTGAGCTTTTCAACTGATATTGAGTATAAATAAATTGACATGGAATTAATGACTGTTTTGAAATGTGTTTCAGATATACCAATATATTCAGAGTCGCTTTTATCGGTCTCCAGAGGTGCTACTGGGAATGCCTTATGACCTTGCTATCGACATGTGGTCCCTTGGATGTATCCTGGTTGAAATGCATACTGGAGAGCCTCTGTTCAGTGGGGCCAATGAGGTAAGGGAGGGGTGTGCAGCTCTGTTTCCATGGAGACAGTGCCATCTGAAAGTTGTTCTCATAACATGGTATCGACTAAATAGCTTGAGCACTTGTGTCTGAGGTCAGCTTGGTCTTATTTTACATACACTCTTTTAATTTTTCCTCTTTGTCAGTTACCATAATGGTAGGCTTAGAATTCTGAACTAGTAATTATGATAGTTAATATGTTAATGAAGGAGTACAGTAAATTAGACCAGAACATGTATTTCATAGATAGATGTGTTGCAGGTTTAAGGATAGTACAGAGAGCCTCAGTGTGTGGTGAGGAGATGAGGACCACTCTAGTGTGAGCACTGCTTAGAACCCTGAGACTGGGATGCCGTACTTGAAGAGCAGTCATCAATCCAGTCGGTAGATGAGTCTGAATTGTTTCAGATAAACTAGGAATTCAGAATTTTGGGCTGCAGAGACTGCAAGTCTGCAGACTTCTCTGTGTTCCTAAGAGATTGTAGATGTGAGAAACAGTGAATGGCCCCAAAGAGCACCTGAGTATTTGTTTGTTTTAAATTACTTATTTGTAGATTGTTCTTTGCGGAAAAGTTGATCATTTAGGACCATAATCCAATTTTTTGGGGTTTTCGAGACAGGGTTTCTCTGTGGCTTTGGCAGCTGTCCTGGAACTAGCTCTGGAGACCAGGCTGCCCTCAATCTCATAGAGATCCGCCTGCCTTTGCCTCCCGAGTGCTGGGATTAAAGGCGTGAGCCACCAACGCCCGGCCATGATCTAAATTTTTATTTATAAATGAAGTTTTTTAAAAAGGCCAAATGACTTTGTTGGTGTTTGTATTCTTGTTGAGTTGAGATCTTGACATGTTATCTGAATTGGCCCTGGACTCTGGTACTGAGGTGGTCCCCAAACCCTGCCTCTCACATGCAGGCTAAAGCACATGCCACACCCAGTTTCTATCCTGTTTTCTACATTTAACTTTAACTTCAGCTCATGAACCCTTTGGAAGCAACTTCCATAATATTTATTTGAATTTGATATAAGTAATTTTATCCTATAATTCCTTACTTGGGATTGGACAGTGTTAGATCACCTGTGAGTTTGGTGGCTTCCCGTTTTTCTCGTTGTCAAATAAAAAGTCCCTTAGTGTTTTTCATGCTCCTCTTCCCTTTGTGCAGGGGTCTTGTTGTCTGCAGTGACTCCTCCTTGCATCCCCCTCCTGACTCAGCACACAGTCTCCCTGTGGTGCCTTGAAAACAGCCACCAGCCCTGCCTGCTGGCCCTTCACAGTGTTCTTCCTGTCTTGACGGGCTGCTTCCCACAGGCTTCCCACATGGCCCTGCAGACTGCTCTCATGGCACTTCCCAGGGGAGGGGAGCCTTTGTGAGGGCCTTCTCCCCACCTCCTTTCCTTTTTTCTGTACTCAGACTCAGTTTTTATGGTCTCTCTGCTCCCTTCTGCTTCTGCATCTTCGATTCAACCAAAAATATTTGTGAAAAAAATGACATCTGCATGGTAGGGAAATGATGTCGAGTTTTTTCATCTCTAGAGTTTGTAATTATAAGTCATCTGGATGTGATTGAAACTGTAGGAGGATGTATGTAAATCATACAACACATTTGAGTGTCCATGGATTTGGCATCCATGGACGGGCGCTGGGCTGTTCCTGCCCAGATCAGTTCGATAAAGACACTGAGGCTTGACTACAGTTCAAGTTGGCCTCTTCCAAAACAGGATTTGTCTCGGTTTACTCTTCTGTGTTCTGTCACTAAGCATGGTTTCTAGCCTTATGATAGACATACAGTTGTGTGAGTGCATAGCTTTCACTTAAACAGTAATTAATTAATGTCAATAAGTTATTAAGACATTTTTATAAATTTCTTCCCAGTCTGTCTTAGTGTTTTCCATTGCATCTGAATTCCCAAGGCATACTGTAGATTTGTATTCTTACTTGTTGCTTCTCTGCCTTCCCGTCTGTTGAGTGTGTGGTCCCATGGGTGCAAAAACATATACATCTATCGGTTTTTCCTGTATGCTCAGTGTCCAGAGCAGATCCGTGCACAGAGGATATGTGCGGCTTATCTGGGAAACAATTGACAAAAAAAGTGAACATATGTGCAGTTGAAGTCACAGGGTTGTTTTTGTTGTCCTTACAGGTAGACCAGATGAATAAAATAGTGGAAGTTTTGGGCATCCCACCTGCTCATACTCTTGACCAAGCCCCAAAAGCAAGGAAGTTCTTTGAGAAAGTGCCGGATGGCACTTGGAACTTAAAGAAGACCAAAGATGGAAAACGGGTAAAACAGGGGTGCACTTGTTCTTAGAGGGAGCTTCCTTTCTCTTTCCTCCCCAACCCTGTGTTTTTCTTTTCTTTTCTTTTTTCTTTTTTCTCAGCAAGGTGCCGACTTCTAACTCCTTAAATTTACTTGACAACGGTATTACAGCTAACAGTGAAAAGATGGGTTACTGTTCACAGTTGAGTGTGATTGATCTGTGTGTGCGGGTCAGTGTGTGCTTAGTGGCCAGGGTAGGATCCACAGTTTGAACACAGGATAACTTTTAAGCTTAAGCAGTTCCTGGTAGTTTTTCAAGGGTGTGAACTGACAGTCGAGCCTTCTGACAGATTTAGGCTCCTAGCTCAGTGACTGAAATAGCAGGGTGTCTGCATCTTCTAATGCAGTGGTAGATCTGAGGACTGTTTCAGAGGCCCAACTATGTCAATTGATTAGAGTAAATGATACCAAATTTCCGTCTTGATTTTATGTTTGTGTAATTTTCCAGACATCTTCTAGTCTAGTTTGGGGTTTAGCAAATGAAAAGAATGTGCACGTACATAGTTGGAGTTGGTGCACACATGTTATCTTACGGTTGTAGTTCTGCCTCTTCAATATTTAAGAACTTTTTTTCTTTAGTTCTTTTATCCTGTATTATAGTGGCGCTGCCACCAGGTGTCATCTTTAGGGAACTGACTGTGCTGTTGTCTAGTTCACATTTAGTTAGTTGTAGGGCCTTTTAATGTCTAATGATTCGTGTGCTCTTTGCATGTGTATATGTGTGCACGGCAGAGGCTATATGGAGCCATCAGACCCCCTTGGGGCTGGAATAATTAGCTACCCATTGTAGATGCTAGGAACCAAACCCAGGTTCTCAGAAGAGCAGCAAGTTCTCTTAACCACCAAGGCTCTCTTCTACTCTGGTGCTTTGTTTTATTTTGTTTTGTGACTGCATCTCATGTGGTCCATGCTTGCCTTGAACTTGCTGTTAGCCAAGGTGCAGGGCAAGGTCTCCCTGCTGAACTTCAGCCCCAACTCCAAATGATTCTTACACTGCTCAGAGATTTGTATACAGTTACTATTTCTGTCATAACTGGTTTGCAACTTTTTGCTTCCTAAATTGTACCTGTGGCTTCCTTCCCGTGTACATGCTGTGGAGTTTACTGACTCAGTATTGAAATGAAGCAAGCTGGCTTCGTCGGCTGTCTCTAAATACGGGCAGAAAGAAATTTGTTCAGGGGATGGAAATACCTCGAGATTCGGATGTGTGTGTACATAGTTCATCAGTCACAGCCCATTTTCCTGTGGCACCAAAGACGCTGAGTTTCACTAGTGTTCTAGGTAGATTGTGCCAGCTTGAGTTAGCATGGAGGGTAAGTCTTCTTTCTGTTTGTTCTGCAGTACAGGCTGCTGACATTTTTTAAACTTACCCCTGCTCCCCTTTTAAATAAAACATTCTTCCCATTCAGTTTTCAAAGTCTGTCTTTTTAACATTAAATAACTGGTTTGTCAGCTATCATTTCTCCCAAATTGAGCTATAACTATTATTGCTATTTATTATTAGGTACATTTCAGAAATTAGCAGATCTTCTTTATGAATCAAATCTTAACCTATACTTAATACCCGTTAATTAACTATAAATTCAATGAGATTTCCCATAGCCAAACTTAGTGATTGACTTATTTCACTTTTAACAACACTAAATTTTGTAGCAATAACAAATCTGTAATCAGCTGATCATACTGTGGGGGAGGAGACATCAAAAATGAAGACACTGTCATTGTGTAGTTCTTAACTTTCATATTTCAGAAGCCCATGTTCAAGGTTGAAATGAAATCTCTATTAGTTACTTTGGTTTTTTTTTTTTTTTGTTTCGTTTTGTTTTTCTGTGATAAAACACCATGGCCATTGCAGCTTAGAGAAGGAAAGGTCCGTTTCTTGTCCAGAATGGCTAGAACAACTTGGCAGCCGTTGGCAGACATGGTGGCTGGAGCTGGAAGCTAAGGGCTGAGCACCACGTCTATAACCACAGCAGGAAGCAGAGAGCAGACTAGGAGTGGTCTGTGGCTTTAACCTTGAAGACCTACTCCAATTTAACATACTTTTTCCAGCCAGACTGCCGTACCTCCACACTCTGCATAAACACCTCTCTCCCAATTGACAAACCCATGAGCTGATGGGAACATTCTCAATCATATCACCGGGGATCCGAATTTAACTGTATCGTTCTTCTGTAGTGGACAAAACTGTAAGGCTGGAAATCTTGTTAATTTTTAGTGCCTAATTTATTTGCAATAGTATGTGCATATTGTAAATGTCAGTTGGCATGTGCTGCCTAACACAAGGTGTAGACTATTCCCACCAGGCCTCTCCCTCTGTTGGACTCTGTCCTATCCCCCTCCCGGTTTCTGCCACGGCGGATTTGATCAGCAGGTGCACGGCATAAAAAAGAGAAACTCTGCTATTGTCACCTAACTTGCTAATCTTGTTACGTACTTAAAGGGGTGCTATGCTGTGCTTCTCGGTTTGTGGGTACCGTTGATTGTGGTGGCAGGGAAGGCGTGGCAGTAGGAGCGGCAGGCAGGTGACTGTCACTGCACTTGTAGACAGGAAGCAGAGGGGTGGATGGATGCTGCCGCCTGCCCAGCTCGCCTCTCCTTTTTGATCACTTCTGGGACCCTGGTCTTGTTTGACGGTGCTCCTGACACTTGGATGGGTTCCCTCCAGATCAACTAATGGAGAAACCTACAGATGCATCCAGAGGTTATTTTCATGGTGACTGCTAAGCCCTGTCTGGTTGACAGTGAAGATTAAGTATCACACTTACTTAAAAGACAATATTTGGGGGAAAATCATATTGTTGTGTATCTCAGGACTTAATTCATTTTATTGCTTCATGGTATTTTGTTGAATATACTGTTAATTTATTATCTGTCAGTAAACTTTCTGTTTATAACTAATTAAGGACTAATTGATTATGACTAGTGAGAATGCATGTCTCTTTTCATGTTGTTATTGGCTAAGAATAGAATTGCCAGGGTATAGGGCCTGTGCGTGTTTATAGTCATTAGAGAATATTTAATAGACCGACTTTCTGTTTTTTTTCTTAGTCTTTAAGAGGTGCCTTACTTACATGTCAGTACCTTTTCCTGAGCAGTGGCTTGGTTATCCCTTTTGTAAACATGGTCTAAACATGCTTGTACAAGAAAGTCGGGTCCTGCTAGAAATTGCACTGATGGTACATTTTGAACCTTGTCACATTTCTGCATCTACAGACAAGGTCATGTGATCCCCCTTCCCCTGTTGTAGGGTAAATTTGTTAATTGACTTTGGAATATTTGCCCTAATGCACACTTGGTCCTGGCATCCATGTCCTCTGGTGTGGCACTGAGTTAAACTTGCTAGTCTCGTCAGAGTATTCTGAAGTGTCCTAATGTAGCTTGTGACTGCTTCTCCAACTCACAATTATCTTGTTACACAATTTCAAGTTATTTGAGAATTTTCTTGACATCTTAACTCATCTCTCAATAAATAGCACTGTGGTTTCAAAATGTGTTTTTACTCATTTAAAATTTATAGTCTGGTTTTATAGCCTAGTATGTAATCTATCTTGATGATTCTTGTGTACTTGTTAAAAATTGTATTTTGTTGTGGTGGTCTGAAGATGTGTGTGTGTGTGTGCGTGTGTGCGTGTGTGCGTGTGTGCGTGTGTGCGTGTGTGCGTGTGTGCGTGTGTGCGTGTGTGCGTGTGTGCGTGTGTGCGTGTGTGTGTGCGTGTGTGTGTGCGTGTGTGCGTGTGTGCGTGTGTGTGTGTGTGTGTGCGTGTGTGCGTGTGTGCGTGTGTGCGTGTGTGCGTGTGTGCGTGTGTGCGTGTGTGCGTGTGTGTGTGTGTGTGTGTGTGTGTGTGTTTCTGTCAATGCAGAGAGGCATTTTGATCCCTGGTAGCATATTAGTTGCTTTTCCTGCCACTAATAAATACCTGGCGGGAAGCAACGTGGGGAGGAAGGCTTTCCTTCACGTCACTGTCTGAGAGAATGCAGTCCTCACTGCCTGTGGGGACATGGGTCTAGAGTTGTAGATTAGCCTGCCCCACGCCTTCAGAAAGATGGTCTGGCCGCTCTTGATTGCAGTGCCTGTGAAGAGGGTTGACGTTGGCTCTTAGCACTGTGTATCTGTGATGTGGTTCCCTTCTCTTTGGGGTGATTAAAACACTGTCTTTGAGCTTGATTTTTGTGTATGTACATTTGTTTGTATTCTCCTGGTGTGTGTTGACATCCTTGCATTTGTGGGCTCATCTCTTTTGGAGGTGCTCGGGTGTTACCAGATAGTCACTTTGCTCAGTCTTTCTCTAGCTCTTCAGTTGCATAGATGGCCGTCAGCTTAGTGCACCTGTCCTTGTTTCTTATAAAATCAGTTTCCTCTTCTGAGACTCTGTCCAGTCACATGTGCTGTCTGCATTTTTAACTATACACCTTCCATTCATTATTTAAAATACCTGCCTGCCAGTTTCACTGCCTGGGTCATTTACTGGTATAGATTGGTTGATAACCCATTTTCCCCACTAAATTATGGGCTCTGTTGTTGGTGTAATTCTTTAAGAGTCTGTCTCTCTTTTGAGAATGGTTGAGATTTTAAGTGTCGTTTTCCGTGGGAAGCAGCACACATGTCTTGTGCACTGCCAGGCCACTAGAATAGATAGGGCTGGCATTAGCTGAATCTGGAGTTGAGTGTTTGGTGCAGTTTGTGCTTGTTTTTTTTTTTTTTTTTTTTTAACCATGAGGAGGAGGCTCCTTCAGGCATCATGTGCTTGTGGCTGGAGGGGTCTGGAGCTCTGTGTGCTTTGACACCCACCAGCAGCCCAGCTGTTCACCTTCTGGCTGCCCACATGTGCTGTCAGGGTGTGGTCAGAACTAGGCTGGACTGTCCTTGCTCATGTCTGCCTTGCTGGCTCTCTTCCCATTAAAGGGCTCTTCTAACCTGATAGTGGCTGCCTGGGGTTGTGGTTACTGGGAGACACTTCTGACTGTGCTCATGTGTGATTTGTCCTGCTTCTTCACTTTAAGGGACCATCTGAAAAATCCCTACACTGTCACCCAAAGTCCAGTGGTTCTGCTGTGACCTTGGTGTTTTAGAGAGGTGTGGGGTATCCGAGCAGACTAGTGTAGACCAATGTGTTTTCACTCTGAGTGGTGCATACAGCTTTAATGAGCCACCCCACCATTAGGGAGGCAGTGCAGTGTGCTCTCGGGGTGCAGAGGCAACCTGGCATCGTGGTAGACACCCTTAACCCTAGTTCCACTATTGGCAGAGGCAGGCAGGTTTCTGTGAGTTTAAGTCAGCCTAGTCTATGTAGTTAGTTGTAGGCCTGGCAAGTCTACATAGTGAGACCCTGTCTCAGAACAAACAAACAAAACTTAGGTACAGAGTAGAAGAGGTCAGAACCCATACTTCTACAGACACCTTCACAGTGATTGTTTTATACTTGTGGTTTCTGTGCCGCCCCGTGTTTACTTGCTTGTGTGCTTTTTTCACAATCATGTTCCTGGGTGAAGTTGTATGAGCGCTGCTATAGGCTGGCCATCTTCTGTGTGCTTGCTGCTGAGCTACACTGATCTTCATAGCCTTGAGTTGTTTGCAAAGCTGTATTGGATTTCGTAGCCACGTGTGTTGTGTGCAGAAGTAGGGCGTCTAGCCATCTCAGGAATTGTCTTCCTCACAAAGCCTTGTACATGTAAGTGCCTCGGATATGTGGAGTAAATCATGCAAATGTTACATCCCCACAAAACTTAGAGACAGCTTTTGTTTTCTCTAACAGGAGTACAAACCACCAGGAACCCGTAAACTTCATAATATCCTTGGAGTAGAGACAGGAGGGCCCGGCGGACGGCGAGCTGGGGAATCGGGTCATACTGTAGCCGACTACTTGAAGTTCAAAGACCTCATTTTAAGGATGCTTGATTATGACCCCAAAACTCGGATTCAACCTTATTATGCCCTGCAGCACAGTTTTTTCAAGAAGACAGCTGATGAAGGTACAAACACGAGTAACAGCGTGTCTACCAGCCCCGCGATGGAGCAGTCTTCAGGCACCACCTCCAGCACGTCATCCAGCTCAGGTCTGCCGCCCACTCACCTCGGGTCTTGCTTGCACGTGCTTTCTGTTTGCTTGCTAGAGTGGGATTCTTTTAAAGTATTGATAAACTAATTTTTAAATTTTAATTCATAAAGTAAAGCAAGGGATTGTTTTACTTAAGTGTTGTTTGTATGTGTGTGGCCTTAGTCTGGTCACCTGTAAGAACCTCCTTTCTGTATAGTTAGCAAATTCAGTCTGTGATTATGTGTGTGGTAATTGTCTGCCTGACAGTTGGAAACAAAGCTACGTGTTAGCTAAATTTCTAAGTGATTTTAAATGGAGTTATTTTTCAACATCTTGAATTTTTCCTTGACTTAGGCGAACTTGGCTATATTAGTGGCTGATGTGGGGAGATGTCTTCTGAGGCTCAGGAACATGTTGTTTTTCAAGTTAATACCATAGTTTGAAGGTTTTGTGTGTCTTTATATGTGCCATGTGGTACATTTATCTGAGTGTGCATACGCACACCCCTGAGGTCACACATGGAGGCATGACACTGTCTGCCTTACTCCCTAACAACACAAGTCTCACTGTACCAGGCGGCCGCCTGTTTGAGCCAGGCTGGCCAGTGAGTTCTTGGGACTTGTCTCCTTCTGAAGCCCTGGCGTTGTAGTCAGCCTGGCCTTTCACAGGGCACAGCAGCACTGAGTGTCTCCCTCCCTGTGTTAAGAGTTGTAAGGAGCAGAGCTCACACTAAGCTCACAAGTGTTCCCTCTCCTGATACTGAAGGTGGATCCTCGGGCACGAGCAACAGTGGGAGAGCCCGGTCAGACCCAACGCACCAGCACCGGCACAGTGGTGGACACTTCACGGCTGCTGTCCAGGCTATGGACTGTGAGACACACAGTCCCCAGGTGAGCTCTCCCTCCCGGGCTCATGTCATGGCCCACTAGCTTTAGCTGTGGCAGCTGCCAAGGGCTGTTAGGATGTTTGTGTCTGTGATGTCCTCACTGCTGGAGGCGAGAGGACACCCTGGTAACTCTCCTCCTCCTTGGTAGAAATGATGAGAGCATGCACTGGATACACCCCACTGCCCTTTCAGGCATTTCCCCATTTATTCCGTCATTTGCCACAGCAGCTCCTGTGCCCCGTGCAGTTTGACCCCACTTTTTGGTGGTGCCGAGACTGCAGATGCCGCCAGTCTCCCTGAGCTACACAGTCTGGGTCTCTGTCGTCGCCTCTTGTGACTGCACTCCCAGACCTGGTTTCTGAATCAGTCTGTATTTTTGTTTTTAACTTTGTTTTTCTTTTTAAACTTACTGATTTCAGGAGCCTTAGCATTAAAGTGATTTTTTACCTAACTTTAAAATGAGTGTGAAGCAGGTGGTGGTGGTAGAAATGTGAACCCTGCTCACTCTTCGCTGCTGTGACAGAAGTAGCACGGAAGGAAGTCATTCATTCTGTTAGGGCAGGCAGGATGGGCGGGCGGGCGGGAGCAGGAGGTTCCCTGCTCGCAGCGCCTCTCTCTCTCTCTCTCTCTCTCTCTCTCTCTCTCTCTCTCTCTCTCTCTCTCCCTCTCTCTCTCTCTCTCTCTCTCTCTCTCTCTCTCTCTCTCTCTCTCTGCCTGGGGCTGGGCTACAGAGCCTCCTTCTGCAGGGGCTAGTGCCAGCGGGGAACAGTGGGAGGGGTTTCCTGTTCAGACAAGAGCTCATGATGTTATGAGACAGCATGCCTCCACACTGTCTGCCACATTGTGGTTTGTTTTTTTGTTTGTTTGTTTTTGTGGTGAGAGACCAGGCAGTTACTTGGTGGAGTAAGTAAAACCTATGCTAGATTGGTAGTTCCCTTTCTGTGACTGGGCCTCTTGGTTCTGCTGAAGAAACCCTCACATAGTTGTCATCCCTGTTAGCATCCACCAAACTCTATTAGGTAATTACACACTTCTCAGAGTCCCATCTCCCTCTGTTCTCTGTAAAATGCTGCAGAGTTTTCTACTCTCTCTGACTCCCCTGCCTTGGATGGGGTATTCAGACAGTCACTCTCCATGTTGTGCAGTGGTGCCTGTGCACACAGTTGTGTGGGTCCTAGGCAGTTGGACTCAGGGCAGCAGGGTTAGTGGCAAGTGCCTTATCTGCTGAGCCATCTAGCTGGCCAGTTTTTGAACAGTTGATACAGTGGCATGGTAACAAAAAAAAAAAAAAAGAAATAGCACACAGGGTTGTGAAAAGTCCTTTATCATGTCCACTAGTTTAGTACAAACTAACATTAGTAGCTTTTATATCTTTGAAAAGATATTCTTCATGTAAAAGTCAATCTAATTATATGTCATCAGATAATATGTATTAGCCAGGCAGTGTTTTATATGCATATACAATATTCTATACACATCCAAACACCTACTCTAGGTATGGTATGCACTCCAGCCTGTATATAAGCTGTCGTACCGCACATACTTTTACATCTAGGTTTTTATGCATTTGGCATGAATGTGATATCCTTCCTATATCAAAATAAGGGATGCTTTTATCCTGTCTCATGGTGTTATATTATCTAAATATTCATGAATCATTTCATTCATAGCTTATTAGTGGGCATTTTGTCTACTTCCAGTCATTTTTGCTATTTATAATGGCATAATAAAAAAAATCTTTATATGTGTGGCAGGGGTGAGGTAATGGTGTTACCCACCTTTAATCCTAGCACTCAGGAGACAGAGGGAGGTGGATCTCTGTAGACCAGGCTGGGCTTGAACTCATAGATCCACCTGCCTCTTACCCCCCAAGAGCTGGGATTAAAAGTGTTTACCACCACCGCCTGGTTTATAATTTTATAATTAACCATTTGCTAATGAGTCCAGCACATGAGCGTCATGCTAAGCACGTAGCTCTGTCAGACAGCACCCTACTGCAGTCCGTGTTGGGATTTGTTTATTCTGCCAGTGTCATCTTTCTCCTTGCCTAAGGTTATAGGTGTGCATCAGGGGTTGGCCTGTCCCGTGGGTAGCAAGGCCCTTCCATACAGGGTGGACGGCAGTATCAAGTACTCCTTATCTGAGGGTGCTGGGACTCCAAGCACTTCGATTTCAGTTCTTTTAGATTTTGCTGTAGCTGTTCACTTTTTACCAGTTGAATGTCCCTAATCTGAAATTGTTAAATGCTCTCATTTCAAGTGTTTCATACCAGAGTAAGGATGTTCAACCTGCATTTTCTTTTGTGAGATTATCTTCCAGTTTTGTCCTCCCCTACTGGATTTTCAGGACTTTTCATTCCCATGTAACTTTTATTAAATAAGAACTTAACATTTTGTGCTAAACTAGTGGTAGAGACAGCTTTTGCCTTTTCAGAGGTTACATTGACACAAGTAAGCAGCAAAACACAAAAATGGCAAGTGATACTTACAGAAAGGGAAAGTCTAGAGGTGTGCGCCTCTGGGGAGTTACCTTCATGGTGGTGGCAAAGCCCTGGGCAGTGCAGACTCCAGTGCAGGCAGCCAAGGCTCGTGAGGTATAGTGACTAACAGACTAACTGCACACTATCTGAGTAAATCTGAGAGGATGCAAGAGTTTTCCCTCCTTGAGTGTAACAGAGAAGCAGCTGATGCAGTGTCCAGAGCACTGCTGTGTCGCCCCCGTGTGACTCCACGTGCCCTCAGGTCAGCTGCCCAGGCCATGGTGCCCAGCAGACAGACCTAACTGCACTAGATACAGTGAGTGACATCTAAAGTCACGCTCATTTCAGCCACAGTTGTGCTGATGGCTGTGCCCAGCATGAAGGGGGCTGGAGAGTCCGGTACAGTCATGTTGTACATAGAGGGGCACATCAGTAGCCTGGCCACAGAGGGCTGGGGCAGCATGAGTCAGAACATCCGGGAACTCAGGAACTGACATGGCGATTTTAAAAGGGGAATGTAAGCAAAGATTAGAAATAAACGTGCTCTTGATGGGAGAAAGCAGCAAGTGCAGATGCCATGAGTCTCAGGTCAGGTCAGGGTGAGAAGGGTCTGGGGAGATTGGGATCCAAGTCCGTAAAGGAATGAGTTGATTTTTGTTTTGAAAGGATAGTCTTGCTTTTCTCAATGGGTTGAGAAGAACAACTGTGGAAGCGGGGGGGCGGGGGGGGGTGTTAAATTTTTTATTTTGTGAAGAGGCCTTTGCATTAGCCTAGGCTAAGTGGTAGTGGTGATGGCGGTAAGAAAAGTGGTCAGATTTGGGATCTGGTCTGAGGTATCTCTTTGGTACTTCATGCTGGGTTGAGTCCGGAGGAATTGTCAGACATCTGGGTGGATACGAGTCCTTTTATTGTATCAAGAGATCTGGAAGGAAGAGGGACTTCAAGGGGAAATGAAGGCTCTCATGGACCTGCCAGATGTCCTGGTGGTTCCTTATAGAAAGCTTACTGACCTGGTGTAGACGGTGACATGGAGACCTGGACATGAGTGTAACTTCTTAAAATTGGCTGATTTTAATTGTAAAACATTTTTTGCTCTGGAATTTACATAGAATTTTATGGTATAGAACTATCTAGTGTGTTAAAAGCTTCAACAACCCCCACCGCCACCAACCCCAAGTTCACCCACCTGAGTGCAGATGCTCAGGTGTAGGTTAAGCTTGGAAGCAGTGCTGAATAACCCTTCCTTAATGTCTTCCCTCACAGGTGCGCCAGCCATTCCCGGCTCCTCTGGGCTGGTCAGGCACTGAAGCTCCTACACAAGTCACTGTTGAAACTCATCCTGTTCAAGAAACAACCTTTCATGTAGGCCCTCCGCAAAACGCATTGCATCATCACCATGGAAACAGCTCCCATCATCACCACCACCACCACCACCACCACCACCACCATGGACAGCAAGCCTTGGGTAACCGGACCAGGCCAAGGGTCTACAATTCTCCAACAAATAGCTCTTCTACCCAGGATTCTATGGAGGTTGGCCATAGCCACCACTCCATGACATCCCTGTCTTCCTCAACGACTTCTTCCTCCACATCTTCCTCCTCTACTGGTAATCAAGGCAACCAGGCCTATCAGAACCGCCCAGTGGCTGCTAACGCCTTGGACTTTGGACAGAATGGAGCTATGGACGTTAACTTAACCGTCTACTCCAATCCCCGCCAAGAGACTGGCATAGCTGGACATCCAACATACCAATTTTCCGCTAACACAGGCCCTGCACATTACATGACTGAAGGACACCTGACGATGAGGCAGGGGGCTGATAGAGAAGAGTCTCCCATGACAGGAGTTTGTGTGCAGCAGAGTCCTGTAGCTAGCTCGTGACTACATTGAAACTTGAGTTTGTTTCTTGTGTGTTTTTATAGAAGTGGTGTTTTTCCCAAAAACAAAGTGCAAAGCTGCTTGAATCAGAAGGAGATTAACACACTGAACCGCTACAAGAGGGCAAAGCTGACTTTTTTAACTTGAAAAGATTGCAAAGGGACAGAGAAGTTTTTCAGAGCCATGTCCACCTGTCTTCATGGAGAGCTCCCAGGTGCCCTCTTTTTGTCCCCCCTTTTAACCTGCCATCTCCCGGTCATAGTGGGTTTGTCTTTCTATCCAACAAAAGTTAAATGTTCAGATGTTGGTCTTGGTCATTTGCCAACTAATTTTAAAATAAAAAGGCACTGCACATAATTTGCATAAAGGGCCCCATAAGGGTGTTTTGTTTTTTTGGTTTTTTTTTTTTTTTTTCATTTTTATTTTTCTCCTTTTCCCCATGTTTTGTTTTGTTTGGGGTTGGGGTGGGCTGGGAAATAAGGGTTTTTATGTCCTCTATACACTTGGGCACGGAAATGCAGTACTGTAAGGAAGAGGGACCTCCAGCTCACACAAACACCATCTTCAGCTATGTGAAAGGGACGATTGTGTTGGAGTTTGTAAGGCACATTAAGCATGCTAAGTGGCGGGGACCAGGACTCTCCTATCTGAACCCACCGAGGAGCGAAGCAGCAATCCCATGGGATCCTGTGGGTCTCCTTCCTGTTGGAGAGGCCCCGGGAAGATGGGAATGGAACAGGACTGGTCTCCTCAGCAAGGTGCACTGAGAAGCAACACCGCGCGGGTCAGTTGTGGCCAGTCCTGGGGAGGTCTGAGTGGTGGTCTTTGGGATGACCTTTGGCCTTATGGATTTGGACTCGAAGTTAGAAGAGCCTACCATTTCAGATACAATCACTTGTGGACATGCGTTTGCAGACAGTCCTTAACCCTGAAAACACAGAGAATGGGTAATTCAAGAGGCCTTTCTTTTAAAATAGACTTTTGTGACCCACTAATTGTAAGGTATTGCAAGGTCACTTTGCGTGTGTCATAAAGCTGACCCCTTATTGGTTGAAGGCCACAGATGTAGTGGTTTGCTTTGATGGAAATAGCTACAGCTGTGCCCTTCCTGCTTTTTACCTTTTCTTTGGCTTTTTCTCGGCACGTGGTGTCTTCACCATTTCTTCTGCACAAAGACGTCTTCTGTTCATCCTGAACATTTTAAAATGCAGAATTTTATGTGACTGCTTTTTTGCCTCACAATTATGCTGTGAATTTTACAAAAATTTATTTTCTTTTTTGATAATTTATTGTACCAAAGCTGTTTTTATAGCACATAGATGTCTGTAACCAATAATGTAGCAGTTCTGCACTTTGACACAAGGTGTAACTAGACCATTTTTAAATGTCAGTGGAAATTATGGCTGTACTATTGCTTAAACAAAACTGGAACTGTTGTTGAATCCATAGCAACACATTTACAGCAATCTGTGTGCTGGACAGAATAGATTGACATCTAATTCAAGGTTACAGCTCCTGTCACATTCTAAATGTGTTCAGGCCTCTGAAGGGACGGGACACTGGATCCAGAAGCTATGGAGCCAGCAGTCGATGCCCGTATTCCTGATTCACTTACTGTGAACTTGAGTGTGAGACCTCGATTGAACCCGGCAGGTCCACAGTAGGAGCAGGAGGAAGGCAGAGCTCTGAGCATGACCTGAGGTGAGCAGGCTGGCATTAGCAGGGACCTCGTTGGAGAGTACACTGCCTTCACGTAACACAGTCTGGCAGTGCCTAAGTTTGTGTTCCCATTTAAGTTGAGCAGTTTGAGGTTGTTAGACTCTGAAGCGGTTGAATTGGGAGAGTGGAGATACAGTAATTTCCCTGTCCAGGATCACAAGAAGCCTAGGAGAGACGCAGTGACCTACCTCTGCCTGCCGACAGCCCTGCCGAAGCAATCAGCAGAACACCACGTTACTTTTTATTGGTCAACTCCATGTGGCTGACTAGGTCAAAACAATTTTTTTTTTTTTTCTGAGCAAAAGCAGGTTTTTATATGTAAACAATGACAAAAGAAAGGCCTAAAACTCTGTGAATGTGAATGGAAGCTTGGAGAGCCCCGTTTTTATAAACGCAAATACTTTGGTTGTTAATCAGGAAATCCATATTTATTTTGAAATTAAATGTCAAGCCTGTGGATTGTTTTGAAGTTGGTAGTTGATGAGCGTTTGTGTGAATAAAGGCGTCACCTTGAGCGCAGCACTGTCAGGGGGAGACGCAGCGCCTGCTGCTACAGAAGCCCAGACAGACACCACACCAGGTGCCTCAGGTCATCTTTCCCCTCTGTGCTGGTTGCCACATGTTAGCAAGCACCAAAAAAGAAAGCAATTTTTAAACCGCTATTTCCATAACGAAACCACACAATCCAGTGCTTCTGCATACTGTGTTATGTTACAGTCCAGTTTTGTGTGCTTTACTACACAGTTTGGTTACAGGACTTCTGTGCATTGTAAACATAAACAGCATGGAAAAGGTTAAATACCTGTGTTCAGATTGTAAGATCTAGTCCGGACTTGCTGTGTATATTGTAACGTTAAATGAAAAAAGACCCCCCTTTGTATTATAGTCATGCGGTCTTATGTATGATAAACAGTTGAATAATTTGTCCTCAGACTCTTTACTATGCTTTTTTAAAAATTAATTTAAGGAAAAAATGTAAACATAGTAAAAACAATCTTCCTATGCAATGAGGCTGGCCCAGGTCTGGGAGGTTTAGCAGGCATAATTCATACCTGTGTAAAAAGGAGATGTTGGTTTGGCGGAGACTTAGGCTTCACTTATCTTTGAAAGTAAAAATTGGAGGCTTAACAGATGATTCGTTCTTTAAAATGGGTTCTTTACCTGGGTGATTGTCGTGTGCATAGTGCACCCTTCTCCACAGTCCTGTGTTAGTGTTCAGACGGGTTGTGAGGACCGCACCCTTCTCCCTGAGGCTCTGGCCTGCTGGGGTTCGAATACCGTGCCCTTCCTCAGCTCCCTGGGACGCACTAGTCACTTTCCTGTACAGACCTAGAACCCCTGCCATGCCTCTGCACGTCCTGACCTTCCTGTCTGTCAGCCTGCACGAGGGTATGTTAAGGTGGCACCCAGAAGGTAAGAACTTGCATAAAAGCTAGTGTGACTCTGGAAACCTGTGGTTGTAGAGCTTGTGTGATAGACTGGAGAACTCCTTGTTGTTTGTCTTAGGCTATAGGATTGTTTTTTTAAGCTTAGGTAATAAGCATATTTTGTGATACTGGACTAAAATACCAAGACTTATTTTTACCTAATAAATAGGACTACATTTTTTTTTTTTTTAAATGAGGCTGTAGTAATCTGAGGCCTCAGAGATGACGTCTGGGCTTCTGCCACTGGCCTTGGTTCCTGCTTATTTGTTAAATACACTGTCATGCTCTTACAGTGGGGAAAACACATGAAAAGAGACAGTAAACACTTCATTTTAAATTGGTCCCCAACTTTCTTTTCACTGGCTGGCTTTTATTTTACTTGCCCAAGCTCAACACCCTTCTCTGTGTCTGTGTTTGTGCTGGTGACCGTGCGCAGTAGGTCAGATGGTCTATTCCAGACACAGGAGTGGGCCGTGGTGTCCTGCATGGGAGAGCTTGCAGATGAAGACAAAATGTAGAAGCTGTTCAGGGCTTTGGTGGACTGAGACCAGAGTTCTTAGGGTTTGGGGTGTCTGGGGTATCTGCAGGGCACACATCCCCCCTTCCCCATACACACTGAGCAGAGCGCCCCATGCGGCCTGTTTCCAAGTACACACAAGCCTTGGCAGTGTGTGCACACTAGCCCTGAAAACCCATGCCATTATCCACGCTTCTCTTCATACACTGCCTTGCCAGGTCGTAGATTCCAGCTGCCGTCAGCAGGGAGAGGTAAGGAGCCCAGCTTCCCGCATCAGGACTGGTTTTGTAGTAGCGTGAACACTGGCAGAGCACAAAGCACTTGGTCGCTTTAAGAAATACTCATCTTGAATCTCGAGACAAAGCTGTGTTACCAACTAGATACTGATGTAAGTAAGCACAAAGCACTGATATAATTGCCTAGACTGGCGGTTCTCAACCCCTTTGGGAGTGTCAAATGACCCTTTCACTGGCACTGTGCACCAAATATGGTACATATCCAGTGTTTACATTATGATCATAACATAGCAAAGTTGCAGTTATGAAGTAGCAATGAAGTAACCTTCTTTGGGGTCACCACAACATGAGGAACTGTACTAAAATGTCGCAGCGTCGGGAAGGGTGAGAGAATGTCTGGCGTACATCCTTCTAGTGTAGAGAGCTTCCTCCGTGATTCTCACTTGGATCCCCACCACCGCTCCGCTCCTGATGGGGGGACTTCACACAGGCCTTCCATCCAGCTCTCTGGTCTACCCTGCCTAGACTTGGCTAGGTCCTCAGAGTGCTCTCGGAAGGGAGTCCCCCTGTAATAAAAGACACGTTAAGGTTGCCGCTCAAGCTCACAATAAAGATGCTGAAAGCACTGTGACGGAAGAGGGCGCTGAACATTGGAGGGCATGGTGAGGTCCACTGTTGTTTGCCAAGCGTTCTTGTAGCTAGGAAAATACTCTGACATCTTTTAGGAAGCAGCATTCTAGAAAGACCAAGTGGATATCACTGCTTATACCTTGTGTAGAAGAAGGAAGTTGATTTGATGATCTTTCCAATTAAATTTTGTAAGATTGCTACCTTTGGGTTTTTATTCTTGCACTCACAAATCCCTACAGTTGTCCCCAATTCCTTAGCTGAAACCAGTAGAATGGAGCGGCTGAGCGCCAAAGGTAGAGTCTGGTGTCAGGCACTGTGAGTCGTGCCTGGCCTGGGGAGTGGGCAGGGAAGAGGGGAGGCCTGGCTGAGGTCGGGAACAGCCTTGGAGGGATGAAGTGGAGAAACACACAGGTGTGCTGTGAGGCAGAGTCAGACGGGCTGATGAATCATTTGTGAGAAATGGCTTTGTGTTTAAAGACAAAGTCTGATGCAGAGAAACAGCCTAAGGAGACAGTGCTGGTGGACAGGGAAGCACTCGGGCAGCCTCAAGTACCACTCCCACTTTGGGTGTCCATGTGCAAGACACAAACTGGGGAAAGGGTGGTTTTGATGAACTAGTGATCTTGCCGAACTGCTGCCTGTGCACCTACAGGCTTAAAACCAGGTCTGGGGTCTTTGCAGATTCACACATGCCCCTCCCAGTGTTTGATTCAGGAGGTTGAAGAGGGGTCAGGCTATCTTTTTAGAAAGCTTTGGCTAAGGTGCTGAACCTGCAGCCAGGCTGACGAGAGCAAGGAGAGGCATGTGGCCCGTGAGGAGCTTCCTAAACGGCTGTTACTGTTGCTTACACACATAAGATTATTGGATCATGACTTGTGTTACACGGAGTTACAAGCATGGCAGTCCAGTGCACAAAGCACACTCTGTTACTTAGTTATCGTCCCTTATGGAAGTGGGTGGCTGTGGTGTGGCACCCTGTCAGTGCTCAGATGTCCCACGAGAATGCATGTGACCAATGTATTTCCCAGTAGTGACCTCCTGGCATTGGCTTCCTAAAACGTGAGTCCTTTGTGGTCGACTCTCCTCCCCCAGGGCCTGGGCTGGAGGTGTGTACAGTATGTGCCATTTTTTATCTGGAATCACGGATGGGTTCAAATGCTGACTGGTGTGCCCATTAGCTCTGAGTCCTGGCAGATCCCTTCTTTAGCCTCACGCCTGCATTCCAGCTGCCAGCTGTACTTACATGCATTTTGTGCAGTGCTAATGAGTGGATGCAGATAAACGTGTGTAGGAAGCGACATGACTGTCTTCAGCTGGGAAGCTGCGTTTTCCACACAAGTTTAACAAGATGAGGTGAGTATGGAGCAATTCCTGGCTGGGAACCATCTTTATTAATTCACTTAGCTACCACACAGTGCCAATTTTACAGTTGGGAAGGCCATTGGGGAAGGTAACCCTTGTCCTCACATCTATGTGAACTATAAGGACCAGCACTGGGTTTTATTTTTTGGGGGGGTCGGGGTCGGGTAGGGTAGCTCTGGCTGTCATGGAACTTGCTATGTAGACTAAACTGGCCTCATGCACAGAGCCCGCCTGCCTCTGCCCTCCAAGTGCTGGGATTGAAGGTGATTGCGACTATGTTAGGCCAGCATTGATTTTTTTTAGCTAGCCAGCATTGTTTCTAAGCCCTGGGAGTTCTGTGTTCAGTGTCCCTTTATGGATTTTCAATCAGTGCAGTCCAAGGCTTTTGTAGCGTTCAGAGAAGCAGCCTAATTTAATCACATAAAGAGTACTGCCGTATCTTTGTGTGTGAGTATGGGACATGTGTGCACATGCACATGTATGTGCCAGTGTTTGTGTCTGTGCGTGCACAGAACTGTGCGTGCACAGTTGGAGACCAGAGGTTCACAGCATATTTCCCTCTGTTCATGTCCACCGTATTTTTGAGAAGGTGCCTTTCTCTGAATGCTTTTCCAGTTAGACTAGCTGGCCAGCCAGCTCAGGGATCCAGCTGTCTCTCTCCCCACCCCCAGCCCTCTAAGATAGGATTGCAGACACCACCTCCGCACCTGGTGTTCACTTGGTTTCCGAGGATTTGGGTCTCGGGCACAGTAAGCATTTCACCTACCTAGCTGTCTCAGCCCTGTAGGTTTTAAGTTTATAAGCAGTGACGCCAGAGAAGTTTGGGGGTCTTAAAAGGCCATAACAGAAACAAAGAAGTAAGGCCAACCGCTGCCACTTTTAGTTCTGAAGTTTGCTTCGGAGATGTGTTTGGTGACATGTACAGTTCAGTTTCCCACAGGGCCATTTCCTTCTTATTCCTAAAGTGTCTTCCCTCCTAAGTGAACTGTGAGGACAAAAGCATCGGGGTCAAAGCCTGCCCTCTTCATGAGAATACCCAGTGTACGCTGGCCTGGGTGCTTTAAGACCGCACTGGGCTAGTGTTAGGGTTAAGATGGGTGAACTGCTTCCAGGGCCAGTTCTAAGTTTCAAGTCCAAACCACAGAGTCAGTCTCATGCCTGAAAAGGCACCTGACCTGTCCCCACAACATCTTTGATCTCCTTGGGTGGGCTTGTACATCTCTTGCACTTTGGAGGTGTGTTTTGTAGTGTGGATCTGGTCCAACAAATGCCAGTGCCACCTGCAGACCCGTTGGGATGGGTAGTGGAGTACAGGCCTTGAGATGGTCCTCTGGGATTCTCAGCTATGTGAGCATGCTGCTGTAGGCTTACCCAGAATCCACAGGCTCTTACCTAGACATTGTGTTCGTTGGGGACATGTTCATCAGCATCTGTCTTCTGTCTGTGGGTGAGTGGGTACCAGGAGAATTGGCCTCCCCGACCACTCGTGGAATCCCAGTGTTCCTACCAGTTACGGAGACTAAAGGAACTCAAGGCGTAGGGGTGTTCAAGAGGTAGGGTGGGTAGGGGTGCACAGCTCCCATGTGGGCCACCAGCAAGCCACAGTGGAAGTCACAGCAGTGTTAGAATCCCACCTGCCTCTTAACTTGAATCCACACAGCAAGACCACAGCTCTCCTTTTCCTGGCAAGATTAAAAGGGAGTGAACTTGAAATGTCTGTCCCACTTAACTGCAGAAGACATTCGGAAGCAGAGAAAGCAACAAGGATTTAAACTGCCAACAGAGCCCTAAAATGAAAAGGAAGTCCTGGCTTGAAACTGAGCATCTTCCAGGCAGGAGCTCCAGGCTGTAGACGGGACTCTGCCAGACAAGTGGTCAGCAACCAACAGCATGCAAAAGTCTCCAGGGCTGGGAGGAGGGAACCAGATGCATTGCTATTCTTGTGAGTGGGAAAGGCAGATGTGACTAAGCCACACTCTAGAGCACCTGAGTGTGAGAGGGACTGAGCTGCAAGCAGGGGCAGCGGAAACCAGGTGACTGCGGAATGCAGCCGCTGCCATGCTGCAGTGGGCGGTCCGAGCTGTTGAAGGGGGTTGACAGCCCCCAGAAAGTGATGGGGTCGGGGGCAAGGGGAGGAGCTTCCCAATGTCCAGCCAGAGCAGCACTAGGGAGGGAGGTGTCTGAGAAGTGGGCATGCTGGCGACCAGCTGTAAGGTCAGGACTTGAAGGGCATTTAAGAGAATGCTGTTACAAAAGAATGGCATAAAGGACTTGGGCCCAAGGCAGTAGAATTTGGGCTTTCCTCAAATAGACAAAGGATGCAAGGTAGGAAGATTGGGATTGGGGGGGGCATATCAGCTGAGAAGTCATGATAGAGAGACCCGTGTATTCCTAGCCAGCTAACCTTCCCTCAACCCAAGGAGGGTTAGTAATGTCAAGTGAACACTAGTTCCCTGTATTTCTAAAGAGATGTGAAAACAAACAGGAGAAGGAAAATGACCTTATTCATTGTTTGACTAAACCAGGGAGAAAGAACCCAGTTCCTCTCCACTGCGCCTTTGGCAAGTCCAGTGATTTACAGAAAACTACAAGACAAAGGCCAGATGTGTCGGAGCCATGAGGCAGGTGAAGGGGTGGGAGGGGCCTCTGTGGCCTCTTCTCCACACAGTATGAATCATGGTTCTGTGGACAAGGGTTCCCAACTCTGCACAGCCCCACTATCAGCATGACCTGCTTGTCACCCAAGGGAGAGCCTGCCAGCAGTGTAGAGCTCCCAGCCAAGACCAGACATTACCAGCATTTAATTAAACAGAGTCCCTGATGACTTCACAAGCTGTGTTACCTTATTTATTTATTTATTTATTTATTTATTTATTTATTTATTTTGTTTTTCGAGACAGGGTTTCTCTGTGTAGCTTTGAAGCCTATCCTGGCACTTGCTCTGGAGACCAAGCTGACCTCGAATTCACAGAGATCCTCCTGCCTCTGCCTCCCGAGGATTAAAGGTGTGTGCCACCAACACCTGGCTGTGTTATCTTTATTTTTAAGTGGTTTTTATTAATTTATTTTTGAATTAGAAACAGGTTTCTTTTACATGTCAATCCCAGTTCCTTCTCCCTCCCCTCCTCCCCTGCCCCCCACCAACCCCCTATCCTGTCCCCTTTCTGTTCCCAGGGAGGGCGAGGCCTTCCATGGGGGATCTTCAAAGTCTGTCATACCATTTGGAGCAGGGCCTAGGCCCTCCCCCGTGTGTCTAGGCTGAGAGAGTATCTCTCTATATGGAGTGGGCTCCCAAAGTCCATTAGTGTACTAGGGATAAATACTGATCCACTACCAGAGGCCCCATAGATTAACAAGACCTCCAAACAGACATCCTCATTCAGGGGGTCTGGAACAGTCCTATGCTAGTTTCCCAGCTATCAGTCTGGTGTCCATGGGAAACCCCTTGTTCAGGTCAGCTGTTTCTGTGGGTTTCTCCAGCCTGGTCTTGACCCCTTTGCTCATCACTCGTCCTTCTCTGCAACTGGATTCCAGAGCTCAGCTCAGTGTTTAGCTGTGGGTGTCTGCTTCTGCTTCCATCAGCTACTGGATGAAGGCTCTAGGATGGCATATAAGGTATCATCAGTCTCATTATCGGGGAAGGGCATTTAAGGTAGCCTCTTTACTATTGCTTACATTGTTAGTTGGGGTCAACCTTGTAGATCTCTGGACATTTCCCTAGTGCCTGATTTCTCTTTAAACCTATAATTGCTCCCTCTATTATGGTGTCTATTTCTTGCTCTCCTCTATTCTTCCCCTGACTTGATCTTCCTGCTCCCTCATGTCCTCCTCTCCTCTTCTCTTTCTCCTAACTCCCTCTCCCCTCCCCACATGCTCCCAATTAGCTCAGGAAATCTTGTCCCTTTCCCCTTCTCCGGGGGACCATGTATGTCTCTCTTAGGGTCCTCCTCATTTCCTAGCTTCTTTGGCAGTGTGGATTTAGGCTGCTTCTCCTTTGCTCTAGGTCTAAAATCCATATATGAGTGAGTAGTACCATTTTTGTCTTTTTGTGACTGGTTTACCTCACTCAGGATTTTTTTTCTAGTTCTATCTATTTGCCTGTGAATTTTAAGATTCCATTGTTTTTTTCCGCTGAGTAGAGACTGAGATTGACAATTAATAAATGGGACCTTCTGAAACCGAGAAGCTTCTGTAAGGCAAAGGACACAGTCAGCAAGACAAAAACGGCAGCCCACAGAATGGGAAAAGATATTTGCCAACTCCACATCAGACAGAGGGCTTGAAAGACCCCTGGAGGCTCAGGCCCCCAGGATCTCTGCCCAGGACCTCGACGACCCCAATCACCAAGTGGAGTCGAAAGCTTGATGCAAACAGCAAGAGGCTTTATTGCAGTTGTTTAACAAGCTAACCCCATGTTAGCTTGGGCCTTTCACCCATCCACCATGGCGGGTGGCTAGGAAAGAAGCAGCGAAGCCACTGCATAGAGATCTTATAGGACAGCGTAAGGGGTGTGTCTAGGGGTACGCACAGGCTCAGGATTGGTGTGCCTCCAGGCTTGGAGTGTTTGCCCTATGTTGATTGGTCAACTGGTGGTTATAGCCCATAGGCCCTCCCAGGGTGGTTGCCAAGCCCTGCACGTCATTGCTGTGCACTTGTCCGTAAAGCACACCCAGAGCTGTAAAGCATAGCACCACCAGCTAACTTCTGATTGGTTCCTTGCCATGAGGCAGGCATCTGACCTCCTAGTGACCAAGGCAAGGTCAGGGAAGCACGTGCTAGGCTGTTAAGGCTGCTGAAATGGGGAGCTGGTCCCTTCAGGCTGATTTCCAAAATATACAAAGAACTCAAGAAGCTAGTCACCAAAACACCAAATAATCCAATTAAAAAGTGGTATTCAGAACTAACTAGAGAATTCTCAATAGAAGAATCTAAAATGGCTGAAAGACACGTAAGAAAGTGTTCAACATCCTTAGCCATCAGAGAAATATAAATCAAAACAACTCTGAGATACCATCTTACTCCTGTCAGAATGGCTAAAATCAAAAACACCAATGACAGTTTATGCTGGAGAGGATGAGGAGAAAGGGGAACACTCCTCCATTGCAGGTGGGAGTGCCAACATGTACAGCCACTTTGGAAATCAGTATGGTGACTCCTCAAGAAAATGGTAGTCAGTCTACCTCAAGATCCAGCAATTCCGGGCTGGAGAGATGGCTCAGAGGTTAAGAGCACTGACTGCTCTTCCTGAGGTCCTGAGTTCAATTCCCAGCAACCACATGGTGGCTCCCAACCACCCGTTATGAGATCTGGTGCCCTCTTCTAGTGTGCAGATATACATGGAAGCAGAATGTTGAATACATAATAAATAAATAAAATATTTAAAAAGAAAAAGATCCAGCAATTCCTCTCTTGGGCATATACCCAAAAGAAGCACATTCATACAACAAGGACATCTGTTCAACGATGTTCATAGCAGCATTATTTGTAATAGCCAGAAACTGGAAGCAACCTAGATGCCCCTCAACTGAAGAATGGATGGAGAAAGTGTACATTTACACAATGGAGTTTTATTTTGTTTTTTAAGGCAGGGTTTCTCTGTGTAGCCTTGGCTGTTCTAGAACTTGATCTGTAGACCAGGCTGACCTTGAACTCAGAGATCTGCCTGCCTCTGCATCCCAAGTGCTGGGATTGAAGGTGTGTGCCACCACACCTAGCTAAAGTTTAAAATTTTTATTATTATGTGGGCATGTGGGCGAAGGCACTGGCACCATGGCTTGTGGGGTCAGAGGACGCCAAGGAGTTCCAGGGATTGAACTGAGGTCATTAGTCTTGGTGGCAAGTGCCTTTACCTACTGAGCTGTCTCACTGGCCTGTACATGTTAGTGGTATGAGAAAGTGGTCAATACCTCTCTTTAGCTTTGTGGAAAGCTAAGGGTTCAATTTGAGGATGGCTCAATGGACAAGTGACTGTCTCTGCCTTTTAGTCTATCCTGTTTCCAAATCTCCATGCAGATGTTGACCTTGAAGAATATAAACCAAACTCTTTGGGTGGATGGTCCTTCCAGCTGCAGAGACCATCAGCAGAGTTAGGAGAAAGAATGCCAATTTCCCTTAGCACAGGCTTTCCTACAGGGTTTCTACAGAGTTCCCATGAGGTTCCTACAGGGTTTCTATAGGATTCCCACGGGGTTCCCACAGGGTTTTCACAGGGTTCTCACAGGGTTCCCACAGGCTTTCCTAAGAGTCCCCATAGGTTACTACAGGGTTCCCACAGGCTTTACTACAGGGTTCCCACAGGGTTCTCACAGGGTTCTCATAGGCTTTCCAACAGGGTTCCCACAGGCTTTACTACGGGGTTCCTACAGGGTTCCCACAGGTTCCTACAGGTTCCCACAGGGTTCCCACAGGGTCCCCACAGGGTTCCTACAGGGTTCCCACAGGGTTCCTACAGGCTTTCCTACAGGGTTCCTACAGGGTTCTCACAGGGTTCCCACAGGGTCCCCATAGGGGTCTCACAGGGTTCCCACAGGGTTCCTACAGGGTTCCCACAGGGTTCTCACAGGCTTTACTACAGGTTTCCTACAGGGTTCTCACAAGGTTCCCACAGGTTTTACTACAGAGTTCTGTCCTGCGCGATAGTCTTGCCGGCAAGAACCACACAGGACTTTCGGATCCTTCTGCAGTAAAGCTTTAATGCGTCTTGAGAGGAGAGCATAAGCTTACCAGAGCAGAGACCCGGAGCCAAGAATCCCGTCCCCTAATAAAGGCTCACAGACTCTGAGCGATGCGTGTACAGCTGGGATAGGTGGATGACTCGTCACCCTATATGACGCCATGGAATAGGCGGGGCTAGGCAGTGGAAAAACACTGAGCACATGGATACCAACGTTGTTTACTTGATCCGGCAGCGGATGTCAGCACCATCTTGTAATGGCGAATGTGAGTGCGGCTCCTCACATCTCCCCCTATATAATTATATAGAAACACAGAGGCTATAGGCCAGCCAAATGCAGAGTGGAGATAGAGGTCAACTCCCCAAAACTGGATGCAGACCTTGTCTTGAGCAGGACTCCAGACTCTGTGTCCAGAGCAGGCCCAGACCCGTCCTTATGTCTTTTTCTGGGGGAAGGGCATTATGACATATAACCTTCATGCAAGATGACATATCTCCCAGAAGAGCCACAAGAAAAGCCGCAGGCCCTTTCTGTGCAGTGCTTAGCCTTACAACTCTTTTGACCTGCCGAACCTTGCTCACTCTATTCCGTGCAATGAGGTCAAGCCTCCGGAGGTGCAGCTGAGCAGTCGGCGACCTATTGCCTCAACATGCTTAGCCAAATGCCGGGGAAGATTCCATTCTCTAGGGCAGCGAGTGCCTGTGCAACCACTACCTTACCTTTTTTGTTTGGGTTTTGAGTCTACACAGTCCCAAGCATAAACACCACACCACTGCAGAGAATTGTGCCAAAAAGTCCCACCCCCACCCAATCCTTAAAATAGGAGACAGCTGAAGTGATCCATGATGACAATCCCTCCGTCAAGGACAGGTCAAGGTGCAAGGAGTTAATCTGGATAATAGCGACTCTCAACTCCCGGGGAGAGGGTAGAGTTCCGACTTTTGAAGGTCCGAAGGGGCTCTTCGGGTGAGTCTTTCCGGGATCCACAGGGGATTCTCTTCATCCTGTGGAAAAACACATATAGCTCCCCTGGATCTTATGAGAATAGGATCCGGGCCTCTCCAAAGACCAGTTAAGATATCTTTCCATTTTACCATTTCCTTTGGCCTTTCAGGTTCTGAGGTGTGACGCTTGGCCGCAGTATGGCCCTGAGCGTCAATGTTTAGAAAATTAAGGGTAAAGAGTGCCATGGATATTGCAACTCTTGGCACCGAGGGTAAGGATGCTCCCATTCCCTCCTTTTGTTTGATTAAATAAGACTTAAGTGTGCGATGGGCACGTTCCACAATGCCTTGTCCTTGAGGGTTATAAGGTAGGCCAGTCAGATGAGTAACCTCCATCTGTCTGCAGAAGTGCCGGAACTTTTGAGAGGTATAAGCCGGCCCATTATCTGTTTTTAGGATATGAGGCTTTCCCCAGGCACTCCAGGCCTCCAAGCAGTGTTGAATCACATGCGCGGCCTTTTCCCCTGTCAAAGGCGTGGCACAAATTATGCCTGAGCAGGTGTCCACTGAGACATGAACATATTGGAGTTTTCCAAAGGAGGCAACATGTGTAACATCCATTTGCCACATCTGCAGCGGCCTAATGCCGCGCGGATTTATTCCTACATGAGGTGCAGGTAAAAATTCACAGCAGTTTTTACATTGAGTAACAATTTGTCTAGCCTTCTGCCTTGTCAAAGCAAATCGACGGCGCAGGGTTTCAGCCGTCACATGAAAGCGCTGATGAAATTCTTGTGCAGCTTGTATCTGGGTAGACAAGGCGGCAGCCATCAACTTTGTGGCCCGGTCTGCCAAATCATTCCCAGAGGACATAGGTCCTGGGAGCCCCGAATGTGCTCGAACATGGGTGACAAAAACAGGGAACCTCCTGTTTGATAGGGTAATTTGTATTTTTTGAAAGATACTTGCAACTCTGCTGGAGGGTCGTATTATACCAGCAGTTTCAAGGAGGTTGACCGCATTAACCACATAGGAGGAATCTGACACAATGTTAAGTGGCCCCGGAAAGGCCTCAAGGACTTCCAGCATCACTTGGCATTCAACGATCTGGGGTGAGGTTTCATTGAATTGTTTAGAAACTACCTTATTCCCTATAACATAAGCCCCTACACCGGTTTTGGAACCATCAGTATAAACCACCGTCCCATTCGGGATTGGATGCTTTGCTGTCATCTGTGGAAACACTATAGCCTGATTTTGTGTAAATTGTAGGATTGGATGTTTTGGGAAATGATTATCAATTTTCCCTGAAAAGGAGGTAACCAACACTGCCCAGTCATTAGATGTAGCTGTCAGAGTCTGAATTTGTGCAGCAGTGTAAGGTACAACCAAGAGATGAGGGTCCCTGCCAAAATGAGCGACAGCTGCTTTTATTCCCCGAAGTGTGAGCTGCGTGACAGCATCAGGATACCAATCAATGATCTTAGTGGGGGAAGCATTTGGGTGAACCCAAAGCAACGGCCCATGCTGCCATAAGACGGCGGTCGGTAACTTAGCCGTTTTAAAGACACATAGGCTGAATGGCAATGTCTCATCTATGCGATGCAATTGTGCATCCTGTAAGGCCTTTTATGAGGTTCACCTTCCAGGATGTCGAAAAGGGGTTTTAAATCTGCAGAGGGGATCTTTAAAAAGGGTCTCAGCCAATTTATATCCCCCAAGAGTTTCTGGAAGTCATTTAAGGTTCTCAGATGATCCTTGCGTATTTCTATTTTTTGTGGGATTATTTTTGTTGGGGTAATTACCGAGCCCAGGAAGAGACCGGTATCTGAGACCTGGACCTTCTCTGACGCTATCTCCAGTCCCCATTGTTTTAACTCAGCTACCAGCATGGGGAAGGCTTGTTGCAGGGCCTCTATCTTCCTATGGCAGATAAGAATATCATCCATATAGTGAATCATAATCATGGATGTAAATTGCTTCCTAACAGGTTCCAATGCCTTAACACTTTCCATTGGAATCTCTTGTCTGGCTCCATGTGATTGAGTGAGGGAACAGTAAAGGCAAACCTCTGCCGGTCCCGAGGATAGAGGGGGATGGAGAAAAAACAGTCCTTAATATCTATAATAATAAGCTTCCAATTTTGGGGTAGCGCAGAGAGCAAAGGGAGGCCTCTCTGGACAGGGCCCAGAGGGCGCATTTGGTTATTAATAGCCCGCAGGTCATGGAGCAACCTCCATTTTCCAGATTTCTTTTTGATAATAAAAATTGGGGTGTTCCAGGGAGAAGTGGAAGTTTCTAAATGCCCCAACTGTTCTTGCTCCTGTATAAGTCTTGTGACTGCTTCCAGCTTTTCAGAGGATAATGGCCATTGAGAGACCCATACCGGGTCCTCTGTATTCCATGGTATGGGTCGTGAAGCCTCAACGGCCCCTAAATAAAACCCAGTCCTTTTCTACTTTGATTCCCTTTTTGTTCAATGGGCTCTATTCTACCTTGCTCCCTTCTGCCCAGGCCCCTTCCTGGTATATAGCCCATTTTTGTCATTATAGCTGATGCCTGAGGGGAATACTCATTGGTCAGGGTCATGCCCATGGCTTGTAACACATCTCGCCCCCACAAATTTACCGGGAGGGGCAAAACATAAGGGGTAAAGCGTCCCTGCCTGCCCTCAGTGCTCCGCCAGACCAGGGCCGAAGCACTAACGGCTGGAGAGGATTGATATCCAAGGCTTTGAAGAGAATGAGATGAAACCACAGTAGGCCAGGATTTCGGCCACCAATGCAATGAAATGATGCTTTTGTCCGCCCCTGTATCTGTAATCCCCTCAAATTCTTTTCCATTAACCAATAATTTCATAGTTGGTCTCTCATCTAGGGGTATGGCCAGATATGCTGAATCATTACCAGTAGACCCCATGGCTCTTTTTTGGGAGGTGCAGGTCTCTCTATCCCCAAGGGAGGGCAGTAGCACTAATTGTGCGATCCTATCTCCCTGCTTTATGGAGAACACGCCCCGAGGGCTGGAGCAGAGGACCTGGAATTCTTCCTTATGATATGGATCTACGATTCCAGGATACACAATAAGTCCTTGTAAGGTCAAGGAACCGCGGCCCAAAATGAGCCCAATGGTAGCAGGGGGTAAAGGCCCCGGAGACTGGATTGGGACCGGCTGAACATTCATTTGGGGCATTAATAAGAAGTCGGAGGCGGCACACAGGTCCACTCCGGAGTGTCCTCGGGAGTCCCTTCCTTCTCTGAGTTGCTTTTCTGGAACTGGTTCCCATATTTCTGAGGGCCCTGGGACCATGGGCCCCGCGGCCCGTTTTTTGGTTGGGACGCTTTAGGTTCCTCCCTAGGGGGTAAAAGCCTACCTTTTATGTCCCGCACAGATTTGCATTCGCTGGCCCTATGATAACCTTTTCCACAGCGCTTGCACAGCTCCATTTCCCTAGTCTTTTCAGGGGCTCTACAGTCCTTTTTAAGGTGCCCTGTTTTTCCACAGTTAAAGCAGGCTTTTCGGTCAGACATATTTCGGCGCCTTTGGGTTTGTAAGATGGCTGCGGCCAAGCCTGCATTAGTAAGTGGCCCTCCGAGTTCTCTGCAGATCTTTAACCAGTCCTGTAAACCTTTACTTTTCCGGGGGGCTATGGCTGCTCGGCATTCTTGAGTTGCTTGTTCAAAGACTAATTGTTCAATCAGAGGCATGGCTTGTTCTGCATCACCGAATATCCGGCTAGCGGCCTCTGTCATTCTGGCCACAAAGTCTGAGAATGGCTCCTGGGGCCCCTGGACTATCTTTGTAAGATGTCCACCTGATTCATCCCTTTTTGTCAATGCCTTCCATGCTTTAATGGCGGCAGCTGATATCTGGGCATATACGCCCCAAATGTAATTAGTTTGATTGAGGGCATGTGGCCCCTGTCCTGTCAGCATTTCAAAGGTCCATTGTCTCTGATTTTCATTTTCTGCTGTGACATTGGCCTTTGCCTGTGCCTGGGCTGCGTCATACCAAAGAGCCTTCCACTCCATATATTGTCCTATATTGGGGAGCACTGCCTTTACTGTTGTCTCCCAATCAGTGGGTGTCATAGCATAGTTGGCTAGCCTTTCTACTTGTATTGTTGTAAAATTGGCATTGACCCCATACTTCCGGACTGATTCAGCCAATTCTTTAATCTGATTATAGTCTATGGGAGTATGTACTCTCGCCCCCTCATTTTCAAAGACTGGAAAAGCCATCTGCAATTTCCTTCGCTCCTCTAATGGTAAAAAGGAGTTGGTACCAAATAATGGGGGTGCTGATGGAAGTACACCCGCTGGATTAACAGGCGATGGCCTCATATTTGCTTTCACTTTTGGCAGCCGATATCTATCAGGGTGGTATCTGTATTGCTCTAGCTCTGTTTCCTCGCTAGAGTCTAAAATCTCAGAGTCTGAGTTGCTCAGCTCCAAGGCCTCTAGTTTCACCGTAGGGTAGAGGCTAGGTTTTGAGTCTTTATTTCTCTTAAATTTACCGGGGTGTGACTGGTTATTCCCTATTTTCTCTCCCTTTTTTTTTTTTTCTGGGGAGGGCCTTTTTCCTTAGACATGTCCTTCCTTTTTTGAGCTCCTAATCTCTCATCTCGTTCGGTTTCTGATATATTATCCTGTACCTCTTTAAGCGTTTTTTGACTCTCTGCTACCATGGGACGGCAAGCCTCAATCTCTAGACAGTTTTTAATTAGGTCTCTCTGTTTTGAAGAGCCCATTATGCTGGAGGCTACCTGGGGTAAGCTTGGTCGCGAACTGGAACACCAGCCACGGTGGGCACAATATAAGACCAATGTGAACAAAAGAAGAATAAAGACTAGAATTAAGGCTTTTCCATCCCATAGTGGTGACAAATTAAAAACAAAGTCAAAAAAGAAGGTGTCAGAATAAAGCATACCTCTCTGAACTTACCACCCTGCAGTTCTGAATCCGCCCCGTCCAAGGGGTCTCTGCAGTGCCGGCGATGTTAACAAGTTCCCGGGTTTCGGCACCAGATGTCCTGCGCGATAGTCTTGCCGGCAAGAACCACACAGGACATTCAGATCCTTCTGCAGTAAAGCTTTAATGCGTCTTGAGAGGAGAGCATAAGCTTACCAGAGCGGAGACCCCGAGCCAAGAATCCCGTCCCCTAATAAAGGCTCACAAACTCTGAGCGATGCGTGTACAGCTGGGATAGGTGGATGACTCGTCACCCTATATGACGCCATGGAATAGGCGGGGCTAGGCAGTGGAAAAACACTGAGCACATGGATACCAACGTTGTTTACTTGATCCGGCAGCGGATGTCAGCGCCATCTTGTAATGGCGAATGTGAGTGCGGCTCCTCACAGAGTTTCTACATGGTTCCCACAGGCTTTACTACAGGGTTCTCACAGGCTTTACTACAAGGTTCCTACAGGGTTCCTACAGGGTTCCCACAGGGTTCCCACAGGGTTCCCATTTTGACGAGTGTACTGGAAATAGAAGTGGAGAGGTTCGTCTATGATACCGTCTTCATTTTCCTGTGACATGAGAAGTCCAGAAACCTCTGAAGAACCCACACCAAGGGTCTCTGTAAATCCTGTCTGTTCCCTCTCCTTCTCCTTGGGCCATGTTCTCTCTTTCCAAGGCCCATGGCTCACTTTCCTTTCCTTTCCTTTCCTTTCCTTTCCTTTCCTTTCCTTTCCCTTCCCTTCCCTTCCCTTCCCTCCCCTCCCCTCCCCTCCCTCCCTCCCTCCCCTCCCTCCCCTCTCCTTTCCTTTTATTTTGCCTCCTTGGCATATCCTTGCAGGGTGGGAAAGTTTTGAGGTGTAAACTGGTGTGAGCTGGCTTCAGCTTCCTGCCCCTGGCAACAGATTAAGTATTAGCAAACTGTGACACACCTTCCTGGTTTTGTATGGCCCACCAAAGTAAGAATGGGTTTTCTGGCAGATGTGTTTAATCCCAGCACTTGGGAGGCAGAGGCAGGTGGATCTCTGTGAGTTCAAGGCCAGCCTGGTCTACAGAGCAAGTTCCAGGACAGCCAGGGATGCCCAGAGAAACCCTGTCTTGACAAAACAAAACAAAATACAACACAACAAACAAAAAAGAATGGGTTCTAACTTTTCCAATTGTCTGGAAAAAACACCAAAGCAAATACTAATTTAAATCTCACCCTCTAAACAAAATTTTGTCGAAATTTAGCCACTCTGGCTTGCACATTGTCTGTTGTCATTTTGTGGTCATTTTGGTGGTGTGGTGGTCACTGTGTGGTTGCTATGGAGACCATGCACCTGCCATCCTCTCTGTCAACACGCTTGGACCTGTGGTGATGCAGGTGTAACTCAATGGCACCCAAGTGCCCAGGGTGATGATGCTGCAACATGGCATTTGTTTAAGCCCTGTTATGTGCCTTTTTCCTGGGGAGACATGAATGAATGTCTACTCACCCCAGGTGGGGCACCATGGCAGACCAAAACTCCACCCATGTCCCACTTACTGAGCCAGGGAGTTACTGGTCTTACTTAGAGCGTGTTGAGAGGTCACCTACCTGAGTGCTGGTCATCTTTACACAATTGCTCCATGGCAGCCCCTCACCCTGGCATGGATGAACATGTCCCCATGGTTGTCTTGATGACGTCACCTCTTCAGTTCTGCCTGCTGTGGCACCTCCTGAGATCCTTGCCACCCAGTCTTATGAGGGGGCATTAACAGGCTGATCTTGAGTGTGCTCAAGTGTAGTCAGAGACACTGATAAAGGGAGTGATTGCTGTAGAGTGTGGGGCTTGGCTCGTGATGGACTGATGAGGCCTGACTATCTTACTGTATACTTGATCTATCTTTTCCTAGTAGCTGGATGGCAGGTTGTTTCAGTACTGATTATTAAAAAAAAAAAAAAGTCCATATTGTCCCTGGCAGCCATAGGCATCATACTGAAGTCTTGTGGGCCTTTTAGTGGGTGGTGGTGTTCGTTAGGTCATTTGTAAACCACAGTGACTGTCAGGTACAAGGACTAGGGAGGGATTTAGTATCTGTCGGCCTGGTGCCACCAGACTGATTACTCTTGAGTTGCCCTAGTTCAGTGAGCTTTTCCATATGAATTTGAGAACAGATTCATCATTTCAGAAGGGTGGTCTACAAAGTGTCTTGACTTCAGCTTGACTTTGGAGAATCTCATGACTTCTGCATCTCAGGGGCGTTTGGAAGTCTTCTTGCTTAAAGATTTACCTAACCTCGTTAAGGTTATTCTGGGGGTTTGGTTTTGCTTTTACCATAAGAGGGCTTTTCTCCCCCACTGTGTCTTCTGTGTGGCTGTGATATGCACACATGAAAGCCATTGCCTTTTTACCCAGCACTCTCATTGTTTTTTAGCTGTCTGTCCCCTAAGTCTTTGTATTTTCTAGTAAACAACGATGCTATCTGCCAACAGAATATGTTATACTTTGTCCCCCACCCTTGTTTGGTGACATTGGCTGATGAGTCTGTGCAATATTATGTGTAGTGAGCTTGCTGGTGGGTTAATCCACTGAAGATGTCAATACCTTCCCCAAGCATCTGAACGCCATGGCTTTGGCAACCCATGAGCCTTCTGGGGAGACCACTTCATGCAGAAGTGCCCATGAGACAGAAGCAGGGGTTCTGAGCCATGTGGAAGGTGACTAGAGGCAGGCAAGATGAAGACCTCGGTGTCCTGCACCTGTGTCCTCAGATGCCACAGCTCCTCATGGGACACTCATAGAAGTATTAGTGAGCACAGAGGTGTCTTTACAGTCAAGAAGTCACACACTGGATACCCACACTGGCCTAAGTGGAGAGTTGGCATTCTGTTGTTTTAAACATCTGTTGATTTAAACATCTGTGTTTATATGCACTGAGGTCAAAGGATACTTTTTGAGAGCTGTTTCTTCTACCTCAGGTCATCAGCCTTAATTACAAGGTATTCTAGCTGCTGAGCCAGCTAGCCAGACCAAGAGTTGTTGGTTTTTATTGGTTTGAGAAATACAGACAGAAACAATCTCCAGTGTTCTGGAAAACCCTATGGACAACTGTTACCATGCCACTTACAGTCAATAGGTGTTCTTTGAAGCAAAGCGAGGGCACAGCTTAGCTGTGCAACCGCTCAGTGACACTCATCTTGGAACAGTGAAATCAAGATAATTAAGAGCACATTCACTCACATGGTTATTAATCTGTGGGAAGAACTCACAGCAAACTCTTTTCACGTTTTCCTAAAGTACGATGGATTGTGATTTACTATGGTGCCGGGGCTGGAGGTAGACACCTTGAACTCAGTCTGCCAGCCTAATGTCACAGTGACTGGATATCCTTGGGCCAGTCTTACCAAACACTGCAGCCCCTGGTAACCGAAGTCACGCTATAGCATGTGACACCAGCGTGTAGATCCCACATAGGATGAGATCGTGTGATGCTCATCTCTCTGTGCTTGGCTTACTTCACTTAGCGTGACTGTCTCTCGTATCCCTCTGCAATGCTGTACACGACAAGATCTTGTTCTTTTATATGGCAGAATAGTATTCCAACACACACACACACACACACACACACACACACACACACACACACACACACACACTTCCTTTATTCACTCATCTGTGGATGGACATTAGGTTGGTTCCATATCAAGGCTTTTGGAATGTGCAGCTATGCCTTTCACACATTGATCTCGTTTTCTTAGATCCTTGTTTCCCTGAAGGTGTGCTGTACTCTCCCCGTAGAGCTGCTGAGTTCACCAACCTTGTTTCCTGAGGTTTACTCTCAGAACCTCCTGAGCACTTTACCTTCAGTTTTATTGGCAGTAGCTGTATCTGTTGGGGTAGGTGATGCCTCGTTTTAGTTTTGATTTGATGATTGGAGGTGGTATGTATTTTTGTGTGTGTGAAACAGGGTCTCAGTATGTAGACTAGGCTGGTTTCAAACTCAGATCCTCCAGCCTCAGCCTCCAGGGCTGAGGTTATAGCGAGGTGGCCACTCGCCTGGCTGCTGCTGTTTATTCTTTCCACATACCTGATGGCTGTGTGTCTGTGTGTCTCATTCTTGGGAATATCTGCTCATATACATTCTCTTGTAATTTTAAAAATTAGGTTACTTTTTGTGTGCTATGTAGTTGCTTTAAAGTCCTTTTTCGGAAATAGGATCTTCTATCCACAGAGACATTGTAAGTACTGACATCTGGAATAAAAGTTCCCTCCCTAGTTTTTTTATTTCCATGTTCTTTATTCTTTATGGATTGTTGAGTTGTTTTTAATTGTTGTTGTATTTTCCCTATTAATTTAGAAATTGTACAGTAGTCCACTTTTCTTTTAGTGGTTACTATGGTGCCTATGAAGGGACTTTTTTTTTTTATCAAAGAGTATTGTTATTTAGTCTGCCTGGGTAATAAGTGCACAGTCTCATCAATGGTCGGCACCACTTAGCTTACACATCATCACTGGATAGTTTAATTTTGTATGGTTTTAGCCCATACACATTACCATTGCTCTTTATACAGCCAGTGGTAGATGGTGCTTGCCTTGTTAAGATTTATTCTCTTGGTAGGTGTGGTAGCACACTCCTATAATCCCAGCCTTTGAAAAAGCAGGCTGGAGGATCAGGAGTTCAAGGCCTTCCTTGGCTACACAGCCTGTGCTACCTGAGATCCTACCAGAAAATCTATCTATCTGTCTTATCTGTCTGTCTCTGTCTGTCTGTCTGCTGTCTGTGCACGGCAGAACAGTCTTCTGTTGGGTTTTTCTTTTTGTTTCTTTTTTTGCTTTCATTGTTTTAAATTATTACAAATACTTATTACACATAGAAAGGTAGGCGTGTTCTGAAGACACACTTAAAAGACACAGACAATACTAATGCCGTGCAACCATTTCCCTCCCCCTTCTGGGGCTTTAAATTTTGAGGTAACCACCCCATGCAAGGATGCTCCAAAGATCTGGTGTTGGGGTTTCTAGGTTTCCTTTGCTTACTATGTTTTTGTTGGTTTTTAAGCAGGGTCCTATGCATCCCAGGCTGGCTGTGAACTCACTCACTGTGTAGTGGGGGATGATCCTGGATCTCTGACCTTCCTGCTTCTACCTCCCCAGTGCTAGGTGGTAGCCATGAGCCACCATTCTATGCATGCTGGGGACCGAACTTGGGCTGTGTGTGTGCTAGACATGCCCCCTAGTTGCTGGGCCACAGACCAGGCTCTCTACAATACCTGTGATCTATGTATTTTACATAATTAGATGTCAATTATTTCCTTCATAATTTTTGATGTTTCTATTTTGCTAAAACAGACTTTGGCCTCACTTTAGGGTCACATAAATACTCAAGCAGTTTTTAGATTTTAATGGATTGTTTGCACTTAAATATTTGTGTGTGTGTGTGAGTGTGTCTGTGTGTCTGTGTGTGTAGGTGTGTGTGAGTGTATGTATGCATGTGTAGGTGTGTGTGACTGTGTATATATGTGTGTAGATATGTGTGTATGCATGTGTAGGTATGTGTGTGAGTGTGTGTGTATGTGTGTGTGAGTGTGTATGTCTCTGTGTAGGTGTGTGGTATGTGAGAGTGTGTGTGTGTGTATGTATATGTGTGTGATCTGTGTCTGTGTGTGTATGTGTGGTGTGTGTGTGTGTGTGGTGTGTGTGGTGTGTGTGTGTGTGTGTGTGTGTGTGTGTGTGTGCGCGCGCGCTTGCGTGCGCGCGCGCGTGCGCTCGTGTGCCCACACGTGTGTACCCTCAGAGATTAAGAGAGGGCATCAATCCCCTGGTGCTAGAGTTTCAGGCAGTGTGCTCTGCCTGCCTGACTTGGTTGTTGGATACTGACCTCAGGTTCTCTGCAAAAGCCACAAGTGCTCTTAACTGTTAGCCATTTCTCCAATACCACATTGAATATTCTATTTGAAGAAGACAGTATGTTTGTAGAGATAAAAAATACAACTTTATATTTCTAAGGAAAATGGAACATTGCTGCTGTAGTGAACTTATCAACTCAGTAATAGAGAAAAACACCAGTGCTTGGCTTGCTCACTTTGCACTCCTCTCTCTTTTTCTCTCCCCTCTGTTAAAGCAACATGTCATCTGACCCCCACATGTGTGCTGTGGCACTTGTGTGCATGTACACATGTACACTAAATAAATAAATGAAATTAGAGTTGACCTAAATAGAGAGGTGTGGCATGCATGTTATTTGAAATGGTCACTTTTTTTTTTCTTTTCTCCCCAAGTTGATCTAAAAAATCAACACAATCCCAATAAAATTCCAGGCAACTTTTCTGTAGGGTTTGTCAAGGTGGCTGTGAAATTTTTATAGAAATGCAGTTTTGAGGGCTGTTTTAAGATATGCAGAGTAGAATTGGCAAAGTGACACAACCCAATTCTGAAGATTTCTATAATCATACATAGAGCAACCGAGAGGTGTGTTTTGGTAGAGAATGAGGCAAACAGGTTGCTGGCATGGAATCAAGATTCCAGAAATAGATCCTGCTGGCTCCTGTGTCGGGAATTGTTGCAAAGATGGTTGGGAAAGCAGGGAGAGGTGGCCATTCCAACTGGTTCCACAGAAGCAACTGGGTGCCTGCAGGACAGGGAGCACCAAGGTTGTTGCCCACTGGATAAGCTGCTTCAACTAGATTTTCATCATAGAGGCATAGCATGTATAGAAGAGAAAAAAATAAGACAATACTTCCAGAAAAAGCACGCATGCGTGTGCGTGTGTGTGTGTGTGTGTGTGTGTGTGTGTGTGTGTGTGCGCACGCGCGCGCGCGCGTGTGTATTGCTGGTACAAGGGAATTGTGTGTGTATGTGTGTTTGTATGTGTATTGCTGGTACAAGGGAATTGTGTGTATGTGTGCGTGTGTGTGTGTGTGTGCGTGCGTGCGTGTGTGTGTATGTGTGTTTGTATGTGTATTGCTGGTACAAGGGAATTGTGTGTATGTGTGCGTGTGTGTGTGTGTGTGCGTGCGTGCGTGCGTGCGTGTGTGTGTGTGTGTGTGTGTGTTTTGCTGGTACAAGGGAATTGAACCTAGAGCCTGGTACATGATAGTCACTAGTTTATCACACACACGACACCCCTGTGAAATTACCAAATTTTTCAAAATTTAACGTCACACTTGTTTTTTTTTTTTAGGTTAGGATGGACGCCCTCTTTTGGTCCAGGGTGGCTGGCCACCTGGATCATCGCTGTGGATCCCATCTGTCTGAGGACTTGCTTCAGACACGCAGCGATCTGGCCAAATATAGGGCGTTGCAGTGTGCGGAGCAACATAGCGTCCTTGCAAGGAGCTGCAGCAGAAGCCTCGCTGCTCAGAGCCTCACCCCTGCACGGAGCCTCAGGGGAGACCACAGCGCGGACCTCTGGCATGATCCGGAGCTCACGCGGTTTAGCACATCCAAACTGTACAGGGACGACAGCCTTCCCCTGGAAACCGGCGGCACCTGGGGCTTGGCACCTCGGCGCACACACCCACACGTACCTGATTGTAGCGCAGCGGCCCCGGGAGCCGCGCCCTGCGAGGAGCGCCGCGGAGGCCGCAGCGCCCCCTGGCGGGGATACTGAGGACCGGTCAGCTCAGGATGCAGTCTGTGCAGCCCCGCAGGATCCGGTGCGCACGCGTCCTGCTTGGTTTTGCGTTTCAGAGAAAGAGCAAGTTCTGGTTTATAGCAACTTCCAGGCCCGTTGGGTCTTGAGACGCTCTCATGCGGGCACCCTTGGTCCAGCGGTGCGTACCAAGGACCCCATGATCCCATGTGCCTGCCACCCCCAGGGCCCTTGAAAGACACAAGTTAAGAGGTCTCTCCTCTGGCCTGGTGAAGGGCGGGGCCCTCGCCCAGCCAGCCAGTGCAATGCTAATTAATAATGCCAGCCAGGAAGTTTACAGGTGAAACTGCCGTGGTCCAGGTTGGCCTATTTCTCTTCCTCCAAACTTTCTAGTTCATATTCTTCGTCTTACTAGCTTTCAGAACAATCTGAGTTGTGTTTTTCTTTTTTCTTTCTTTCTTTTTTTTTTTTTTTGGTTTTTTTGGCTTTTCGAGACAGGGTTTCTCTGTGGGTTTGGAGCCTGTCCTGGAATTCGCTTTGTAGACCAGGCTGGTCTCGAACTCACAGAGATCCGCCTGCCTCTGTCTCCTGAGTGCTGGGATTAAAGTCATGCGCCACCAACGCCCGGCCCTGATTTTTTTAAAATTAATTTTATTATTTCACGTGTATATGTGTTTTGCGCGTGCGTTTGCGCACCACGGTGTGCCTTGGTGCCAGCGGTCAGAGGAGGCATCGGATTCCCCGGAACCGGAGTTACAAATTGCTGTGAGCCTCAGTGTGAGCCTCTGAAAGGTCTGCCACTCAGTGCTCTTAGGCACTGAGCCACCTCCCTTGTCCCCCAGCCCATCTATTATATTAATGCAGAATCAAGAGCGGTCAAGAGGCTTGTCGAAGATCACACAGCATGACGAGCAAGTACCTGGGGCCTGGGCTGCTCCTCTGGGTCCACTCGAGGAGCTTTTCCCATACGCAGAGGACCACAGCTCCTGCATCCTGACGGTCTTCCAGAAGGATCCCCCCCCGGGGGGGGCAATGAGGCAGGAAATTTACGGCTTGGCCTGATTAATGGGCCAGGCAGTTAGGAGTTCTTGGCCAGGCTATTCGCATAATTTAACATCACCAGGCCAGAGGAGAGACCTCTAACTTGTGTCTTTCAAGGGCCCTGGGGGTGGCAGGCACATGGGATCATTGAAACATCTTGTGCCAAAAAAGCCCTGTATTCCTCCTGACTCCCCTTCCTCCCAGTCACGGAACCAGCTATCTGGATGAATCTACTTGGGGAAGAGTAAGAAATCAGCTCACTAGCTGTCACTTCCAGCCGATGATTCCCTGGTTGTTTTGTGAGCTTGGATGTACCCACTCAGCTCTAAATGACCTCGTGGTGGAGTCATTCCCATCCCAGGGAACTGAAATTTGCCCAGGAAAGCAGTTGCAGTTCAGAGGGTAGCAGACAAGGCACCAAGAAAGACAGTCTGGGCCCCTTCTCTCCGTCCTCTATGAAGTTACAATCATCCCTGATTTACCTCCCTGGGCCTCAGTTTCCCCCTTTATTCAGTGAAGAGTTTGGGTAGGTTTGTCCTCTTGGTTGAGAGTCTGTAAATATTTTGCAATCATGCTTTATTTTATTTTTTATTTTTTTGGTTTTTCGAGACAGGTTTTCTCTGCGGCTTTGGAGCCTATCCTGGAACTCGCTCTTGTAGACCAGGCTAGCCTCGAACTCACAGAGATCCACCTGCCTCTGCCTCTGCCTCAGGAGTGCTGGGATTAAAGGTGTGCGGCACCACCGCCAGGCTGACAATCATGTTTTACTGTATTCCAGCATCTGGAATTAATAATCTGTTTTAAAGGTTTTACCTCAGATTTTTAGCTGTGAGTCTGTGGGCCTCTTTCACCTTCCTGAATCCGGGTAACGAGTTCCACTGGCAGGGCCTCTCTCTCATTCTTCCCTTCCCTCCTCCTCGATTCCCTTTCTCATTCCCCGCCTCTCACTCTCTCTTTTAGGCTGGACTGGTCTTGAATTTGCAATGTAGCCTAGGAGGAGCTTGAATCTATGGTCTTCCTGTCTCTCCCTCTGGAGTGCTGGGATTACTGGTGTGTGCCACCATGCCTTCCAGGATCCCAGGCAAGCATGCTACCAACTGAGCCAAGTCTCCCAGCATGGAGTCCCTTTGAGCCTCCATTTCATGGCCTGGCACAGATCCTCAGAGTCCCCCACTCAGTATTGTGCTATGGGGTGGGTGGGTGAAGGGTACCCCTACTGTCTCTCAAGATACTACCATGTAGAAGGATTTTGTTACAGCTGAGCCACAGCCCTGGTCCCTCTTGTTCTTTATACCGGGAGATAATTTGTAACACAGCTTTTGAAAACTTAGTATGATTTACCAACTGTTTGTTAAAAATGAACCCATCCCAGGGCCACCTAGATGGTGCAACGAGTAAAGTTGTAAACCTGAAGACCCGAGTTCCATCCCTGGGGCGCACACGAGAGATTCACAAAGGTTTCTCTGCTTTCCCTCTGCATCCCTGAGCTCAACCTGGTGGGGAAGAAGAGGAAGGTTGTGCAAGGGCCCCCAGTGCTTAGGATGAGAGGCTAAGCGGTCTGCACAGACATTATGGTAGAGTGATGTCACAGGCAAGGAGACTTTCCAGTGAAGAGCCTTGACAGTCGCCTGTTCTAGACTCACCGAGTCCTTTCAAGACACCCTACTCCATACACAGGGAGACACACTGGAGTGGAAATGACCCATGCTGAGACTGCTTGTATGGCAATAGACAGTAATGGGGTAGGGTGGGTCCTAATCCAGGATGCTTGGTGCTTTGTAGAAATGGCATCTAGACATTCTAGGAGGAATGCTTATGAAGAGAAGGCAGACATTAAGGATGGGTCCCTAATCCAGGAACTAAACCTTGACAGCAACCTGGCCTGGGAGGACGGTCTGGTGCCTTTGGGGAACACGGCCCTGCTCATGATGACAAAGCCAGACTTGAAGCCCCAGAACTGTTAGAGGGGACAGCTGTGTCACTTAAATCCTTCATTTTGGCACATTGATGCAACATCTCAAAGATCAGGAAGCCTGTGAGTGATGATTCTGACATGCCTGCCACAGAAAGCCAGTTCTCATTTGGTGGCATTGTCTGCCAGTCCCACTCATCTCTGTGGTGGGAAGGACAGACTTCAGGTGGAGCTGGTGGGCCTCTGCTCTCAGTCCCATACCTGGCAGGCCATCCGGAGCTGCTTCTGTGCGTTGGCTCTCTCTGACACAGCCCAGAAGGCTCTAGAGAGGTGAGTTATACACATCTCGTGGCTCATTCCCCACAGAGCCACCATGAGGCAGCATGATGGCCTGGGTCATGGCTCTAGGAGGCTCTAGGCCAACCAGGAGTAAGCCTCAGCCTTGAACCCCGACCCTTAACCCTGGGAGCTCATAAGTGGGACATAGTCCCAGAGGTCTGTGTCGTTGTTTGTATGGCTTTGTGCAAAGGGCTCTTTAAAGGCATCCGTTGGGTCTTTGTGTGCTGGGGACAAGGGCCTCCCAGTAGGATGCAAACAAGTTATTTTCAGCCAGCACGGGTCATGCTGGTAGCAGTAATAGTATTTTATTGCTGGTGTCCTGGAGAAACAGTGGGTTGGGGGAGAAGAATGGAAATGAATTTAAAAATAGAAAGCTGTAATTAGCCAAGCATAGGTTTGCTCTAGAAGGCACTGATTATTACAGCAACCACACACCCTGGTTTTCCAGGGCAGGCTCTGTTAGTGGATACTGATTCCTTTCGGGAAAGGGGCTCTGGTGACTGGCTAATGGGATTTAATGTTACACAGGTCTGTGTTGTTACTTACACATCAATTCACAGCTGTAAACAGACACTGCGCCAGTCAAGACTCTGCCTTTTTGTTATGAAAAAATAGAGTTATCCGGGCCGTATGCTCTGAACTGTGGTCCTGTCCTGTGGTTGAGAACTACTTGTGAAGAGTCAGGAAGGTGTTTGTGAAATGCAGGGCCCTGGAAGTCTGGGGAGGAGAGTCACCTAAGCTTTTGGCTTAACGTTTTGTAGGGCAGAAACACAAGGAGCTGGGATTTTAGTCTCTGCCACACTTGGTACAGAGCAACTTCTAGAATGGTGCTGGGCCCGGGCATGTGAGCTGCTCTTTCTGCTTGTGTCAGACAAGCAAGTGTGCACCCGGTGGATGCCTGAGGGAGTGCACCAGAGCCTGGAGGACCAAAGAGATGGAGCTCTCTGGGGTGATCCTGCTGGAAACTGTCAACTCAAGGACGTACAAGGGGCTGAGAAACTCATTTCTGCAGACAACATGAGGCTTGTCTTAGTTAGGAGGCACCTTGACCACCACAACTCTTATTTACCTGGGGCTGGCTTGCAGTTCTGGGCTTAGTCCATTATCCTTATGGTAAGAAGCATGGCGGTACTGGAGAAGGAGCTGAGAGTTCATTTTGATCCCCAGGCAGAAAAAGGAGAGTGTCCTAGTGGGCCTAGCTTGAGCATATAAACCTCAAAGTCTGCCCTCAGTGACGCACTCCTCCAATAAGGCCACACCTTCTAAGAGTGCCATTCCCTATTGGCCAAGCATTCTATGGAGGCCATTCCTATTCAAACCATTACAGAGGCCAAGAATCTAGGAGTCAAGACTGAAGGTGGAAACACCCATCTGCACTTAGGGATGGTCCCTTTAGTATTAGAGATCTACAGTTTAGAAAACTGGATGGTTGCGATTCACAGTTATGATCCTCCTTGTTTTCCTCATGTTTGTTTTTACTGAAAATATCAGGGGATTTGCACTTAGAAGATAAAGAGAAAGGGACATTTGATCTAGGGCATTTGTTCTCAACCTATTGGTCTCCACCCCCTAGGAGGTCAAACGACCCTTTCACAGGGGTCTTCTAAGACAGATATTTATGTTATGATTCGCAACAGTAGCAAAATTACAGTTATGAAGTAGCAATGAAAATAATTTTTTGGTTGGGGGCCAGCACAACATGAGAAACTGTGTTACAGGGTTGCAACATTAGGAAGGCTGGAAACCACTGATCTAGGAAATTAGAAACAGTCATTAAAAGTTTTTCATACAATATATTTTGATTACTATTCTTCTGTCTCAACATCTTCTCTCTTCTACCTTCCTGCCCAACCAACTTTGTTTTTTCTCTCTCTCTGAAACAAAACACTTAAAACAACAAAAAACAAAAATCTTAACAAAAATCAATAAGGTAAAAAAAAAAAAACTAAACCAAACAAAAAGCATTCACACTCAAAAAGCATGTAAGTCTGTTTTGTGTCCACCAACTACTCCTAGGCATGGGGCCTGCCCTGAAATGTGGTTAATATACCTAATGACATTCCATCGGAGAAAATTAATACGTTTCCCAGAGCCTGCCAGTTGCAGACAGCTTCTTGATAAGGGTGGGACTCTGTTCACTTCCTTCTTTCAGTGCTGGGACCCTGTCTAGCTTGAGCATACTGCCAGGCTCTGCAGTCCACATGTGCGTCCGTCCTGTTGTGTCGGGAAGATACCGTTTCCACCTCCTGCTCTTACAATTTCTTCTCCTTCTCTGTATAGATCCCTGAGCCCTGAGGAAAGGGGTTTGATGAAGACCCCATTTAGGGCTGAGTGCTCCAAAGTCTCCCCCTCTCTACACATGGTCCAGTTGTGGGTCTCTGTGTTAGTTCCCATCTGCTTCTCCGATGAGGGCTGAGTGACTCCCCGAGCTGAGCCACAGCCTGGTGTGGCAGCTGTCTCATCTAGGGACTTTTGATAGGCATAATGGAAATAAGAGTTAAAGTACTGATGGACAGGAATCTACAAAGAAGGTTGACCCAGACACTACTTAACCCCTTGCCTCCCAAGCATCCTCTCTACTTCTCTTCCTTAGCTTTCGGAGGGTTTGCACTTTTGGTCCTATGTTCTTTCAGCCTCAGGAGGCCACATCTTCAAACGCTAATGTCTGAGGGTATTAACATGTGTTCTGTGGTCCACCAGCACCCACAGTGGCAGGAGCCTGCTAATTACCCAAGCCCAGACCTTCTTCTGATGGACCATATGGTTTCAGGTCTCTGGGTGGAGGAATGTAGGGAATTTGCATTTGCTAACACACATACCCCCCCCCCTTTTTTTTTTTTTTAATTGCAACATCTTAGCTAGTGGAGCTGAGCTCTGAGCCTCTCCCCTCCTCGGTCCCTAAATGGGGATTATTATTTTCAGAGTTCTGAGGTAATCCATCTGAATTCCTTTGGTCTGAGTGGCGTGGCCATGTGTGTGTCTTTATAAGGCTAGAGCACTGCCAAAAGATAACCACAGGTGGACTCGCAACAAGGGCACATGCTGTTTCCAAAGATAGCAACGTCAAGCCCTGCTGATGACTCCAAAGGTCTGAATGTGCTCGAGGCTGCACAGCCTTATATAGAGAGGCCAGGCCCCAGGAGGGATCTGTGGGCATGAGCTCTTAAACGCGCCTGCTCTCGGAAGGAACTCTGATATGTCTTCCTCAGCAGCTGACGCCATGTGTTCTGTGGCTATCTTTGGAGAGTGACAGGTGCTAGTGGTGAGCGAGCCGGACAGCTGAACTGTTGTAAACGGTAGCACCCATCTGACTGGATGCCTCCCCTGTGGAGTGTGTTGTGAGATGGTGGAGGAGACCCGCAGTGTTTCTGGGTCCTGGGGAAGCCGGACCAGTGATGTAGTGAGGACAGACAGGTTGGGTGGGTCATCCTCAACAACGACCCCATCTTCTCAAATGTCCTACTCTCAAAGCTGCTGTCCTTTATTTAATTCAAGGCACTCTGCTCTCTGCCGTAAACGTTTGTGTTGGTTATGGTTTGGACGTCAAGTGTCTGCCGAAGGCTCACGTGTTAGAGGCGTCAGCGCTAGCCTGGGGCACTGGCCAAGAGCTAGGGCACTGTCAGGAGGTGTGGCCTAATGGGAGGCCTGTGACTCTTCTGGAACCCCCACTCAGAGTCATGCTCTGTGTCTCTGATAGGGCCCTCTGCGTTTTGGGAAACTTATAGCCTAGGCTGGGGTTCAGCAGAGCACACTGGGGGGTTGGGGGGAGAAGACGAGAAAGGCAGAGAAGGCATCATTCCACCTGACTTGTCGGTTGCCTGACTCTGGGTTAGCTTGTGGGGGGACTGGTGTGGGCAGACTCATCTTAACTGTGGGTCAGGCCATTCCCTCGGCAGAGGAGGACCGTGGACAGTGTGACGTGGAGGGAGGGAGTTGAGCGATGCTTTTATCCTTCTGTTTCCTGACTGGGTGCTGTGTGGCCAGCTGCCTCAAGCTCTGGACACTTCCACTGCCCTGGCACGCGGGTGTCCCCTTGAACTGAACTGTTGGCCAGAAAAAGCCCTTTCCCTCTTGAGTTGCTTGTTTTAACACGGCAACAGAAAGGTATCTAAGACAGACATCTGACTGGTTCCATTTCCTCGGTCTGTGACCAGTGCAGTGAGAAGCACGGTTGTGCAAGTGTCTCCCAGACAGAACTGGAGCCCTTTGGGTGTATGCCCAGCAGTGACAGCTGGGTCATATGGTGGCTCTATTTTTAGGTTCTTGAGGAACCTCCACACTGATTTCCATAGCGGCAGGAGTTTACAGTCACCAACGTTATACAAGGCCCCCTCTTTCTCCATGACTTAAGCAGCATTTGTTCATTTTTTTTTTCTTCTTCTTGATTTTAGCCATTCTGACTGGAGTGAGACAAAAGCCTCAAATAGTTTTGATTTGCATTTCCCTCACGGCTAACGGTGCTGAACACTTGGGAATAATCATTGACTGTTTGTCTTTCTTTCTTCCTTTCTTTCAAACTCTCTGTTTCAGTTCATTAACTTATTTACTGCTGGAAGGTTTGTTGGATGTTTAAAATTTGAAGTCCTTTTTATTGATCACGTCTCAAGTATAGCTGGCAAAGATTTTTCTCCTCTCCTATGGTTGACTCTTTGTACTTTGCTGTGTGAGAGAGAATGAATAAATGCAGGTCATGAAAGTAAGAAGGGACCAAGAAAAGGGGCTTTAAAGGGTGGGCGGGCAGAGGGTTCTAGAATTCACATGACAGGAAGCCAGACGGGGCTACTGGGAGAAGGAAGGGGCCAGCAGAAGGTGGGCAGGGAATTCGGGGGAGCCAGGAAGAGTGACAAAAGTGAAGCATGTATAGAAGTGCTGAGCCCTGTCACTTCTAATGTGTGCTGGAGAGTTTCCTGTCAACTTGACAAAAGCTAAAGTCATCTGAGAGGAGGGAACCTGAATTGATAAATTACCTTCATAAGATCCAGCTGTAGGCATTTTCTTAATTAGTGATACATGGGGGAGGGTCCAGTTACTTCACCGTGGGTGGTCCCACCCCTGGACTAGTGGTCCTGGATTCTATAAGACAGCAGGTTGAGCAAGCCAGTAAGTAGCACCCTCTATGGTCTCGGCATCAGCTCCTGCCTCCAGGTTCCTGCCCTGTTTGAGTTCCTGCCCTGACTTCCTTCAGTGATGGATGTGTAAACTGAATGAATCCTTTCCTGGCTTTATTTTTAATCATAGTGGGTTTTTTTGTTTTGCAATAGTGAAGACACTGTGCTAATTTCAACATGATAATTAACAAGGTGTACGCTGACTTCTGCCAATCTACAATTCCAGTGGCAGCTTCTGAGGACAGCAGAAAGCATATACTATTTTGTAAGAGGCTATGGTAGTATTCTAGAACAGGAGGCCAGAGATACCACAATGACCGTGTTGGGAAATATGAGCCTACAATAGGGCATAACAGGGCCTTTTTTTTTTTCCCTCAAATAAAAATGTTGTGCTCTTAATAGCTACAGATGGGATAAAAATCCATTTTTTTACACCATTCACTATTCACCCAAACACAGCCCATTTCTTTCCCAGAGAACAAAGTGACTTTGTCATCTTTGTCATGGGACTTTGAGAGAGCTTTTCTATCTCATCAACACCCAGTGGTATCTTCATTTTATAAGATCTTATATCTTTGCATATAATCAGAAAAATAACATTAAGGAAAGTGTGCTTTATATAGAAGGATTCTACGAGAAAAGCCCACATGCTGAAGGTTTGGACTTCTGTGCCATATTCAGAGGTGGGGCTCCCAGAAGTGAGTGGCTAAGGAGGGCTTGGATGCATCAGTAAGATTAGTCATAATTTGATGGAATCTTGGAAGGCAGTGGCTCACCAGGGCATGCCCTGGAAGGGTCGTTTTGTCCCTAGCTTCCCCGAATCTTCTGGTATACTATGAGAGTGTTCAGTTTTGTTCTGCCCTGCCCTTCACTATGATAGTCTGACTAGCCACAGGTCCAAAAGCAATGCAGTTGGCTGACTGTGGACAGAAGTCTGAGACCGTGGAACAAAACAAACCATTCTGCCCTTTAGTTGACCATTTATGGGTGTTTGGTCACAGTCTTTTCACTTCCAGGATACATAAGAAGCCATGTACTCCCTAAAGTCCTTCAGTGTTATTTAAGAGCCTGAGAGAACATAAGATGTGTTTAGCAGAGTTCTGCCAAACACAGAGCTGTTGTTAAGAAAATGGCCACGCAAACTGTAACCCATCACTCCCACTCTTGGATTACTGCTCTCGTTTCCAAAAACATTCCTTGAGAAGCAACTTTATTAATAATATTCCATTAGTAAAACCATATTATTAATATTTGGTTGGGCATCAAATCACAATAAACTAAAACTTCAGATTTGGGCAAAACGGAAGCCGGACATGTTCTCTGTGAATTTCAAAGTACACCCAGTCACCCCATGTATCTGTGAGTTCCACAGCCTTGGATTCAACTATGCTCAAATCAAAAATATTTCTGTTTTATGTCTGTGGTGCCCACTGAGGCCAGAACAGGTCATTGGATCCTCTGGGACTGGAGCCACAGCTAGCTGAGGCTGCTGGGAGTCAAACGGGCATCCTTTGCAAGAGCAGCCAGCACTCTTAACTGTGGAGCCGCCTCTCCAGCTCCAGCATTTGAGGATTTGGGGTGTAGCTCTGTGGTAGATAGCTGACACTGCATGTGTGAGCTACTGGGGTTTGCTTCCTAGCACCGTCACCAACAGAAGCTTGATTTGTACTGAATAACGACTTTTGTTGTCACTATCCCCTAAACCACACGGGGTGACAATTTCTACACAGCGTTATTGCATTCCTGTAAGTGATCTCGAGATTGAAGTCAACAGCAGGATGTGTAGGTTCTATGTGAACACTGCACCACTTTGTGTAGGGGGCTTGAACATCTCAATTTCGGTACCCTGCTGTAGGGAACCCTAATTTCCCAGGGATCAAAAAGGATGGCTGCAGGTAAAAGACTAAAACCATCACAGAGGAGCAGGGTTTGACTTCAAGCCAGGTGCACACAATGCTATGTGATGCCATCAGCTGTTGAAGAGGTCAGGGACAGGTGGATCTGGTTTTCACCTGGGGGCGGGGTCTATCGCTGAGAGGCAGCCCCACCACAGCGGAACTCTGTCTGGACAGCAAGTGCTTCTGGGCTGCATCTTCCCTCCTCCAACTTCAGCTGTCAATGCAGGGCCAGGTAACAGCACCCAGGTCAGGTGCAAGAAAGGTGTGTGTGTGTGTGTGTGTGTGTGTGTGTGTGTGTGTGTGTGTGTGTGTGCTGCCACCTCCTGGACAGGGGACTCTGTGTGTGTGTGTGTGTGTGTGTGTGTGCTGCCACCTCCTGGACAGGGGACTGTGTGTGTGTGTGTGTGTGTGTGCTGCTGCCACCTCCTGGACAGGGGACCAAGCACACAGTCCACTCCTAACGAGAGCTGAAGAGTGCAAGGCTGATCCTTCCCCTCCGACCTCAAGGTCACTTAGGATCAGGGAGGGAGCGTGCAGGTGAGGGGATGCCACGTGGTGAGATGAAAGGTCGAGGTGTCGGCAGGTTAAGGTTCGCATCCTTCCGAGTCCCGAGGTCTCACCCTCCTAGGGGTGTGGTTGCAAAGCACACTGCAAATGCAAAGCAGTGAGGTACCCAGGGGCATATCCGGGAGCCCTTCCTGGTCCTCAGCTCCCATTGGCCGGCGGGCGTCGGTCTCCTTCCCGGGCTATGGTGGGGTAGCCAGGCCTCCCTCCAGAAGTCCCAAATGCCTGTCCCTTGCGGACTGGAGCGGCCAGTGACCCCGGGGTGGATCAGCGCCCAAAGTCCTTCCAGCGGTTTGCCCAAGCAGGATACGGTTCCTCCTTCCCGGAAGAAGGTGGCGGGCGGATACTGGCCCACTCCCCACCCCTCTCTGCGCGTGCATATGCGTGCGCGTGCGTGCGTGTGGTCACGTGTGCATCTTGACGTCACAGCCCGCCAAACTGGGGATTCCTACGGGCCTCCTCTAGCCGTCTGCTTGTGAGTCAGAGGAGGAAGTACAGAAGGTCTTGCTTGGAAAATGCTCCCTGCCCAGAGGGGCTCCGCCTGGAAGCGGGGGAGGAGGGTGTGGGTCACGCACGGCTACCAGCCCAGGTCCTCAGCTCCAAGGGGTGACTAGCCGAGGTCGCACAGCTGGTGTGTGATCGCAGCAGCCAGGCTTCCCCCAGCTGAGCTCTACCGTTTACCCCAGTTAGAAGGATGCATGGTACTCAAGTCTTTGCGTAGGGACCCACCCGAGCCGGCCTTCTAGGCAAAATGGATCTGGTAGACAAGGGGGGTATTGCCTCAGGACAAACAAGAGCAAGGTTTGCATCCATCCCGTTACACCTCTTGGCATCACCCGCTGTCCGTGGGTGCCCTGGGCTCGGCCTCTTCCAGGCTGCGGGTCCCGGTTGCGCCGCTCTGTCTATTCGCTCGCCCCCAGCCCCATTTCGCTGGGATTCCAGCCTCCAAGTCTGGGTTGTCTTCTGCACTCCTCTCTACGCAGTTGTTGGCTGAATTCCATCCATCTTCCCCTGGAGGATCTTTTTATTTTCCGGTCCTTTCCAGCCGCGTGGCTGCAACAGGAAACACCTCCTCTCTGCTCACCGGTGATCTTCGCTCCTGACTTTTCTGGGGGTATCGGCCAATCATGAAACCTGCCCGTCCGCTTTACTGATGTTATTTCATCCGCGTCTCTAAGCATACCCACTTCTGCTGTCCATGAAGCAGGTGCTTCACGTGAGCTGCCCACACCCCAAAAGTATTGATTTTCTTATCCTAATAACCCCAGATCCCAGGTCAAAATCCAGGTGGCAATCTAGGCTTTCAGCTTGTTTACACGTGTGTGTGTGTGTGTGTGTGTGTGTGTGTGTGTGTGTGTGTGTGTGTGGACACACATACCGTGGCACATGTGTGGAGACCGAAGGGCGGCTGTTGCCACCTTCCACTTTGTATGAGACAGGTTGTCTTTAAGCGGTGTCCCTCATCTTCTCTAGACTCCCCTGGCTCCGCCTCTCCCAGCAGGGGTCCTTGGACACGGATGCTTGCCCCCCTCCCCCGCACATTAGGTTTTACCCAGGTTCTCGGGATCTGAACTCAGGTCCTCCTAGCAAGCTCTTTACCCAGCGCACTATGTCCTGGCCCAGGAATGGAGTCTTTTTTTGTAATTAACATTTTTCCTTTATTTTACCTACTGACCACAGTTTACCCCTTCTCTCTCTCCTCCTGAGCCCCTCCCCACAACTCCCCCCCCCATCCACCCACTCCTCCGGCTCCATTCAGAAAGGGCAGTCCTCCCATGGGCTTGAACATAGCATGTCGTATCAAAGTTGATGTAGGGCCGAGCTTCTCCCCCTGTATAAAGGCTGGGCAGGGCAATCCAGCATGGGAGCAGCCAGCTAAGCGCAGATCCTGGCGCTTAGGCCAATTCAACAGGAAGTAGTTTGGCTTTACTTCCTCTCCCACGCTTTGCCCCCGTCCTCTTTAGTCAGTGTGTAAGGTGGCAGCTGGCATTCAGAAATATGGCTGACAGAGTGCTCTAGTTAGGGTTTCTACCGCTGTGATGAAACACCATGGCCAAAAAGCAAGCTGGGGAGGAAGGGGACACTTTCAAATGCTTGTTCATCACTGAAGGAAGTCAGGACAGGAAGTCAAGCAGGGCAGGAACCTGGAGGCAGGAGCTGATGCAGAATCCATGGAGGGGAGCTTGCTCAGCCTGCTAGTCCTAATAGAACCCAGGATCACTAGCCCAGGGATGGCCCCACCTACCATGGGCTGGGCCCTCCCCCAGTGATCACTAATTAAGAAAACGCCTTTCAGGTGGATCTCATGGAGGCATTTCCTCAGCTGAGGTTTCTTTCCCTCATATGACTTTAGCTGTGTCAAGCTGACATAAACCTATCCAGCACACAGAACCGAGCTTGGGCCACAAAACTCCAGATTTGACAGTGCTCTCTGAGCCGACTCGGAGCTTCGTGACTGTCAGTACACACATGCTCACCATGTCTCCATTTTAGTTCTGCCTCCTCTTGGATGGGACGCCCACTCTTTCTTCAGTCCACCCGATGGCTGTAAGGATGTTAGCTCATGCTGACTTTATGTTTTTGCTAGCTTCCGTGCCTAGCCTGGTGTATAGGCAGCTGAGACTCCATCCCTGCATGCCATTGCCCAGCCAGGGACCTCACCCCTAGAAGTACACACACTCTCTCTGTCCCTGCAGACACCACCAGTTCCTGGGTTGCATTTGGCTGGGTGAGCACGCACTCCAGAATCTGGACTTTCCTGCGATGTCCATTGGGCCTGGCATACCGCCTTTGCACAGCAGCGGCTCATGGGAACACTGACTGTGGATTGTGTGTGCCAAATTGTGGGAACAAAGCTCCTAGACACCCCGAGGCCCTGCTTGCTTTAAGACAATCATCCATTCAACCTGCTGTTTTCTTCTGACTTAGTTAACTCCTAAAGTGGATGTCTTTTGGGGGGTCCTTCCATGTTTCAATGCAGTTTTCCCTCAAAATCAGCAGGAGTTCTTAACCGCTATGGGATGCCTGTATTTCAGGCTTTCACAAGTTTTTTTTTTTTTCCTGATGGAATTTAAACTTGAGAACCCTCTTAGGACACCATGGTTGGGAATTTTATTCCCTAAGATCCCAGGGTGAGCAAAAAGGAGCAAGATAGGAAACAGCTTCATTTTCCAGTGGGCTGCTAACGGCAGGAAGAACCTACCTCCAGTCAGGAAGAAGATGCAAGCTGATTTACTCATGTGTGTGTATGTGCATGTGTGTGCCTAAGTACATGTGTGAGTGTGTGTATCCCACCAGCCAGTTCCCAAATAATCACACAAAGACTTATTGTTAAGTATAAATGCTCAGCCAATAGCTCAGACTTGTTACTAGCTAACTCTTACATTTTAAATTAACCCATATTTATCTATGCTCTGCCAAGTGGCTTGGTACCTTTTCTCAGTAGGGCGATTCATTTCCTTTTCTCTGCCTCCTCGAGATTCTGAGACTCCTTCTCTTCTCTTCTTCCTCATGCTCTCTTTTTTGTCTGCAAGTCCCGCCTAACCTCCACCTGCCCAGCTATTGGCTGGTTAGCTTCTTTATTAACCCAACCACAGTGATATATATTCACACAATGTAAAGGGATATCCCACATTTGTGTGTTCTGAGAGGTATTAGATTCCTTGTAAGGAACAATGCTGTCCATTCAAACACTCCTGAAGAAAAATTCTACATGATTGCATTTCTACATATTGTGTTATCCAAGGACTTTTTTGAGCTTTTAAGTTTTACTTATATATTTTTTGCATCAAATTCAAAGGAAGATTTTAAGGCAAGGTGGCTATACTCTGCCTACCTAACACTATCAGAACAGAACTTTTAACTTCTTAAAGAAAAAAGTGTCCAGAAGCCTGCAAATAGCCAAATTTATTGACACATTCAGCCAATCATGGAAGAGCTATAGAAAAGTTACCATCAAAGCTGGGTGTGTTGGCCATATGCATTTAATTCTAGTACTTGGGCAGCAGAGGCAGGCTGATCTCTGAGTTCAAAGTCAGCCTGGTCTACATAGTTAGTTCTAGGCCAGCCAGGGCTGTCTCAAAACAAATGAACAAACAAAACAAGAATACAGAAGTTCAAAGGAACCTAATTACTCAAAGCAACCCTAAGCCAAAGGAACAATCTGGGGATAATGACAATATATGACCTCAAATTATACTATAGAACCATAGCAACAAGACAGCATGGTACTGGCACAAAAACTGACCCAGAACAATGATACAGGACTAAAAAAAGACAGCATCTTCAACAAATGGTGCTAGGAAACTGCACATCTATATGTACGGGACTCAGAAAATAAAAGCAAGGAATGACAAGTGAGGATGTATGAAATTGCTGGTAGCCACCTAGAGCCTTCACCGCTACTGACTAGTGTTCATGGTACTGGAAGGTACTATGAAGGTGTTACCAGAGGAGAAAGTTAAACACCAACCCAGCTACAAACCCTTTGATCTACGATGGTGACCAGCCTGCAGAACTTACTGTTGCAATAGTGTCGCAAAAGTTATGGGAGTGACCAGCTACTGTTTGACTGGATCTAAGGCTTCTCTATGGGATGGAACCGTTCCTAACACTGCTCTGGTGGCCACGAACCTGAGACTAGGCAGGCCACAGACATAGGGGAAAATGGAATACACTGTTTCGCTAAATGCAGTAATAAGATGACTCCTAATGACGTTTTGCTATACCCATAGATCCGCTGATTCCTCAGCCATCCATCAGAGAAGTTTCCTCTGGCAGTAACTCAAATTACTGGTTAGGAATGGAGTCCTGTATCATTGTTCTGGGTCAGTTTTTGTGCCAGTACCATGCTGTCTTGTTGCTATGGTTCTATAGTATAATTTGAGGTCCCACAACTAGACAATATATAGAATAAGAGAACTTGGAACATTCAGTCCTAAATGGGATGGCCCCATCAAATCCCTCCCCTCAGGGCTCTAGGCAGAGGCAGGAAGATTGTAAGAGCTAGAGGGGATGGGGGCACCAAGGAAAAACCGCCTTCCAAACTCAGCATACCCAGGGCACATAGGAACCCACAGGCACTGGGGTGGCATGCGTAGGATTGCACAGATCTAAGCCAAATGGGCTCTCAGGGCTGAGTGGGGAAAGGGACACGATCCTCCATTCCTAACCAGAAGCTGTCTCCAATTGGCAGCCACTTGTGACAAAAAAGTTTTCCTCAATTGCCTCACTGAGCATGCAAACTGCCTTAAGGACAGGCACCATACTCAGCCGACAGAAAATAAACTCAATGGTATTTTTGGAGGGTTTTTGTCTTATAATGCTTTGTCTGAGCTTTTTAAAAAATACCTTACAGGTCCTTTGCTTCTCTATTATGGTTTTCAATTTTGTGTTTTCATGGGATTTCTGTGTGTATCTTTGCATCTTTATGTATTTTTCTTGTGCTTTCTCTTTGGCTCTTTTTGGTCATTTTGTCCTATTCTGGTTTGTTTGTTAGTTGCCTGCTTTCTTTTTAATATGAGAGAGAGAGAGAGAGAGAGAGAGAGAGAGAGAGAGAGAGAGGATTTGGGTGCTTGGGGAAGTGGTGAGGATCTGGAAGGACTCGGGGTAGGGGAAACCATGATTAGAATATATTGTATGAAAAAAATCTATTTTAATTAAACCATTTTTTAAAAGAGAATGCATCAAATTAAAAAGCCTCTGCGTAGGGAGGGTTAGTATGAGCAAAGCACATAGAAACACATATGAAAATGTCATCATGAAGCCGGTCATGGTGTACAATGAGAATATATGCTAATTAACAAGATACAAGTGGGCTGATAGATGAGTCCGTGGGCAAAGCATTCAGACTTGCGTCCCAGCACCCACCATGGCAGCTCACAACTATCTATAACTCTCATTCCAGGGGACCCTACTCCCCCTTCTGCCCTCCACATGTACTGCACACATGTGATATACAGACATACAAACATTCAAAACACTCAAAACACATACACACCGTTTTTGTTTGTTTGTTTGTTTTTTTAATAAAAATGACAGGAAGCATCTGTTTCTTACAGTCCTAGAGGCAGTTGCCTTGGAGTCACCCATGTGCCCATAATTCCCTGGTTCACCATCATCTAGACTGGGGTGGAATCATTCCTTTGGTTTGTTTTTATTGTCCTATCTGAGATGAATAGACATTTGTTCATGTCTCCCTCCTCAGAAAAAGTCACACAACAGGTGTCCCCTCCTGCTCCAGGAGGCTCACAGTCATCTGGGCAGTTGTCGTTACTCTGGGGTCCCTGTCACTCCACCTTATGGGTCCCTTGGTACTCACTCTCCAGGTGAGAAATCTAAGGGCTTTGATTCAGCAAACTCATTTCTGAGAATCTGATCAGAAACTTTCTGAGGAGAGACAGGTACATACATGCAAATCTCTACTGCCACAGGGTCTTGATTGTCAAGCTTTGTTTTATGTAGGGCTTGAGGAAAACTAATCAAAGAAAACTAGAATAATGAAGTAGCTGCTCCATGTGTTTGGGAAGACAGCGTTCTGAGCAGAGCTTTAAATGAAGAGGCTGAACTGTTTATCAGAAGAAAACTACTGAGGAAGATTGGATCCCAACCAGTGAAATTTGAGGACACCAGTCACGTGATGCAGCAGAGCCTTGTGAGGGGCTGGAATTTGGGGGCCAGAGTAAACTGGAAGGTTACAGGACACGTGGAATTCAGCAGACACAAAAATGGGCTTCTTTTCCTATGTGCATTAGAGAAACTCCCCGGAGAAAACCTGCCTACAATCCTGCACCTGCAAGTATGGATGGTGTGTAGTTCACTCTTCCCCATCAGGGAGTCGCTCTGCAGCTCCTGGCAGAGCCTGTCAAACACACGCCCACGGGGCTTCTCCACACAGCCAGGAGGATCAGCAGGGCGGGCGCCCTGTCTAGTGAACACCTCCGTGCCTATTAAGGATCCATGTCTGATCATCAGGGCTTGCCAGCATGTTTTCGTCTCTCTGTCAGGAGAGATTTAAAAGTAATTCAACAGGAAGAATGAGAGGTAATTCCTCTAGGTGAGATGAGTTCTGAGATGGGAAATCTCTTCAGGCAAAAAATATCTGAGACCACCATGACACCGTAAGGACATGGGCTGACTGATCAAGGACATTCAGGCAGCTCTGTCATTGCAGATCATTTAGGCACACATAGCATGAATGGAAGTACAAGCACAGGTTTGTTAAGGCCTGCTGATGGGTTTAGAAAGGATTCCCAGTGTGGGGTTTCTCACACAGTGCCATCTCTGTTGTCAGACGTAGGGCCAGAAACTTGAGCCCTCCGGGCAAAGTAGCATGTGGAGGGGTAGATCTTGGCTGCATGAGGGCCCTAACTTTTGACAGCCAGAGGCTTCCAAACTGGCGGGGCCTGAGAAACAGCATGCTCGGCAGACAATCACAGCAATTAGAAACAATGATTACTCTTTTTAAAGATAGGGTCTCACCATGTAGCTCTAGCTGGTCTAGAGCTTGATATATAGACCAGGCTGGCCTGGAACTCAGAGACCCACCTGCTTCGGTTGCCCAAGTGCTGAGATTAAAGTATGGTGTACCACCATACCTGGCTTTCTGTATGCATTTTAAGATTTTTTTCATCCTGCCCACACCCCAATCCCGGTCCATCCTGGGTCAAAAAAGTTCTTTCCCATTTGGGCTTTTAGGGGCCATGCTATGTCTGCAGGGTCACACTGTGCCTGGGGCTTGAGGCCATCTGGATTGAACTCTGTGATGGAATGTGAGCCCTTGGATTTTCCAGCAACTCCGATGTCACACATCTCTGCAGAGGTAGATAGACGATCTATCTCTCAGGAAAGACTCCCTCAGGAACCAGAGGCTTGTCTTTAGTTCCACTAGACTCCCATCTCTCACCGCCTACCATGAACCATCTCCTAAATGTCATGGGCACAGGAGCTAACTTCAGAGTGGAAAGGATCACTTTGAATCACGCCCAACCTGCCCATCTCAGGGGTTGTGACCTTCTCACAGGGGCTTCTAATGGCATAATTGGAGGTGGCCGTTTGCAGATCACCCTGTCTTAATCAAAGCTGACAGTCTTAATTGATGGTGATGGTTGAGATTGACAGGCATTCTGATTCACCAGAAACTGTTCCAACTCTGCATGTTTTATAGATAAATTGTTGCTAAACTCCACTTATATTGCCAATAGAACACATGGAAATTTTAGTTTTAGACATCGTAGGAGCTGAACATACGTGGCGAGGACAGCCTCTGTTGCTGTGAGCAGACATAGAATACAGTCCTGGCTCCCAAGCTGTAAGACCTAGGGCAGGTTACTAGAACTTTCTGTACATCAGTTTCATCATAGAATGGGGAGTCATTAAACTCAGCTTGGCAGGTTTGGGGGTTCCCAGGTGCACACAGCGTAGCAGTCCATCTCTGGAGGCCACACTGCAAAGATCCTCCTCTGCATGCCAGATGCTCGGGAGAGCAACAATTTGTCACCCACAATTCTCTGCCCAGTGTGACTCCTCTGCCTCAAATTCCTCCCTAAAAAACACATGCACGATGATAAAAAGTCCAAAGACACCAATGTTGTGGTGTTGATATGAAATGTCTCCTGTGGGCTCATGTATTTGAACACTTGTTAGTGCCGATCGAGAATGGTATGGAACCTTGAGGAGGTGGAGCCTTCCTGGTGGAAGCACTGAGGCTGGCCTTTGAGGTTCCACAGCCTGTCCCCACTTCCTGCTCTCTCTCTGCTTCCTGTGTGAGTATGAAAATGTGATCAGACAGCTTCTTCCTCCTGCTGTCATGACCTCCCTACCAGGATGGACTGTGGCCCTCTGGAACCGTGAGCTAAAATTTACCCCTTTCTCCCGTAAGTTGCTTTTTGTCAGTCCTTTTTTTTTTTTTTCTTTTACCACAGCAACAGGAAAGAAACCATGCTTGATAGTTTTATGCTAACTTGAATCATCTGAGAAAATGGACCTGAAATTGAGGAAAAGCTCCCAACAGATTGCCCTGTAGACAAGTTTGTGAGGCATTTTCTTGATTGTTGATTGACATGGGAAAGCCCAGTCCATGGTGGGTGGTGCCATCCCTGGGCTGGCGGTCCTGGGTGATCTAAGAAGCAGGCCGAGCAAGCTGTGAGAAGCAAGCTAATAGGCAGCAACCTTCCATGGCCTCTGCTTCAGCTCCTGCCTCCAGGTTCCTGCCACGTTTGAATTCCTGCCTTTATTTCCCTCAGCGATGGACTGTGATGTAGGAGTGTGAGCTGAAACAAACTGTTTCTTCTCTAAGCTGCTTTAGTCGTGGCTTTTTTTTTTTTTTTAGCTCAAATTAGGAACAAGCTTGTTTCACATGTCAATCCCTTCTCCCTCTCCCTCCCTCACCCCTCTCCTACCCCACCCCACCTACCCCCCACCCCATCCACCCTCCACTCCCCAGGCAGGTAGGGCCCTCAACAGGGGCTCTGCAAAGTCCACCACATCATCCTGGGCTGGGCCTAGGCCCTTCCCCATGTGTCCAGGGCCAGAGTGCATCCCTTCACGTGGGCTGGGCTCTCAAAGTCCCTTCTTACACCAGGGAAAAATATTAATCCACTACCAGGGGCCCCCTAGAGTGCAGAGGCCTCCTCATTGACATCCATGTTCAGGGGTCTGGATGAGTCCTGTATTGGCCTCCCAGACAGCATCTGGGGTCGATGTGCTCCCCCTTGTTCAGGCTCGCTGTTTCTGTGGGTTCCACCAGCCTGGTACGACCCCTTCGATCTTCATTGCTCCCTCTCTGCAACTAAGTTCCAGAGTTCAGTTCAGTGTATATCTGTGGATGTCTGCCTCTGCTTCCATCAGCCACTGGATGAGGGCTCATGTTTGTCTTTTTGTGACTGGATTACCTAGTCATGGTGTTTTATTATAGCAACAGTGCCACGGACCGCCTCTCGTGGAGACCACCGACCGAGGGAGAACAAGGGAGAAGGCTCAAGGAGAAATCAGGAATCGGCGGGGAAATGACAGACAGACACACTCAATGTAGTTGAATATGCTGCTGCAACTTTACTTCATCTCAAGCAGTGCTTATATACTATTACAATCAGGGAACTTGGCAAGGGGGCTACATCACCAGATCATAAAACAGAAAGAGAAAGAACAGCATAATTGTTTATAGATGATCTATGCTAAGCATCAGATTGTGGTCATTGCCCAAGGACATGATCTAAGAGTTCTCCAAAATCTCTCATACCATCAACCACGTCTCTACCCATTTCCTGATTCTCAGGACCTAGATATCTTTAGGTCCCAGGGTCTAAGTCTCCTGTAAAATAAGCCTCATAAAATTCTTCTGCATCACGAAATCTATCAAATTCTTTTCATAAAGTCACCCAGTATTTTAATGCTGGCTTCATGTTTTCTAATACTTCTTTTCTCTCTTCTTTATCCAATATACACCAGGGCTTTCTAGATCTAGCTAATCTTTCCAGGAAAGGCAAGTCTTTCCAAAGTTGTCTTTTTCCTTCATGATTCACCCATCTATTCCCTAATTCATCATAGCCTCCCGTATATGGGAGGGGATCTAGGTAATTTCCAGACTGCTTAGTCCACCGGGGTGGCGCCCACCATCTGTCTCTTATTTTATATTGCATATAACCTCCTGGAAGATGTCTGGTGGGAATCGCTAACTTCCGCAGCTGTTCTTCTGCAGAACCCTTAGTTTCACTCTTATTCCCTGAACTGGCCACTTCAGCAAAGGCTTTGATAAACGGTGGGGCAGAGTTCAGCATGTCCTCAGATGTTCCTTTAACATCAGCGCAGTTTGCTGGCAAGATACAAGAAGTACACAGAACAAAAAGACAAGGAAGAAGAGGCTGCAGTGGCACCAAGGACAGCGGCTTCGAGTCGGCTCATCAGGCATCATGATCGCAGCTGATTGCCAGGGAACCGCCTGGGGCTCATCTCCAGGGAGCGCAGACCCCAACCCATCGGCCTTAGCCCACCTTAGTGGCATCTTCTGCTACACCGGCGTGACCGCCGTGGGCGTAGCACAACAGAACCTTAAGACAGTGACTAATCCAGTCAGACTCAGGAGGTTCCAGATCAGGTTGGAATGGGCACATTCCCTTCTGCAACTCAAACTTGCCATGATTCTGTGTTAGTGTCTCCACCATGAAATCTCTACCTTCTGCACCTGACTGCATGGAGCTCAGAGCTCAGCAAGGGACTACTCATTCCTGGTGTTTCAGTTGACCAAGCAACTTTAGTTTCTCGTCCTATAGAAGCTACTATCTTTTTGGTTGTTTTGTTTTTCTGAGACAGGGTTTCCCTTTGTAGCCCTGGCTGTCCTGGAACTTGCTCTGTAGACCAGGCTGGCCTCAAACTCAGATAATCACCTGTCAACTGCCTCTGCCTCTCCTGGGTTTAAAAGCCAATGCCACCTGGCTAAGCTGCTGTGTTGTAAGATGGTCACTTGGAGTCTGTCTCCTATGAAGATCCAGTCCCTTGGGGATGTAGATGCAGAGACAGAAAGCAACTCAAAGAAGCCTTGGCACCTCGCTGATAGCTCAGAGACACACTTCCTGGGAACACTCTCCCCAAATTTCAAAACCCACAAAGTTGTGATGAAAATTAGTGCTTATTTGAAGCCTCTGAATTGGGGATGGAATCCTGTGGAGAGGAACACACCAGGGGCAGAGTCAGGAGCATGCACACACTCAATGAAGACCACTGACAACCAACCACATGGACAGGGGTATTTACACACTCAATGAAGACCACTGACAACCAACCACATGGACAGAGGCATACACACACTCAGCACTTAGATCAGAGACAACTATCCCAGTTTCTTCATACTGGACATCCAGCTTGGCTTTTTACAAGGACCATACACACCCTTTCAAGCCACCGTCCATAATAAAGTCTAGCCTTCTCCCTGTAGATGACGTGGACAAAGAGAAGACCCTTGAAGTCAGTCGACTGAAAAGACCCATCTTCTCCATTGTCTTTCACAATCATCTCTCATTTGTTCTGGCGAATATTTTAACCCCAGGTTCTCTGGAGAAACTTAAGTCATTATTTGTAGAATGTGCCAATTTCTGTGGTGTAGAATTTCCCACCAAGCCTGAATCCAAACTCCCAACTTGCTGTCAGTATGGAGCTGGGAAGGGACATGCTGCCACACAGATAAAACAATTAAGTTGTAAATTTATATAATTTTGTGGTTAGTAACAAACTTGAGGAATTCTTGGAAATGTAGAGCCTTGGTACTTGAGGATAGTCCCAGCCTGTCCCAGCTTTCTGCTGAATGTCATAACATGGCATTGTACTGCTGATGGGCGCTGGCCTACAGTGTAACCAGGAAGCCACTTTCCAATGACTGCTTCCCCATGTCATCTGCCACAGAAATGTGTCCATGAGGCCAAAAGAGCAGACTGGTAAAGTAGGAGTAAGCGTGGAGTCAAGGCTCCTGCTTATAAAGCTATTGTTGTCTCCAAATTTTCTCAAGCCCTGATCCCTGTTCTTCATATGCCACACTGATGGGTGACACTGAGGACAGACCAACACCTTTCCTTAGAAGGTCATTGAGGCCCAACAATAGCCAGTCATGTCCTTGTTGCCCTTGGCTCCTTGGATGATATTCTGATGACCTCTCCTGGCTTGAGGCTAATGCCCCTGCAACACATTGGGAAGGAGGATTGTTATTGGCTTTGGTATCTTCTTAAATGCAAAGGATAGCTATGCTGGGTCATCTCCAAATGTTTCATACAGAACCAGAAGTATAACTTTCAATTTGGTGTTATAATTGTGTGATTCTAACTTCAATTTGCAATGACATTCTGAACTGGCTACTTCAATGAGTCTCCAGTTTCTCAGCTAGAAAGTGGGAGCTATGTTGCTGGACTGTCAACATCAGGCAAGGTATGCATGAAGGGTACCCCACACCTGAACAATGAGCTAATGGGTGAGCGAGGTGGCTGTTGGCTCTTGTAGTCCTTGTGCTATAAGGATCCAATCCCAAGGAGCCAGGAATACAGACTGACGCATCTGCAAACAGGGGATAACATGGATTTTTGTCCCATAAGCCGTCCTTGCCAGATATTCTGTGGTAGCAGCATTAAGTCCGATTGATATATTAGGCTAGCAGGCTTGTGAAAAGATGTGTTGTGTGGGCTGGAGACAAGAGCGATGAGTCTCAGGATGGCATCACCAATGGGAATGCCTTCTGCTCCTGAGTCCCACCCAGGTGTCCACCTATCAGTGGGCATATGCTGACCCGAGGGACTGAGCACATCCTCTTGCTCAAACGTGCCTGGGTCACAGAGTGAGCAGTGCTTAGGAACTCATGGTTTCCCAGAAGGCCTTTCATGGTGTTAGGAGAGTGGTGTGTTTTGTCAAAATGCCAGACCTGGTAGAATTAGCAGCCGTCTGCTAAAGGTGGGAAGAAGCACTAGATAACGAACGGTTCCTGGCTGTCTGAGTGATGTGTGCACAGTTTAACGCACACGTGAAAGCAGTGTGGGAGTGAAATACTTTATCCCTCCGGGTAGAGGGGGGGAGGGGACGGAGGGAGGAAACGCCCTGGTTCATTCCAGTATAGCATGCTGGAGAGGCACAGGCAGAAGGAAGATGTGGAGAGGAAAACACAGGGGCAGGGTGTGGCAGGGTGTGGCAGGGTGTGGCAGGGTGTGGCAGGGAGCATTGCACTGTATGGTACATCCTTGTATTCTGGGTGCAAGGTCCCACATTTTGAGTGACCCTGTGGCAGCTCTTTGAACTTTGAGATGAATTCATTCTCCCACTAGTAGTATAGGTTGACTTCTTTGGACACTCATCACTCACACACACACACACACACACACACACACACACGCACGCACGCACGCACGCACGCACGCACACACACACACACACACACACAGAAAACCAAGGCCATATCAAATTATTCCTTTATTGTTCCAGTCAAAAAAAAGAGGAACGCCTCAGTATGTAAACAGTTTCCCTAACACAGGAATTCTTAAATATATATATATATTTATTTATTCTAAAAAAATTTGGCATTGTAGAGATTTCTCAATACATAATTTGTGCTTTCGCATTTAGCATGCTTTCGCCTCGTTGTCCGTGCGCAGACATACTTGGAGTTGAGTAAAGGGAGTTACAAAAGGATGGAAGTTTGGGCCGGGAGCCAAACCAGGGCCTAAGGTATGCCTGGCTTCCCCTTTTCATAAGCTTGGCGGGAGGGTGGCAACAATGACCTCACAAGCGGATACCAGCTACTTTGCTGCAAGGAAATGTTGAAGCCTTCGAGGAGATTTTTTTTTGGGAGGGAAGACTTTTCTCCCCATGTTTTCCTGTGCCTCTTTGAAAGATCATTGGTTTTTGCTTAAAGAAAGCTACACGGGCTGTTCCAGTTTTCTCCGAATAAGATTTTGCTGATAATTCCCTATGACATCCACTGAAATTCCAGTTTTCCTATCCTCCCCGCCCCCCACAGATTCACTTAACCATTTGGAGCACTTGACGATTGTGTCAAGGACACCCTGCTTCGGTTCAGTGGAAACTGTCCTTTGGTTCAACCGTAAAGAGTTAGGAGCTATTTCGGCACTGTGATGGCTTTGTCAGTAAGCCCGCCTGTGTCCCTCATGCTCATTTCAGAGTTGCCTACGATTTAGCACCAGTTTTCACGATGTATTTTTATCAAGTCCCCTGGGGAGCCATCTACACTCTGTAGGCCAGCCTAGGCTCTGTCCCCTGGTCCCTCAGTACATCTTTATGTCACAATCTGGGCCCTCACTATGACACGCCTTTCCTCTGGATCTCTCGCTTACAAAGCCCACCAAGGCCTCAAGGAATGCTAAGGTATGTCCCTTCCTGCCACTTGATAACATTGCTTGCTGTCCTCAGAGGGGCCGGCTTGCTGTCTTTAAATTCCCGTCAGTGTGTCCTAGCTGCCCCCTGGATTAAATATCCTTATCCCTAAAGCGGGGCTCACTTTCTGCATGTGTATTATGGGGGTCAGTATTTGCTCATAGGGGCTTGTGTGGTCACACAAGCTGGTGGCCATGGGGTGGTAGCTTGTTAGGGACAATGGGGGATATATTAATGTCACCAAGATACCTTGTTTAAGACATTGCTCACTGCACACCAAGCACCTACTAAGTGTCCATGACCAGAACGGCTTGCCGAGAGCCTTGTCCTTGTCTAGCTTTAGTGATCTGCCAGATCTTTTGCAACAGAAATACAGTGTGGCAAGCTCTCAGCCTTGAAGACTGCCACACACCTGAAAATGAAAACCTTCTTTCTCCGTAGGGCATAAGCATTTTGTTAAATACTCAAGTTCTTAGGAAAATTTCTGGGGACAGAGTTGAAGAATAAGTCTATTTTTTCCCTTTTTTTTGGGGGGGGTTGGTTTGTTTGCTTAATACATTTTAAAATTTAATTTAAAAATTTTTGTGTATATGTGCATGTCTGTGTGAGTTTATGCCACGTGTGTGTGGGTGCCTGAGAGTGTCAGAAGAAGGTGCTAGTCCCCTGGAGCTGGAGTTACAGGCAGTTGTGAGCTACCCCACAGAGTGCTGGGCACCAAACTTGAATCCTCTGGAAGAGCATCGCCAATCCCATTGTGTTCCTTAAAAATGGATTCCAGTTGGGGCCTCATGACACCTCAACTCCAAGACCAGTTCCAGGGCTCCTTGACTTTGTCTTGATAGGTCTGTGTGATGGTTGATTGAGAGTTTCGTGGTCCATGGAAGCACATGCACCTCTAGACCCTCAGCTTATTCTCTAAAAGGATGAACTAGTAGACTTTTCCAGAATAATTTTTTTCTATTCTAGCTCACAGAGAAACCTCCTATTTCACTCAGCCATGCCGGCCTCTGGCCCTTTACTGGGAAAGGCAGATGTAAGTCACTATTTTTTAACCAATAACCTCCCTTTCTGCTCTGAATGTATAACTAAACCATGGCAGGAAAGAAGCAATGCCGCCAACACGAGCTACAGCTAAAACACAGTAGGGCTACTGAGCATCCTTAAGGGCCAAGCTTCTCCTTGTTGTGTTGGCTCAGTATCAGCACAGTTGTAGTGAAGTCCCTACATGCATGTCTCCAGTGGTGCAGAGCTGGGGTTGTGCCAAAATCAGCTCGCCAATAACATGCTGGCATTGGGCTACTTAAAACATTGTCTGATTTATGGGTATCTGTTTGCATTAGAATGTACGTGTGTGTTCAGGTGCATTGGATACCCTATAGCTGAAGTTCCAGGTGGTTGTGAACCTCCTGACACAGGTGCTTGGAACCTAACTCTGGTCCTCTGCAAGAGAAGCAAATGTCCCTAAAAAAACTGAGCTGTCTCTTCCATCTCTTGGCTGACTCTCTTATTTAGTGTGCAGCTGTGTGCTTATTTTACACCAATGATGCTAACCTTCCTTGAAGTATTTCCTACTTTGGTGGAGGTCACAGTGACCAAACAAAGTACCTACCTCATAACTACCTATCTGCCACCTGCTTTGGTGTGGTAGGAGGTGGGAGAGGAATACAGCTGGGGCAGGAGTGCTGGAGACAGGAGTATTTTTGGCAGTTGAATTTGCAATGGAAGAAGTTAAAAGTTAAAAGCTGACCCAATTAGGGACCATGAGTTTAAGAGTGACATAGACTTAGATGCCGCTAGGAGCTCATGTCAGAATCACAGTGACAGAGACTGTAGGGTCAAAGGCAGACTGGAAAATGGGTGACAGGCTCTTCTCAAGACCACAAACACTTCATTCTGGACCATTGCAACACCTTAACACGTTAAGACTATAAAAATTCTATAGTGTTCCTTTTCAGAACACAGTGGAATTAAGCTGGAAATTAATAATAGGTAGAGACCTGGGAAATCTCTAAGCACTTTAAGATTAAACAACACAATTCTCAGTAACATGGGATGTAGAAAAAAATCTCAAGAGAAATAAAAAAATAGACTTTGAATTAAGTGAAGATGAAATCACAATTTTAGACATGAAGCAAAAATAGGGCCTGAAGAAAAATGGATGGCATCAAAGGCATCAAGCAGAAAAAAAAATTTGAAATCAGCCATCTAGGTTGGAGGAGTGTTTTAAATCCAAAGTAAGCAAGGAAATAAAGATGACACCACCACAAACTGACAACACTGGAAACAGGAAGTCAATTAAAAATCAATAGAACCAAGAGCTAGTTCTTTGAAGTATAATAAAGTTGTCATGAAATTTCTATTTGGTTAGGGAGAGAGAGAGAGAGAGAGAGGAGAGAGAACACGAACAAACTAGAAGCCACTGCAGACGAGGATGGAAAGGGGCATGACTACAGACCCTAGGGACATGAACAGGACACAGAAGGATGCACCCACTCTTCTCTGCTTGTGGAAGTTACACTCATTACTAGAAACATACAGTCTGGCAAAACTCACATTAGAGGAAATAGATAATCCAAAATGTTTCTACATTAGTGATTTTAAAGTTTTGTTTATTTTTACTTATGTGTATGAGCGTGAATGCCTGCATGAATTTACATGTGCACAACACACATGCAGAGGCCCGTGGAAGCCAGGAGAAGGTGCCAGGTCCCTTGGAACTGGAGTTATAGGTGATCTGTGAGCCACCATGTGTGCACTGGGAACTGAACCTGGGCCCTCTGCAAGAACAATAAACAATCTTAACCACTGGGTCGTCATCTCTCCAGCCCCGACTTTAAGTAAATTATTCATGACCTTTCCAACCAGAAAGCACTAGGTCCAGATGGGCTCATTCTGGGTGGACTCTTCCAAGTAGTTAAGGAGGAAAGTATATCAATTCTCTGTAATCTCTTTCAGAGGATGTGATTAGAAGAGATACTTCTCAATCCACACTAGGAGTCCAGCGTCACCCTAAGAACAAATGAGGAAAAGATACTTCAGTATATGAAAACTACAGATCAATAGCTGCCACAAACACAGATCCAAATAGACTCAACCACAAACCACTCACAAGTTGAATCTAACAATGCAAAAAAAAAAAAAGAGAGAGAATTATATACTTTGACCAAGTGGGACTTAGGCCAGATAAGAAAAGCAGTTCATTGTTTAAAAATAAATGCCTGTAATCCACATTAGTGGGTTGGGCAATACAAATTATATGTGTTACTATTGACAGATGGGGAGGGAGAATTTGATCAAACCCAACAGCTATCCCCTCTGAAAGTCCTCAGTGACTGACATAGTTGAAATCACACAGTATAGTGATCTTTCTAGATTTTTTTAACTTAATAATCTTCACCTAATGTTATTCTATAATTTTATGGATTGTTTTTAAATTATGGAATGTTTGAATATTTAGATATATGCTTATTTATTTACTTATCACAAGAATACATCTTTTGCAGTTATTAATAAAACTTTTATAAATAACAAAAGGCTCTCTATAAAGTATGGATAGTGGGACCTTTATTTTTTATTTTTACTGTTATTTATTTATTTATGACATTTTTTGGATGTCATAGGGCAGTATTTAAAACTTCCTTTTGGTTCATTTCACTTAACTGACAGAAACTTGTTTTCTGTTCAGACCCAGAACAGGAACCATTGCTTTTAATATGACGCTAGATGGTTGGATAATGCAGTAAGACAAGAAAAGTTAATGTAAGATACACAGATAGGAAGGGCAGACATAGCTATCATTTATAGATGACATGCTCACCTCTAGAAAATCTTTAAGAACTGACAAAAAAAAACCCCAAGATTTTCTTTTTGTTTTGTTTTGGTTTATTTTGTTTCAAGATAGGGTTTCTCTGTGTAGCCCTGGCTGTCCTGAAACTGACTTTGTAGACTAGGCTGGCCTCAAATTCATATAGATCTACCTGCCCCTGTCTCCCAAGTGCTGAGACTAAAGGCATCCACCACCCCCCTCAGCAAAACCAAGATTTTAAAAAAATTATATGAATATTTTGGGCACAAATTAGTATACAAAAGCCAGCTGCTTTCTTATATACCAGCAATGGGCCATTAGAATCTGAAATATAAAAATATGATCATTTAAATTGGCACCCCTTGAAATGAAATACTTGGGTATGTTTCTTAAACTATGTATAAGATCCCTGTGACGGAGGCTATAAAGGGGATGAAAGACACTGATGAACCAGATAAATGAACAAAACCAGCACCATCAAGCTGTTTTCTCTTCTTATCTTGATCTTTAGAGTTAATACGATACCAGTCCTAAGTCAAGCAGAGTGCTTGGTGGATATCAGTGCTCTAAAGTTCATATGAGAAACACAAGACCCAGAGTAGACAAAGCAGATCGTTTGATATTAAAGAAACTGTGAAGACAGAGGACTGATGCTACCAAACACCAAGACTGGTAGTAAACCAATTATATCAATTGAGATGGGGTGGTACTGGTGAAAGGGTCAGTGGGCAGATGAAGGGCCTGACTAGAGAGTTTGGAAACAGGCCACATAAACCGAGTGATTGGCTTGTGCAGGACGCACGTTGCTTTCTGGCAAAGGAGGAAAGGGTGCTACTTCAGCAAACGGTGCTAGAGCTATTAGACACATAAAAACAAGATAAGCAAGAATCCAAACACAAACCTCACACCAGCCACAAAGCACCAGTCTAAACCGTCATAGATCTGGGGAATAGATAAAATGATGGAGCTCCCAGGAGATAGGAGACAGTCTAGATGACTTGGGGATGATGACAACTCCTAGGTACAGCTCCAAGGGTACATTCCATGAGAGGTGATTGCCAGGTGGGACTTTTCTGAAACAAGAAACTTCTGCAGAGCAGAAGACACTCTCAGAGAATGGCCATCTGGAGGAAGGATTTGCAAAAGTCTTAGGGAACGAAGAACAAGAATCCAAAGAACCTTTGCAGTTCTAGAGTAGGAGAATGAATGCCCACCTACAGAATGGACAAAAGGTCTGAGCAGAGATGACAGTCTATAGACAGACAGAAAGAAGTATCTGAGAAGGTGTTTGATGCCATAGTGAGCTGCTCAGTGCACAGCTGTGTAACACAGCAATCGTAATTCCTGATATTTGCCCAAATGAGCTGAAAGCTTGTTTCCATATAAAAACCACACACAGATGCTTTTAGAAGTTTCCTCTCTAAAAAGGAGCAACCAAGATGCCACTGAGTAAGTAAATGGTTAAGTAAGTTCTGGTCTGTCTGAAAAACAGAATATTGTTTAGTGCTGGAGAATGAAGAGCTGTGAAACCTCGGGGAGCCGCTGGATAAACTTTAAGGGCATACGACCAAGTGAAAGAAAACAGCCTCAGGAGGATTTCCACTGGGTGACTGCAGCCATCGTCTGTGGAGGAGGCCCAGCTGCACAGACTGAGACGGAGCAGTCGGTGTTGGGAAGGGGTAAAGGCTACAGAGGAAGTGTAGGGTGACCAACCTGCTCTGTATGACATGACAATCGTGGGAAACTGTCCTAATACAGCTGCTCCAAGACATCCAATGTTCATGGTCAAGAGTGAGCCCTAACTTCACCTCCAAACGTGGTTGATAATGGTGTATTGGGGTAGAGTCATACACAGTCACAATCATACAGTGGTGTGTCTTGTCAGTAACGGGGGAGGTGCTCCCGTGGGGCATATAGGGGCTCTGTACTTTCTGCTTAATTTTTTTGTGAACTTAAAGTGTCCCTAAAAAGTTATAACATCACAAGAGAGAGAGAGAGAGAGAGAGAGAGAGAGAGAGAGAGAGAGAGAGGGAAAGAGAGGGAGAGAGAGGGAGGGAGGGAGAGAGAAGTGTTGAGACCTTCAGTGACTCATCTAAGACCACATAGCTCATCTGAGGGGTGGGGTGCAGACCCAGGGCCAGGCTCCAATCTCCAACAGAGTGCTGATGAAGGCTTCTTATGGCCCATTGCCTGTCCTGTGTGTGAGCCAGCGATGTGTAAGACCATTTAAAAGCTAAAGCCACTGTGATAGACCTGAGAGAGGACCATCCTCACTCATGGTTAGTCTTCCAGAAAACTTTCCCTTTAGATTTTACGTTTATTATTTTAAGTGTGTGTGTGTGTGTGTGTGTGTGTGTGTGTGCACGAGAACATGGGTACAGCTGCCTGCAGAGTTTGAAAGTGTCACATTCCCCTGGAGCTGGAGTTAATGGTAGCTGGGGGCGGCCTGATGTGGGCCCACAAGAGCAGTCGGTGCTCTTAGCTGCTGAGCCATCTCTCCATCCGCATCTTCTGGAAACTTACACGGACTTGGTCGCAGTTGATTGGGAGGTATGAGAATGTGGTCTGTGTGTGCGTCTGCGTTGCTGCACCTGTCTGTGTGAGTGGCTGTTTTATATTTTCCAGTTGGAGTTACGAAGGCCTGGAAGCAATCTCACCACACTGTGCAGCATCGAGGGGATTCCTTGTTGCTTTAGCACAGGGGCAAGCGGAGAGAACGTTGTAAATAGGAGGTATGGTAGCAAAACCCAGAGTCTGGAAGCCCTATTGTAACAGAGCTAGCAACCAGATGGGTTGTGGGAAATTCTCATTCTTCCTCTATTGTCCCTGAAGATACAGCAAGCTCACTAGGTGAGCCCTGGGTTCTGAGGTCAGCTGCACAGACATGCATCAACCCTGGGTGCTGAGATCAGCTGCACAGACATGCATCAACCCTGGGTGCTGAGATCAGCTGCACAGACATGCATCAGCCCTGGGTGCTGAGATCAGCTGCACAGACATGCATCAGCCCTGGGTGCTGAGGTCAGCTGCACAGACATGCATCAGCCCTGGGTGCTGAGATCAGCTGCACAGACATGCATCAGCCCTGGGTGCTGAGATCAGCTGCACAGACATGCATCAGCCCTGGGTGCTGAGGTCAGCTGCACAGACATGCATGAGAGATGTGGATGCAAAGGTCTCTCTGTGAAAGCAGGTCCTCACTTCACACTTTCCTTGTCTTAAGCATCACCATGTCCCAGTTTTCTCTTTCTGTGTCCTCTGAGATTGCTGTGGAACAGTCCCTGTCCCAAGAACTTTCTTTTAGCCTGCTCTAGGGGCCAGACTGACTTTCACACTGAACGCTTCAGGGATCAAGTCTGCTTTTGCGTGTCAGTATGCAGGAGCTGATTCCCAGGTTCAAAGCCAGGTGGAAATGGCAAGCCCAAGAAGAAATAGAATTCTGAGAGCTCGGAATACTGCATAAAAATGAGTCTTTAACTTGAAGTGAGATTTTCAACCATAAACTCTAAGTCAATTTTTTTTGAGGTAAGGTGTCATGTAGCTCAGGCTGGCCTTAAACTCCCTATGTCGTTAAGGGTGACCTTGAACTCCTGATCTTACTCCACCCATTTCCTAAGTGCTGAGATTACAGGCATGTGCCACTATGTCCAGCAAATATGAATAATGTTTTTTTACTACTTTTGTTTGTACTTAGGCTTACTATTGAAAAGCTATTTGTTTGGGCCAGTCTTGATTTGGCAGACAGTGTTTACTTAATGTGTAAGAGAATGGCAATTCTTTGGACATCTGTTGCATCGAATACGTGAATATAGTTTCTAGAGTTTTAAAAAGACAAGTGGTGTGTGTGTGTGTGTGTGTGTGTGTGTGTGTGTGTGTGTGTGTGGTGCATTCCTCCCTTTAATACACACACACACACACACACACACACACACACTCTGCTGGTCACTATGTGCATACTGTGGAATGATGCACAAGACCACTCCATGCTGTGTGCTAGGTGAGTACACATTTATTGGGCCCTGCTCTCCTTTCTTTGGGCCCCCATGAAGCTGTCTGCAGGTGGATCAGCCCTCAGAGTTGTAGCCCCTGGGACTTCCTCCAAGCCTCCTCCAGCCTGCACAAGAGTGGTCCATGCTCACAGATGGAGGGTTGCCATGGCAGCAGCTGAACAACGCCTCCTGGGTAGCAGTCATACCAGAGTGCTGGGTGTTCCCACCAGAGCACACTTTGTACAGACTGTGGGCAGAGAAAAGACCACTTTGCCAAGCCAGGCACATTTTTGGGGTCACTTCAGAACCTGTGCATGCGAGTACACTGTTGTCATGGTTGCCTCTGATTTTAGAGGAGGCTGCCTGGCTGAATAAAGGTACTCAGGACTTTGTTGGGAAAGCTGCCTAGATAATCTCAGCTGCAAATGATGGGAAGATGGAAAGACCCAGCCAGGCAAGCACATCTGTCACCTCAGCATGGAACCTCACTTGACCCAGCTCTGGTCACTTGCAGGGATGGGGTTAGATGTCCAGATACCAATAGTGAGCTCAAGGTGCCTAACGGTACAAGAGAAATATTCTGAATACTTTATCTTGGAGGCCAGACTCCAATAAAGCCAGAAGTGGAGGGTTAATGGTAAGAGGTAGGTCTATTAGGTAATAAGCTGCACGCTGTAGCCACTGATCAAGGGCAGAATTGAACAACTGCCCTCCTTTGGCAGCGCTTTTGGAGAAGAGTATGCCTTTGCTTTGACCTGGGTGGGATTCATGTTGATTGTAAGGTGGTTCCTGTGGAACAACTCTGAGACGTGCTTAGAGAGAGCGGTCAGGTTCCACTGTCCAGAAAGGTTAACTGTAATATCCTAAGTGACCGACTTCCTCTTGTCACCTACCATCTTGTGAGGCCCCAGAGTGAGATTTTTCTCAAGTATGAAGAATTTGATATGTAATGATAAAACTCCCAAATATCACAGAGATAATCAGAAGTCAGTGAAGTCAGTGAAGTCAGAACTTCTGGGGATTTCCTTTGGCTTGTTTACTTTTTTTTTTTAAAAAAAAGATTTACTTATTATGTCTACAGTGTTCTGTCTGCATGTGTGCCTGCAGGCCAGAAGAGGGAGTCAGATCTCATTACAGGTGGCTGTGAGCCACCACGTGGCTGCTGGGAATTGAACTCAGGACCTCTGGAAGAGCAGCCATTGAGCCATCTCTCCAGCCCTGCTTGCTTCACTTCTGCTTTAGTATTTTATTTGGATTTACATATGGACGGGGTTCCCTGGTTTCTGGCAGACTCCAAAGGCCTAAGTTTATTCCTGACCCAGGAGGTGGTCTGTGATGTCAAGAATGCCTCTCAGGTACCCTTAAAGATTCCAAGACCTCAGAAGACTCCTGTGCAACCATTGCCCAGATGTGCCAGTGTCCTGTGTGGGGACACTCATTCTGAGAGGGCTCAGCAGGTGGGCATGGTAAGCCCCATGGCCTGCCCAAGCTGAGCAGGGCAGGGCAGGGCACTGCTCACTGTCACCCCCACAGGCAGAGGTACTGAGAGAGGGTGGATCGAAAGGCAGGGTCTTTCCTCCTGATGAAGATCCAGAGGTTTAGATGGCGCACAGCTGGCTGGAACCTGAGGCTCCAGCTGATCTGTTGTTTGTATTTTATGACTTTAAATCTAGCATTAGCTGGCATCGAAGGGCCAGCCTCAGCTGGGGTCTGCTCGTAGACTCCTGGGATGTCTTGGGGGCCTCTTACTCCTTGGGGGTGAATATACTACGAGCACTGTTTAGATTTTAGAAGCTCTGATGATTTGCATGCCTATTTCTCTAGTGCTTGTTGGTAGCAGATATTTACATTGCCTGAGGAAAAAACAGCCCTTTGTATTCTTATAAAGATCGGCTACATCGATATCACAGTTTTCACGATGGGTGCTGAGCCTTGATCTTGAGAAGGTCAATCGCACATGGATAGCAAGAAACTGTCTACCTCTGAAGCTGAAGCCTGTTGATTCCGTGGCCGTTGTTATCTGCCAGCCTCGAGCTCTCCAGGATCCAAGTCCAGGGGCCTAAAGGACCTCGGCAGATACATTTCATCAGCAACCACCCTTTTCCACTTAGAGGACACGCCTGCCAACCGATCTCCTCCATCTTAAAAGCATCGCTTTCCTCTCCTGTGGGCTGCCCCACACGAATCAGCTGCGGGCACAAAGCTTTCTTTTGCTAAGGCAATGAGGCCGAGTAGAAGTTTGGCTCCTTTTACATTTATTTAAGTTTCATGGTGTTGGACTTTGAGACTGTGTGAACTGGTTGTTCTCTTCCAAGTGGTTGAAAAATTGTAGAGTTCTGCAGGTCTCTGTGGTAGATAGCGTTACCTACTTAGTTTGGGATGTGGTAATACATCTATCATTTGTCTGTCAACAACACAACCAACAATGATTTGTCACAAAATAGTTTCTTTCCCGTCTTATTTCCTGGAGAGCATTCATAAGAGAACTTGCTATGTATGCTCTGTCTCTGTCTTCTTTTATTATTATTTCTAAATAGAACTGATAAGACAAAGGACCAAATTTGGCTGCCTGGTATGAGGAATGTTTCCCTAGAACTAAAGCAAATTGAATTTGTGACTTCAAACAATGCCATTTAATATTGCCATACCTAAAATTCCCATCGCCTGTTTTGGAATTACCAATGATCCAACAACCTTGTCCCACCCTTCCACTCTGCTCAAGCTGCAGTCCCTGGAGGACAGTTGGTTGTGTGAGTGCTGAGCTGAGGGGTCAGAGAGAGTCATGCCCCGCATAAAGCAATACTCACAGTGGTTCCAGAATACAGGAACCAGCAACAGTGTGTGAGCCCTGCAAAGTCACTCAGGCTCTGTGCTGGCACCTGCGTGCTCGAGCAGACACCGAGGGTGTGCTGTCTGCAGAATGTAAGGCCCACTGGCACCAGAGAAGACATGCCTCAGTTGATGTGCCAGGAGCTTTCCTTTCTTGATTGCTTATCAATGAGCACTTCTATGCTAGCTGCTTTCTAGGTGGACGCTGAATCCCAGAAGGCCATGTAGGAAAAGGAAGCCTTCTCTCTGAAAGCCCTGACAACATGACCTACTCTCAGAAATTATAATACGTTTTCCTGGAATAAATCTGTAAGTGACTCCAGGAGATTTGGGCTGGGAAAGGGGGTCATTCTTTGATGTGACCCCAAAGCCATGAGAACAGTGTAATTCTTGTCAGTGTTATTTAGTAATAGTACAGATGTTTGCCAGCCATACACTCTCTTGCAGCTACTCAGCTCTCCTCACATAGAGCCAGAGCTCTGCTGTGTTCCACTGAAACTGTTTATGGAACAAGATTTGAATTAGCATTTTCTTTTGAGACAGGGTCTCTCATGTAGCTCGGGCTACTCCCAAACTATCTATGTAACTGAGGATGACCTTGAACTTCTGACCTTCCTGCCTCTACTTCCAAAATGCTATAATAGGCATGTGCTAACATGCTTTGTTTATGCAGTACTAGGGACCAAACCTGGGGCTTTGTGCAAACTAGGGAAAAAACCTTTACTAACTAAGTTATATCCCTGGCCCCTGAGATGTGAATTTTATATGTCTCTCAAATGTTCTTGGCTTGTTTTCCTCCCATCCATTTTTAAATGTAAAAATAAGTGTTAACTTGAAAGAGTATAACAGGTGAGAACCCCTGCATATTGGTGTGTCGAACTCTTTTTCATAATAAGAACATCCCATGGGACTGATCTAGACCACAGGAACGTGGGTTTCAGTGAGGAAACCTCGGAAATCTACGGGACCTCCTGTATTAGTTCAGTACTTATCCCTAGCATAGGTGTGGACTTTGGGAGCCCATTCCACATAGAGGGATACTCCCTGAGCCAAGACACACGGGGGGTGGGCCTAGGCCCTATCCCAAAGGATACAAAGACTCTGATGACCCCCTATGGAAGGCCTCACCATCCAGGGGGAGCAGAAAGGATATGTGATAGGTAGGGTTTTAGTTGGGGGGGGTGGTAGGGGAGGACGAGGGAGAGGGAACTGGGATTGTCATGCAAAACAATATTGTTTCTAATTCAAATAAAAAATCTGCAGAAAAACAAACAAACAAAAACATCCCATGCTTACAGCCTCGTGACCTGGATTTGAGACCAGGATCTGTCATTTCCTGGCCTGGAGCTTTGGTGAAATTACTTAATTTGCCCAAACTCTACATCCCCAATTATAAAGATGTGCCCAACCTCCGATGGGTTAGAGTTCCATGAGATAATTCCTGGGAGTGTTCTGAATTTACTGCACAATGTCAGATAAAATAGTGTTTGGCTGTTGGGTATGCACTGTCAAAACTGTACATATTGTTCAAGTGTTGAGTTCTACATGATGTTTTGAATCAAAGGTCCCCTCTGAGACATTGAGGGTAGACATATTGGGAAGAGGAATGTTTCCCTCTATTCTGAATTACAAGGTGACATTTTCTTAAATACAGGTTGGACATAAAGTCTGACCCAAGATGATGTTTTTTTTTTTTTTTTTAACTGTGTTGTAAATCAGCCAATCTCTTATGACAATTCTGCTTGTGTTTCCCAAATTTGCAGCTACCCATTGAATTGAGTCACAGAAATGTGTCATCTTAGGAATGCTGGTCGTTTTGGGGGACATGTCATTTTGAGCTGCCTTGTTGTGGTTTCTCTCAGCTAAAGGATCTGGTGTTTTTTCAGTGTGCTCACGGAATCTTCCAAAGCATTCTTACTCTCCCTGTTGCACACCTTGGTCAAACAGTCTCCAAGCACTGCAAAGATACTATCTTAAATTCAAAGAGGAAAGAGAAACAGGTGGAGGAAGAAAGCAAAAAAATTGTCAACATCTAGGCTTTACAATAAAGCCATTAAATTAAATTTAAATTAGAGTATAATAATAATAATAATAATAATAATAATAATAATAATAATAATATAACCCAGGCATGTCCAAGTCCTATTTTGGTTAAACCTGTAAGAGAAAAATTGTGCTTAAGAGAAACAGGTCAACATTTCGATACAGTAGCTAGATTTCTGTTAGGAAACTTAGGTACTAAATTAAATCAATAGGTCTGGAATAGAGAGAGGAGGACAAAAGAGAGGGACAGAGAGGAAGGGAGTAAAGGAAGAGAGGGTTCTACCTCATGGAGATAGAGTCACAACCACACCCTAACATGATGTTCAGAAGGACCTGAAAAGGGTGAGCTGATTCTAATGGGTTAGCACAGGCAGGCCATGTGCCCAGGGGCTGCCGGAAACAAACAGCTGTATTGATTACATAAATCAATCTGTAAGTGAGTAGGCACTCTTCCTATTGGAAACTTAATGGCAGGGGATGCAGGGGGATGGGGCGTCACTAGAGAGAGGACTGCAAGGATCTCTTTAGCCCCTCCCTCCCAGACAAACCCCAGGGAGCTCATTTGCTATCTGATTGGGGTCAACTGTGGCAACTGTCACCCTTGAGTTCCAGGGCTTTATCTGGCCTGTGGATCTCACTGTGCTTTATGGGAAAAATGACGTGAGACACAACCAAGCAGCCCAAAATACCAAGAGGGACAAGGGTGTAGGGAGGGAGGGAAGGAGGAAGGGAGAGAGAGAGAGAGTTCTCTTGGTTATGGATCGATTGGTGCAATAATAGGCTTATGTATTTTCGTAGCACTTGATCTACTGGTAGAGAGAGGGACTAGGGGTGGTTGGGGACTAGAAAGGGTAGGCATTGGGGGTCCCTTTTGTTGAATTATCTTAATGAAAAACCCCATTGACTACTTGCTGCTTACAAAATTCAGTCATAATGACCTTTCAAATTTTAACAGTAGACACAAAATACGCTGTTAAACCATTTTCTCAGTGACTGTAAAAAAATAGACACGTTTGATAAGGACATTCTAATGAAAGGTCCTTCAGAAGTGCCTGCCGTTAAAGACTCTGAGCTCCTGTTACACACAGGAATTTGTTTCACTTGCGTCACCAACCACAGTGACATCGAGACCATGAGCAGCAGAGAGAGACCCTCCCTCCCTCCCATCAGAGTGCTCTGCTGAGGTCACAGCGTGGCTGTGCGAGTAACACAAGTGTTGTACAGGCCTATCGTCCAGGTGTGCTGAAGAGCAGGTCAGAAGCCATCAACTTCAAAGCTGCCCTTTCAACCCATCCACAGGGGACCTTTTGTCTTTCAAACTTCAGTAACAGATTTTAAAAGGCCCAGTGAGTCTTCAAGAGCTAAGTCAGCAGACATTTGGCAGGCTTTCTCCACCTTCTTTGTGCTACACAGGCCCTGTGCTGGGCTGCTGCAGATTGGTGCCCCAAAGCAGGGCCTCTTTCATAAGGCTAAAACAAGGTCAGGTCATGGGACATCCCACAGCCTCTTGGGAATTGCATCAGGCTCCCTCTTCCACCATCTCCTGCTTCAAGTTTGCAGAGTGAATGCGATTGATAAAAGACAATGCCAAGGAAATACTGGCAGGCAGGGAAGGGCTACAGCCAATAGCTTTGTTTTCCAGAGTCGCTGCCAAAAGATGGTTGTTTGGGTGGCAAGATCTCTGCAGAGGGAGAGGAGCAACCCAGATGTTGGATGGAGGAACCGCTTCCCATAATTCCCTGGGCATCTCTCTTATAGACAAGGAACCCAGGCTTCGGCAAAGCCTGGTGCAGTCTGGTCAGGGGTAGCAAAGGAGATGAGGGACAGCTAGTTTGACCTCTTTGACCTCAATGGTGCAAAGTCTCAAACTGAGCACATCTGTAGGAGCTGAAATAAATCTAGATTCCCTCCGATGCATGTTTATGATGGCAATGGTGTTAAAGAAAGAACAGTGTATAAATGTAAAACCAACGAGAAAGATTGGTTACAGTGCAAAATCTCCACCTGCCCCTGAGGTCTTGTTCAAGATTCTCTTTCCAGTCTTACTTTTCATTTCATTTTGAAAATTTAGGTTATTACCCCCGTTGCCTGCCTTCCTTTGCTCGTTTGTTCCTTCCTTCTTTGAAGATTAAAATGAGATAAAATGGTTTGGTTGTTGCTGATGTTTGTGGTCTTTCATTTGAGAGATACTTGAATTTCAAATAGTGGACTACTTCCCATAGTCTAGAGAGATTTGCCACAGTCTGTTATCTACTCTTGGTACGCCAAATTCTGGTAATTTCTTAGTAGTAATAACAATAATGATGGTAGAAAGATTAAAAAAAAACACAGTGCAAGAAATGGTAAGGACAGGCCCCAGGTACAGGCATGCCAGGTGAAGTCTGAGGGCAGGGAGTTGGTGATGAAATACTGTCATTTCACCCACTGCGTGCCTTCCTGACTGTCATTTCACCCACTGCGTGCCTTCCTAAAAGCCGTGGCTGCACACCTAAGTCCTCTTCTGCTGATTCGCCACAGTTTCTCATGAAAACCCTGCAGTTTCTCATGACTACATAGAAAGACAATCAGTGGTTTCACAGGAATGTTTCTTAAACTGCTGTGCCCCAAAGGGCTAGAGTTCCTGGGAAGTGTCATGTGGGGCTGCACTAGACTCTGGTTCCTGGAAGTCCCTCCAAGGCTAGTCAGAAAGACCCTTGCTCTCCATAAGCAAATGAAATCCTTTTTGTAGATGTGTCACAGTATATCAGCATTTTAGATGGCCGGTCTTGCCATCTCTTAGACCCCTGGGCTGTCCCCAGACCTATGGCTTATTAGATTCAACAGAAGGATCACAAGGGAACAGAATGATACCCTAGCGAGTGACAGCCTGGGACCTGGAACAAAGGCCATGCATGTAGAGGGCCAGCAGGCAAGGGGGATAAAATAATCAGAAGACAGAGATAACAAAACAGAAACACCTACTGTACAGTGGGAATCCTTTTTCTTTTTATCTCTAAAGTCACATATCTAAAGCTACACGGATGATACATCTATGTACATTGTAAGGAGTTCTGCTCCACAGTGCTTTTGTGCATGCCATGTTTTGTTACTAAGTGCCAAAAGAAAACAATTCCATAGGGCAGATCTATGTACAGTGGTCTAACCTTGGCTCAGCTGGGTCCTGTACCCTCAGCGTCTGGGTGGGCAATCACATGCCCTGTGCTAGGTGAGATGGACTGAAGGGACTATTCTGTGTGTCCTATGGCCATGGTGAATAGGTGGCCTTTGTGACACTGGGTAAAACCCTTGACAGCTCTTTTGAATGACTTGCATTGGACAGTGAAGGGGTTAAGTGGCTAAGTCTCTCCTGCGGGTGGAGGCCAGGCTTGGGCCACAAACGAAGGTACCTTGTACTGCAGCCAAGTCCCTGTCTGCCTGTCCACCTGAACATCTGAGAGAGGGCAGGTAGGCATTTTACACCTTGAAGATTTGTTTTCTGGAAATGCCAAAATTAAATATAAACAAACCAAGATCAAAGCAAGAAAGACAGAAAAGGAGGGAAATGAGAGAGACAAGGAAGTGTCATGTCTGAGTGGGAGGGAGAGGCAGACCCAGCAGGGTTACACTTTGGATTCATTCTCTAGGTTTGCCACGTCACCATTCCTCTCTGTTTGTTCTTCCGGGTTCTTCTCTTCCTCTTCTGTCTCCAGTTCCGCATGTTGGTTCAGTTTGCTGGACACAGACCAACTCAGGGGCAGCTCTGCCCTGTTAGCCAGCTCGGCTAGCTCTTTGGCACTGAGGGAGGGGGTGCTGGTCTCATAGGTCTCATGGAAGCTGTTGTAGTCGACTTCATAGAACCCATCTTCCAGCGTTAGGACAGGCGTGAAGCGGTAGCCCCACAAGATCTCACTGGTGATGTAGGAGCTTCGGGCTTGGCACGTCATTCCTGGGGAGAGGAGAAAAGGGGCTTTAGGACACATGAGTTTGGGCTTTCCAAGGCCAAGGAGACTCAGGGACTTGAGCAGAGCTGTTATGTGGAGACCTTTATGCTGTACTGTGACCTGTATAGGAGGGTGACAGCTACAGATCTATCTTTCTCACATATAGACATGATGCCACGAAATTCTAGGGCTTTCTGAAGCTGGCAAGCTGAGTTAAATCCCCTAAATCCCATGTAAAGGTGGGAGATTACATAGCTGTCTTTTGACTGCAGTGTCCCCCATCCCACAATCTAGCCACACACTCGCATAGACATTAATAAATAAACTAAGAAACTTATAACTTGAGGATAAGTGACTGTAGCGTGTTTAGCCACAAAAGGGACATCTCTATCATACTCCCTCCTTCCAAGGCTCAGAGACTGTTACAGCAGAGGGGCCAGAACGATGGTGAGCAGCAGGGGATTGTAAGGGTCTTTGGGGAAGACTGGGACATCACAGAACTGTCACACTTATGAACTCATAAACAGAAATGATGGACAGAATAAGTTGAGCTGATGGGTTGCTAAAAAAAAAAAAGAAGAGGACATGAATTGTTGGTGGGTTGGGAGGCTCTGGGAGAAGTTAAGGGGAGGAGTTCATTCGGAATATGGTCAAAATCCACTGTATAGCATCTTCAAAGAATTAATAAAAACATTTCTTGCAAAATCACAAACAAAACAAAATGACTGTAGAAGCCAAAAGGCAAGTACCAGGCCCCTAGACCTTCACACAACTGAAACCATTTTGGAAGTGCCATTCAGGCTGTAAGACACAGCACTTAGTACCACCTGCCAGATAAAAACAAAGACCTAATCCATCAAATCTGTAGTTCTGGGAAAATCTCTAAATGTACTAACCTTGCTTTTTGGCTTCTGTAGTTCTGCTTCTGCATAACTGTTCTTGTAAACTGAAGTGTGTCAACTCAGGGTATGGTTTTTGTGTTTAAAAGCTTAAAAGACTTGGTGCTACACCAGGATCCTGGTGTAGTTGCCAGCAGGCTAATAAAGATTTGCTATTGGTTTAAACCCATATCTGAGAATTCAGCTTCGGTGAATACTCCACTGAGAAGACAGTTTTCAAAATACTGAATGAAAAAAGATTGTCAACCAAAATTCTATACCCAGCAAAACTATCCCTTCACACAATGAAGGAGAAACGAAGACATCTAGGGGACAGAAATGGAGAAGTATTGTTGCTAGCCGTTTTGCACGACATGGGCTCATGAAAGGAGTCCTCCAGGAAAACAAAAGGAATCTGGGTGATAACTTAAATCCACGTGGAACAATAGATGCTGGTGTAGAGAATGATGGAGGAAAGTACATTTTTTCCCTACAGAATAACTTTGTGCTGAATACATTTTATGGTAACAATTCTGTTACATTATATAGCACACCTTAGTTTATTTACCCAATAAAACAGTCATTCAAAAGTGTGCCATCCTTACAGCCTAGGGAGGCTTAGAACTGATAGTGCAACTTTCACACCTGCCCACACAGATCCAGTTACATTCATGGGCTTTCTGGGTTACTGAATTTGGATTATCCCCATCTCTGCAATAAAAAATCAGCAGAGGATCTGCAGCACTGCCCTAGCAGTGATCTGAAATCAATGAAGACGGGAAAACAACAGAAACAGAACCAAACTTCCACTCAACAGAGGCAGGATAGACTCTCCCACCAGGCATACAATCTCAGCGGGAGAGGTCCAGTGTGTACAAGCACATATGCTTGTAAACAGTAATAATTAAAGAGGGAAGGATCTGAGAGGGGGTGGGAGCTGCATGCTCAGGAGAGGGAAAGGCTGAAATGGCGTAAGCACCGTATTTCCACCTTGTTTTTTGAGGCAGGGTTTCTCACGGAGCCTGGAGTTTACCAGTTTGGCTAAACTGGCTGGCCAGCAATCCTCCTGTCTCTACTTCCCCCACGTTGGGATTACAGGCATGCACTGCCATGCCTGACTCTTTTTTTTTTTTTTTTTTGGTTTTTCGAGACAGGGTTTCTCTGTGGCTTTGGAGGCTCTCCTGGAACACTAGCTCTTGTAGACCAGACTGGCCTCGAACTCACAGAGATCCGCCTGCCTCTGCCTCCCGAGTGCTGGGATTAAAGGCATGCACCACCACCGCCCAGCTACCATGCCTGACTCTTAATCTTATTTTTATGTAGCTTCTGGGGACTGGGTTCAGTCCTCAAGCTGGTTCAAGATGCACTTTACCGACTGAGTCAACTCTCCAGCCTCGTTTTTTCTAAAAATTATTTAATCTTAACAGTTTCTTTACTGAGAACGTCTCTGAGTCCCTAGTGGGTTTCCCAAGTGTTTCAGAGGCACGCACAGAAACAGTCCATCTTTGTGTTTCAGAGGCACGCACAGAAACAGTTCATCTTTGTGTATCCACTTTATTTCCCGATAAAACCACAAGGATAAGCACTGTATGGCTCACTCCATCTCGGAGCCACGAAAACACAGATGCGTAGCTAAGGAATCAGTAGTAAAACACAGGGGCAGACCCTGCACAATTTAAATTTAGCAGGCAAAGCTCTAATTTTAGATTCGGTGACAAGTTTCAATGGGAGAGGTCTGTGTGCAGAATAGAGATATGATGCCCTCGGGGCGCAGCCAGAGGTGCTCGCAGCAGACAAAGAATGCATCGCATCTGCCTGGAGAATAAGATGGCGGTAAAATAAATCACTCCGCCTCCAAATAACGAAAGATAGGTCTACACTGCCAACATTCCAAAACGAAGAGCGTGCTTCCTGCCCATTTCAGCAAGAGCTGCCCTCAGTCAGCCCAGTCTCTAATGCTGTGCACGGCTGTGCTGGAGCATTGGGCTGCGGGCTGTGGGAGAATGGGATCGGTGACTCACCCTCCCAGTGTCAGATGGAAGCGGCACGAAATTCAGCGGCCCCTGCTTTACTCTCAGGCTCAGAGTCCCTGCAAGGCGCGCTGCGCTCTCCCCGTGCCGCAAAGCACACGAAGCTTTTTCTAACCTGCGGGTCTGTGCGGTGTTTGATTGGTAGCCTGCTGCATGCACTTGGAAGCCAATCAGAAACTTCCCCCGACTTCGGAAGTTCCTCCTCTAATAGAACGTCCACAGTGACACCGCTGTCCACAAACGGTGTCTCTTTCTAACCTCAGAATATTCCCATTGAAGTCAAGCAGTCAGTCTTACATCTAAATGTTATTTCACACCGCTGGGGAACGTTATATGAAGGTGTGTGACTTTTGTTTATATGCTGCATTTGTTTAACTCTGTGAAGCCGTGATTCTTTGCCTGTCTAAAACACCTGATGGCCTAATAAAGAGCTGAGCGGCCAATAGTGGGAAGGAACAAGGGTAGGCGGGGCTGGCAGGCAGAGAGGATAAATAGAAGACGGAGAAGAAGGAAAGCAAGAGAACAAGGAGAGGAGGACGTCCGGGGGCCAGCCACCCCGCCCCACACCCCGCCACCCCGCCACCCCGCCACCCCGCCACCCCGCCACCCCGCCACCCCGCCCCCGCCACCCGCCACCCCGCCACCACCCCTCCACCCCCGGAGTAACAGTAAGAGTTATAGAAGAGAGCAGGAAAAGCCAAGAGGCAAAAGGTAGATGGGATAATTTAAGATAAGAAAAGCTAGCTGTAAACAATCGAAGTTAAGGCCATGCGCTCATAACAAAGATTATAAACCTCAGTGTGTGATTCACTTGGGAGCTGGGTGGTGGCCACCCCCAAAAGTCAAAGAGCAAAAACACACAACACAGTCACTTCTCTTTTATTTGTGGTCATGCTGCTCATTAGACAACCAGGGTTCATTTGTTCCTGCTCACATTCCTCTTTCAGTGTTTACTTTAGTCATTTTTGATTTTCAAGTTGTAAATCACTTGAATGATTAAAAAGCTTGGTCAGCCCCAAATGATTTTTCCTGCAAAGACTCACTCCCACCCCATTTTCTTTCCATCAGTGTTCTTATTCCATATTCTTGCCCTGCGATGGAAGGGTGGATGACAGGTCCTTTTTGCTCATCTGAAATTACTGAGTGTCCTTATCTCCCTTTACCAAAAGTGGGCACCTGGGCATGGGAAGGGAGCCACACTGGCAGAGATGTAGACAGACTGCAGAGTGGCCACATGACCTTGGCAGGTGACAAAGGATGCCCTTGCTCATCTGTCATTGCTGAGAAATCGTGTCCAGGCTAAAGGTGCAAAGTGGAATCTCACACCTGAAGCTCAGGACAGGTGTGAATTGTGGATCCCTAAAGAGGCAAGCTTGTGTTTAAAGAGCTTTTAGATTGCCAGGTGCAGGGTCTTACACCTATAATCCAGCACTTGAAGGTGGAGGCAGGAGGGTCAGGAGTTTAAGGTGAGTCTTGGCTACATTGTACATTTGAAGCCATTTGAGTGACAGGAGATGTCGTTTCAAACCACATCCAAAGGAATTTGCAGGTTGTTTGAGTTTGCTGACCTCGTGGAGACATGGAATATTGTAGCTTTACAAGCCAAGCTTGTATTGAGCTGCCTTTGGTCTCTCTCTGGAGCTCTTTGTTGTCATCCTCTGTCTGGTATTTTTTTTTTTTTTTTTGTAGTTCCTGAGTAGGGTTTTAAGCTGTAGGCCAGGCTGCTGGTCCTCTGGCCCCTATCAGCCTTATGCTGGGATGAGTTGGCAATGGATCTTGGAAGGGAGTTTCTGCCTTGCTGAAGATAGAACCTGAATCTAATGGGAGATTTCCTCATGATCTTGTCTCCCTACTTATGATTCCACCAAGTTCTTTTGCGATTATAGGAGCTTGCATAATCTCTTCACAGGAGAGCCATATTCTCAAGGACCCATGTCACTGACTGAATCGAGTTTGTGTCATTAGAGGATTTAGCATCTGTGTCTTGGCTTTGCATAAACTATTTCAGAGTTGTGATTATTTTCTGGCCAACACAGTCTCTCCTGAGGACTCACTTAGTGAGTGTCCCAACTGTCCCCTCCCCTTTCCTTGGTGGCTGGTGAGAGCAACAGCCGATTGTAGACTGAGCAGTGTCGGTCAAGAGCTCAGCTTGTTCCTTACAACAGTGTCATGTCATTTGCTGACTGGTTCATACGGAGTAGCAGCCCATGGGGAGTGACCTAGCGCTGCTGTCTCTGCTTGCTGTTGATGTCAGGCTTACTGAATTCATCGTCCTCTGAACATCTCACAGTTCTCTCTAGTGCTTGGTTGTCAAGGATCATCTCTGCTGTCTCCTGGCATTTAGTTTTTCCAGGTTGCAGCTCTGACTGTTTCACTCCAGGACCCTTTAGGGATTCTGATGAGATGAACAGATCCTTGTCTCTTAAAATAGATGTTATACAGGAGTATCCTCTAAGCCAAAGTGCCACGAGTTCAGCACAGCTGGTTTTGTATGACACTCCTCATAGAATGAGGAGCAGGGAGGATCCTGATTATCCAGCCACTTCTCAACCAGCTGTGTTCAATTCTGCCCTAATTGTTCATGGCCTCATGAAGGGGCTACAAGTGTGTATGCTGGGAAGAACTAGGAGGTGGGATCCATTTCCGACTACTGGGAAAACATCCATGCCAGCTGGCACACATTCTCACTACACTCAATGGTCAGCACTGGTTCTGAGGGCAGGTGATGGGGAATGTACTGTGTATGTTTATCTTATTGATTGTTAAATAAAATACTGTTTGGCCAATGAGACAGCAAGTTAGACGGGACTAGGAGTCAAAGAGGATTCTGGGAAATGTAGTAGAGAAGTGGTGATCCAGGCAGGAAGTGACATAGTAAGGAGACTCATATTTAAGCGAAGGAGAAACAGGAAGGGCCCTTTTTTCCCCTTCCTCCTCCAGAGGCAGGATGTGATCCACTGGCAAGGAGGGATGCCAATAAGGTGTCTGATAAGATAAGTCTTATAAAACATATAGATTTATGATAATTAAGACTGAGCTAACAGATGAGAATCCTAGTCATTGGCCAAGCAGCTTTGAACCTAATACAAGTTTCTGTGTATTCATTTGGGTCTAACTCGGGCGGGTGGCAGGTGTAAAGCGCACACGTGGCGGTGGGGCTCGGCGGCTTTTGGCAGAAAGATTTATCGTAACAGGCAGGAACTCTGTCTTGACCTCAGTTCGCCTTCTTATCTCAGTATCATGTTTGATAATCTATCCAATTAATATTTGGAAATGACTAAACGAGCAAAAGGACACAGATGACATTTCTTTCATTTGTTCATCTTAAATTATTTGAAGACCTGTTTTGTAATAGGCTCTTGGATGGACTCTATGGGTAGAAAGATTATGGTTCCAGGTTCATCAGCCTCGTATGAGGGTGAAGCAGACATTCAAGTGAACATAAAGTTGTGGATGTGGTAAATGTAAGAGTGGAAAGAAGGGGTTTTCATATAACCACAAAAATGGTCACCTGTGCTCAGATGTGAGAATTAATGACAAATGTCCCTGAGGGTGTAACACTTGAGCTGAGACTTGAAGACAAGTGAGAGGGAGATGGGACAGGAGTAAAGTCTGTGAGTAGAGCGACCGTCAGTATACAGAAGATCTATTGAAAAGGAGCCCTGGGACATTCCAGGAACTAGTGTGTGTAGGATATGGCCCAGGGAGCTGATTCCAGATGAAAATGTCGTGCAGGCTGTAGAAGGGAAACAACTTGGGGAAGGAATGGTAGAAAGAAGTGAAGGGAATAAACAGTTGGTGACTCAACAGCCCAATAGAGATGACGTCAGAGACCCCAAGCCTAGGTCAGAAGGAGAGCTCTCCTGGGTGTTCACTGCTCTGACTATTGGCCAAGGAAATATCACATTCTAGATTATTCTTCAAGTCGGGATTTTCCTGAAGGGACAAATGTGGAGAAAAATCATTAGGGGTTGAGTTTTATCTGTGTCTACTGCTGTTCTTGCTGACTTGTGTTTCTGGTGGTCGGAATCTATGTTTCATGGAATGGCGGAGAAAGGCTGGGACAAGACACACTATGACACACTTCACGGCACAAGCTCAATCCCAAAGTTACAGTGGTGGCTTTGAAAGCAGAGCTTCTGTTTGAAGAAATACAGGTTTCTCTTTCTTTCTTTCTTTCTTTCTTTCTTTCTTTCTTTCTTTCTTTCTTTCTTTCTTTCCTTCCTTCCTTCCTTCCTTCCTTCCTTCCTTCCTTTCTTTCTTTCTTTCTTTCTTTCTTTCTTTCTTTCTTTCTTTCTTTCTTTTTGGTTTTTCGAGACAGGGTTTCTCTGTATAGCTTTGGAGGCTGTCCAGGAAGTAGCTCTTGTAGACCAGGCTGGTCTCGAACTCATAGAGATCCACCTGCCTCTGCCTCCTGAGTGCTGGGATTAAAGGCATGTGCCACCAACACCCTTCAAAATAAAGCTTTCTTGAGAAAAAACAAGGGGTTTGGAGGGCCCAGAAGTCACATGCGTGAGAGCACATTTCCTGGTGGCAGGGTCCCAGCACTGCCAGGGTTTGTAAGAGGCAGCTTAGAGCCCCCAGGCCTGGGCCTGATCTGCATACAGTTAGAAGGTCAAAGTGGGAACCCTGAGACTCTGAGGGGGAATTGGACAATATTAGGGATTCAAGGTCCAGTCTGGAGGCATTCTGGAAGATTCCAGGCATCTCAAAGCTGCCTGGGCCTAGAGAAGCCTCACCACTGGAACTTTTCAGCAGGGGCCTGAGGAGGCTGTGTGTGAGTGTGTGTGTGTGTGTGTGAGTGTGTGTGAGTGTGTGTAGTGTGTGTGTGTGAGTGTGTGTGTGTGAGTGTGTGTGTGTGTGAGTGTGTGTGTGTGTGTGTATGTGTGTGTGTGTGATGTGTGTGTGTGTGTGTGTGTGTGTGTGTGTATGTGTGTGTGTGTGTGTGTATGTGTGTGTGTGTATGTGTGTGTGTGTGTGTGTGTGTGTGTGTGTGTGTGTGTACATTTGTGCAAGCCCAGTGTACTCACATGGGAGTGCATGCTAGCATACAAATATGCGTATGTGGGCATGCATGTATATATGTCTGTGTGTGCACAAGCGTGTATAGGCATGTGTTTTTGTGCATCTACTCAAATGCGTTTTGAAAGGCTGGTACTTTCTCAAAACTTCATCGAGAGGACTTGAGGATGAAGCTGTGACAATGGGCACAAACAGTGTCCCAGGTAGCACCTCGGTTTGGGGGGCCTCAAAGGACAGGGATTCACCTGGGCTAGACCCTCTGTGGCAAAACGACAGCGTGGCTCCTGAATTCAGATCACTTCAGCAGCTTGTCTGAACCAAGTGTTTGAAAATGAAAGAGTTGGGCTGGGGAGATGTTTCAATGGGTAGGAATGCTTGCTGTATTAGTCAGGATTCTCTAGAGGAACAGAACTTATAGAAAGGATCTGTCTGTCTGTCTGTACATCTGTCTGTTTGTCTGGAGTGGCTTGCATGCTGTGGTCCAGCTATTTGGAAGGCCCAAGAATCCACACTCCCTAGGCTGGATGTCTCAGCTGGTCTTCAGTAGAAGAGGGCTCTAATGCTAGTGAAGACATAGGCTTGCCAGTGAGAGAGCGAGCTTCCTTCTCCCGTGGCCTGTACAGAGGCTGCCCACAGAAGGTGTGGCCCCGGGTAAGGTGGATCTTCCCACATTAAGACATGTGGATTAAAATGGGGTCTCCTCACTTCCAATGACTTAAGAAAAAAAGAACTCTCAGCTATACCCAGCCACTTGGGTTTAGTTCATTCCAGATGTAGTCAAGTTGATAACCAAGAATCACAGTTGTCGTGCAATCCTGGGACCCGAGTTCAGATCCTAGCAGCCATGTAAAAGGCCAGACTGGGCCAGACACACGTCTGTAATTCCCCTGGGGGATGGAAAAAGGTGGGTTTCTGGGGCTCACTGGCTGCCAGACTAGAGCAGGTTCAGCAAGAGACTGCATCTCAAGGGGATAAGTAATGAGTTATGGAGAAAGACATCTCATGTCTTCTGCCTTCAGTGCACACGCGCAGGCACCTGCTTCATATGCATATAACACACACATCACGTGTGTGTGCACACATGCATGCACATCATACATGCACATACACAGATATGTACAATGCATGCACACACACTATATGCACACACACATCACACACGTGTGCACACACATGCATACACAGCATACATGTGCATACACATATGTACAATGCATAAATACACACCATATGCACACAATCACACACGTGTGCACACACATCATACATGCACATACACATACATGTACAATGCATGCACACACACCATATGCACACACATCACACACACATCATACATGCACATGCATGCACAATATGCATGTATTCATACAAACACATGTACATGCATGCACATGTGCAATGCATAAACACACACCATATGCACACACATCACACACATGCATACACATCATACACGCACACACACACACACACACACACACACACACACACGCACACGCACACGCACACGCACACACACCTTTCCACAGAAGGTGAGTTATCATTAATGGGAAAATTTAAGTTTCTTCTCTTGGGAAATAAGGTATTTAATGGCAGTTAGTTTCCATTCCAGGTAAGTGAAGTCGGTTCCATTTGCTTATCTCAAGTGCTGTCCCTATAAATTATAAACTCTTCTTGAAGTATATTTAAAAAAAATTGGCTTGGGATTCTTAAAAGCCTTCCTTTGCAAATCAGGCTCAAAAGCACAATGAAAACACCTTCATTGCAGGAGAGTGGAGCCTGGGATCCCGACTGCCTCTGGCTGGGTGACAAAGCTCCAGTTAGACAGTGTGGCCCCGTTGCCTTTTTCCATCAGACTTTAAAATTATAAATGTGTATAATATACATATATATGGCATACACATCGCAAACAGACCTCTAAGCTTGAGTTTGGTAATTACATCAATGAAGAGATTCAGGGTCACTATGGATGAGAGGCAAGGGCATTCTCACGGGGCCGTCTGATGGGCCTGTGGGTTCTCACCTGGTGCCAACCCATGGGCAAGCATGTAGAGACTTCTGACAGATTTGGGATCGTTTTCGAGAACCAGATAACTTCCAGGCACAAATGAAGACCACGGTGGCCAAGTGCTGCCTGACCACTGGGTTTAGCGCTAACCGTAGTTGCCTGTCACTGTTTTCACACGCCGGATGCATCATCATCCAGGAGGACGCAGAGCTTGATCACTTATTTGCCTCTGCTTTTAAGACAAGGAGGAACTAGACAACACACTGTGCTCCTCTCTGGAACAATCTCTGTCCTTCCGTGTCCCCTTTCCTGCAGCTGCTGCAGCCAGTGTGACCAGTGTGACAAGACACTGGAGAGCAGGGATGGCCCTTCCACAGTTAGCTCAGTTTTCACAGTGGCGCTTCCACAGCACTGGGCAGACTGTGTGGTCAGATCAAAGGGGACGGTGGGACCTTCCCACCTCTGCTCGATGGTAAGTTATAGAGTAGATGGCGCAATGCACGAGTGTCTCACACACGCAGAGCAGTTAGCATCCTCAGGGTGTATTCTTGAAGCACAAGCAGTTGTGGTTATGCTTATTACAGCCTTTTGATTTCATAAAGACTCTTTCTGAACATCTGGTTGAGGTGTGTGTGTGTGTGTGTGTGTGTGTGTGTGTGTATGTGTGCCCACGCGTGTGTGTGTGTGTGTGTGTGTGTG